>NW_024881321.1:23474197-24079197 GCF_018691265.1 Tyto alba
AGGTGACATACCTTAGGATCTACCAAGTGGAATGTATTTCTAAGCATCTGAATTCTAGGCCTTTAATTAGACATAGATATCTCAAATTTGCAACTGAACCTATGTGTGCTAAATTATAATTATGTTTTTTCTTTACTAACCTTGTAATTCTTTGTCCCTGGTGGCAATATTTCTGTGAGGAAAGTAGAGCTTAAGGTTTTCAAATTTTGAGGGTTTTTTTGGTGGCTGTTGTTTGTTCTGGGGAGACGTTGTTTTCTTTTTTCTGAGTAATGTCCTGGGTTGAGTGAGTGGTGGAGTTTTTTTGGTAGCGGGGAGGTGGCTATAGGGGCGGCGCCATGTGAGAAGTTTCTCTAAGCTCCCCCAGCTCCAAGTCAGCTCCACTTCTGTTTGGGAAATTGAGCCAATCATCTGTGCCTCTGTGATAACATATTTAAGAAGGGACGTGGTGACGTGCAGTCAGACTTGGGAAGAGTTGCTGCAGCTGCGTGAGCACCAAGGTCAGTGGAAGAACGGAGGAAGAAAAGAGGGAGGAGGTGTGCCAGAAAAGAGACTCCCCTGTATCCTGTGGTGAGACGGCAGGGTGCCCCCCCCCGCCACCCATGAAGATCTATGGTGGAGCAGACATTGAATCATGGCCTGTGGCTTCCGCCTGATTGATCAAAGTGCTGTGCCTGAAGAAGGCCGGGGTCTTGTGGGAAAAGGTAGCCCCACTGCTGCAATTCAGTGCTGGGAGGATTGCAGCATGCGGGGGAACCCCACGCCGGAGCAGCTCGGGAAGGGCTGCAGCTGTAGGAGAGAATCCAGTCAGAGAAAGTTAGTGACCCATGACAGAGCAGTGTGGGGAAAGCTGAGGCCCATGGTAGGAACTCACGTTGGAGAAAGTTTGTGGAGGACTGTATCCTGTGAGAGGGGGACCACAATGGAGCAGGGGGAACAAGTTCCAGAAGCTCCCCCCACCGAAGATGGAAAAAGCAGCAGCACTGATTGCACCCCCCCATTCCCTGCCCCTGCACCACTGGCAGGAGGAGGTAGAGATATTGGGAGCAGAGATGAGCCTGGGAAGAAGGGAGTGTTGTGGGGAATCTGTTCTCAGTATGTGGCAATGCTTCTCACTGTCCTACTCTGTTATGTGTTGTTAGTGTCTGTAATAAATATATGTTTTTTTTTCTTCCCCTAACGAGTCTGCCTTTTGCTCGTGACCACAAAGGGGGATTTTTTTCCCCATCCCAGTCCTATCTCGAACCCCAAGCCTGGCTCTCTGTCCCTTCTCATTGCCTGGAGAGAAGGGAGAGAGAGATGCTCTGTGGTGGTTTGTGGTAGGATTTCTTGGAGATCAGGGACATGCACTGATCCTACAGGGTTTGGACAATCCAGGCTGAGTCTCTGATCAGAAAACTGCCACGTGATAATCTTGCCTTTGAGGTCACCTGGAAAGGCAAGAATGAGGAAGTCAAGCTAGTGCTTCCTTCCTGTTGAATGCCCGGATGCACTAACCACAAAGTAGATTTAGTTTGTATACGTGTACTAACAATGCAGACCTATCACAGAACTTCCGGGGGTGTGATAAGTGCCTTTAGCCAATAGATTGTAAAGCATAGAGCACGTGACCGTGTGGCTCTCTATATCTTGGCACTATTTGGGCAAATAAAGGAGAATGACTTTCATCGCATCGGTGTGGTCATTACTTGGGTCTTGTCTCCATTCGGGGTCCCTCCTACAGTGGTTGGCTGCCGACCAGGCCCAAACCACAACAGTATGAAACATCCTGTAATTTTCTCCTGGAAATGTGCTTCACTTCAGATGATGGAGACCTATATATGCTCCTTTTGAGCATGGTCATTTCAAATGTTGGGTTGATTTACAATAAGAAACCACTGCTGTCTTCTTCAGAAATCACATTTTAGAAACAGCCTTGCATAACTCCCTCAGTTAGTAGCTGTATGTGTATTTTGTATGCTTGTAGGCATACTTCAAACACCTGACCTCTAGAGAAAGATAAAAGTGCAGACATACCACTGTGTTTATGTCTTTCCTTTGGATGGCTCTAGTTTGTTTCCACAATTAGCATACAAAGGTCTTTTTTATGTTCTATGTCTGAGGCACTCAGCATTCCTGTATATTGTACAGAGAACCTCAAGACATCACCTTTGGGTAGCAGGTTCTATTTGGGACTGAATAACTAAAAACTAAGTTTTGTGATACATAACTGGGAAATGATTGGTTTTTACTTTGGGTCTGAGTCTCCTGACAGATTTAGCTCTCTGGCACCAAGGAGTTAAGAAGATTTTACTGATTGGAATAAATTATTAGTATCAGGAAATGCTCAAATAGCAAGTGACTTTAAGAGCCTGCATATGAGGTAGGCAGCATGTGGAAGACCTCATTATGTTGAATTAAGAGGATTTCTCATGCTGCAGATTTTACCTGTCAGGGAGCAGGAATATATTTCAGTGATTTATATTTCTGATTATTTGGATGTTCTTCATGAGAAGCCTTCCAATTTATCAGGCAGAGAGTTATCAGATGTATACTTGTGTCTCTTGGATCAAACCAGTTTGTTGCATGAGAAATTTAGGAATGCAGACCATACTTCTTCAAATATAGCAGTAAATCTGATAATGCACCTCAGAGTCTCAGCAGATTTAAAGGTTACACTTAGAGCTAGCTAAACAGAGCTCTGGTTTTCTGCCTTCACTGCATGCACATATGGAAATTATTTTCTATTTTGCTTAATAATCTAATCTTTCTAGATCTATATTGGAAAGTCATGTGGCAGCTTTTCCAGTCTCAAATAGCTATTCATAATAATAAACCTAATTCACCTTTATTGTCATTTACTTGAAATCAACAGTGTTAAACCATGTTGAACTTGACGTTAAGAAACAGTGAAGGGAGAAAGTTAGTGCTGTAGTTTGCTTTTGCCATTTCATCAGAATTCATTCTAGTAAAATAGTCAATCATCACAGAAAGGATTAATTTGCAGCATAGTGAAGGTAATGTATTTCTGTATCAAATTAAAAAAAAAAAATGGTGCAGGTAACAGATACCAAAGCAGAATTGAGAAAATTAGTGACTACTTCCAGTTATTTAGGTAGATCTATAGCCATAAAATTAATGTCTCCTAAATATGTCTCCCAGTCTCCTAAAATAAATGCTTGTATCACCTGTAGAACAATACTCAAGACATGTGGCATAAAAGACTATATTTGCTTACAGAAGAAAGCTGAAAACTAGACTCAAAGGAAACATCTGAGGAAAGACAGGAGAACCTGTACATGAAAAGCAAAGTAGGAATATGTATCAGAGACAATAGGGATTTGAATTCAATTAAACTGAACTTCTCTCACGAAAATATGTACCATGCCAACATGGCAGAGGCTTGTGTCATGACATACAGAGCACAGGTTATGTAGCCTATAGCTGAAGATGTTCTAGATTTGTCTTGGTGCTCCAGTAATGCAACAGAACAACACCTGTCTTGGAACTGTCTCACTTCAAACTGGACTGGAATACAGATGGATCTAGCAAACAGCTTGAAAATTACTATGAAGTATGTATATATGAATTCTGAATGTATATAATCACAAAATGTCTTTCCAATTAATCATGTCTTTCCAGCCTTTACTGGTTTTGGTTGGGATAGAGTTAAATTTCTTCATAGTAGCTCATATGGCACTATGTTTTGGATTTGTTACTTCTGAGCAGTGTGCTTACACAGCATCAAGGCCTTTTCTGTTGCTCACAACATCCTGCCACCAAATAGGTCAGGTGTGCACAAGAAGATGGGAGGGGACACAGTCAGGACCGCTGACCCCAACTGACCAAAGTGATATCCCATACCATATGACGTCATACTCAGCAATGAAAGCTACAGTGAAGGAGGAAGAGGGGGAGTGTGGGGGTGTGCGTGTGTGTGTGTGAGGGATGGTGTTTGTGGGTGTGCTTGTGTTCAGAGTTATGGCATTTGTCTTCCCAAGTAACTGTTATTTGTGATGGAGCCTTGCTGTCCTGGAAATGGCTAAACACCTGCCTGCTGATAAGTAGTGAATCAATTCCTTAATTTGCTTTGCATGCATACACAGCTTTTTTTAAAGCTATTCAACTGTCTTTATCTCCACCCACAAGTTTTTGCATTTTTACACTTCTGATTCTCTTCCTCATCCCACTAGTGAGGAGTGAGTGAGCAGCTGTGTGGTATTTAGCTGCCTACAAGGGTTAAACCAAATACATTCATAACAATTTTGTTATTATATGCAAGGGTCTCATGATGGTTGCTCTTTTATACATGCGTACTATATATATAGTCTATGAAATCTTCCAAATATTTAATAACATGCACAATTATTTTAACTTCTGGAACTCTTTAAATGAATCCAAATTTTGGCTATTTTGGATGAGGCAGGGACCTTGTTTTTAAGATACACAATATATTGTTTCATTATATTTACTCTGCTGTATTTCTGTTATTCATCAGTGATTACATTCATAAAGCAAACATTATTTATATTACAGTTTAATGTCTCCCCAGGCTATATAAGATAGTGTGACTTTTTAATAGTGAAGTTTAGGTTAAGCCCATTAATCTAACAAGCACATTTCTTTGATACTCTGTGAAAACATCAAACACTAATTTTGACTTCCTGAGCCTCTGAACTGATTGATGTGGTGTTCATGAAAATTGCTGATTCATACACTGCATTTTAAAACATATCTTCCATGGCTAAAAATAGCTAAATCTCAATAATTATTTTGAAACTAACCCAACAGAGATTTGCCTCAGATTGACACCTTCTATCCCACATAAAAGCTGACCTGCAATTTCTTGTGTATAACAAAGAAACTTTTAACATTTTTCTTCTATGAAATAGCTCATGAAATCATTCATACTACAAAATCTGTAACCAAATAAACAAATACATTCATGATAGAGGGAAAAAGAGAGTAAAGAGTCTTTCCTTCTGATAAAATCTGGAGATGTCCCCTTTTCCGGTGGGTGATGATTAGACTTGTTTTCTTCCCATTTTAATTTCTATTAAAGACTAGACACAATTCTGTAAGCCTAAGTCAAATGTGCATTTATGTATTGGGTTTGTGTGTGGTGGGGTTTTGGTAGCAGGGGAGGTGGTTACAGTGTTGGCCCCCTGTGAGAAACTTCTTGAAGCTTCCCTGGCTCCAAGTCAGATGTTGCTCTGGCCAAGCCTGAGCCAATTAGCAGTGGTTGTGCATCTGTGATAACGTATATAAGAAGAAGAACCTGTAAGGACGAGGAGTTGTGAGGAAAATACATATGCAAACACCAAGGTCAGTTGAAGAAAGGAGGAGGATGAGGGGAGGAGTGCCAGAGCAGAGACTTCTCTGCAGCCCATGGTGAGAGAGCATGCTGTCCACCTGCAGCCCATGGAGGTCCATGGTGGAGAAGATGCCCATCTGCAGCCCATGAAAGACTCCACACTGGAGCAAGTGGCCGCACCAAAAGAAGGTTGTGACTTTGAGGGACACTCGTGCTGGAGCAGACTGTTGCTGGGAGGACTGCAGCCTATGGCAAGGACCCACACTGAAGCAGTTGGTGAAGCTCTGCAGCCTGCAGAAGGGACCCACTCTGATGCAGTTCATGAAGAGCTGTATCCCTGTGGGAAGGTCTCAGAAGTTGGAGAAGTTTATGGAGGACAGTCTTTCATGGGAGTGACCACATGCTGGAGCAACAGAAGAGTATGAGGAGACATCCACCCAAGGAGGAAGGAGCAGCAGAAACAATGGGTGATGAACTGACCGCAACCTTTCATAAACTCAATTGCCCTCTGAGTTTAAAACACGAAAATTTGCTATGACACCAGATGAATTATTTCCCTCCCAGGATAAAACATTACAAAATATGAAAAAAAAAAATGTATATCTATATAAAATTTATATATTATGTTATATATATATAAAACAAGATCAAAAACTAACAAAAAAACCTCCCAAGATCAAAGGCTTCAGAGTCATCAAAATTGAACATACCAATGAAAATGCCATTTGACATGACATTGTTCTTATGAAGAATTTTGTTTAGTCAAATCAAAATTTTTATTTAAATTTATTTTACTAAAATGCTGTAAACCAGTCTTCATAATTAACACAGACAAGATAATCAAGACATCAGACTAGAAAAGACTGACCAGTAGATAAAGCTTAGGAAATTAAATAATTTCTGTTAGTAGGTTATTTTTTCATTCACGGATTTAGGGGCAAAAAACCTCAGAAAAAATAATAGTGTTTTTTTACCCACCTTGTTATGGGACCTATAAGTGAATGTATGAAGCCTCTCAGTCAGTTAATAACTACATGATAGGTCAGCATTCTGTTCTGTAGTAACATTTTAGTGACTCCTTCCTACAATATAATTCCAAGAACATCATTGTTCCCAACGTGTCATTTCTGCATCTGTATGATAGGAGTAAAGACAACACAAAAAGCATGAAGCCAGAAGGCATCCAAAAGCTGGTATCTTAAAAGAAGAAATATTATAATTTCAGTTATAATGGAAATTATATGCTTTTACTCATTGAAATATACATTTTACTTTGATTCAGCTTTTCAAGAAAATATATATATACAATGGTCAAAAAAGCAGGGCACAATGCTGCACAGTAGTTCTGATAGAGAAAGAGAAAATATTGAGGCTGTTTAGATATATACCAATGGATTGTAGCTAAAATAATTTTATCATTTCAGAAGAGTTAATTTTTTAACAGATCTGGTGAAAACACTGTTTCTTTATAAGTCTATATAACACATCACACTGTTATTCAATATTATGTCATACTAAGTGGTTTTTATGTCTGTAACATCTATAGTACAGAAAGATAAAGTAAATGAAATGGAGAGAAAACACTTTTTTCAGTTCTATTTTAAGTAACTACATTGAACAAGCACTGAGAAAAAACCTGATGCTCATATATCTATTTCACTTCAATGTGATATTAACATATTTTTTCTACCATTCTATGACAACAATTTTAATAGTAGCATAGGGAAAAAATAGAAAAAAAAATGTTTTGAGGAGAAAGAAATTGATGAGGAGTCAATTTCTTATGTGGAAAGCTTACAAATCTGAGATCTGAAGCAAACTCATTTAACATAGGAATTTGGAGACCCAGAAAAAATGCAGCTATACAGCTTTCACATACATCTCTTAAGATCCAGAGGAATATCTCCTAATTTAAAGAAGGGATATTCTGTCTAGTTTGTGGGGTGAAAGAAGGAGAAAATCTTATGTTAATTCTCAACAAAAGGTTTATCTGCATTAATAAACTGGATTCTCAGGTAAGATTCTCTGCATATTGTAATATGAAGCTATTCATATGGATATTGTCAAACAGTACACCTTTTCAAGGATATTATCTGCCTGTATTTGTTATTTTATTTCTTTAGCATTGAGACAATTACACTTATTCTTCATTTGCTATTTCAAAAAAGGCATTAGAAACTGCTGACCTAATTGAGAAGTTCTTAAAAAGATAAAAGTAGACATAGTGATACAGTATGTTATACAGGTAATCCAAATGCAATTAATATTTTTTTTAATGTGTGTAATGAATTTAAATTTTATCAGTTCAGTCACACAATTCTGTCTTCACTGAAATGCACTTCAACTAGAAGCAAAATGTCAGCAATATCTTAAATTCTTTTTGTATAAGGTTAAGCACTGAAATATAATTCATTTTAATTTTCTTTCTCCTACACAAATAGATAGCAAACTGTCTTCCAGAATTACATTCTGTCTTGGATTTCTATGTACTGGTATATCAACTACAAATGTACTTGTATTCTTGGAACCTTGGGATTTTTAATCTGACTTTTTATGTTAAAATGTCAGTTAACCTCTGTGGATCTTAGAAAATACAAGACATCTCATATGTGAATTTTCTTAACCAAAGTCACATATGACAGTTTACAGAACTTGTGTAGAATTACCTAAGATTTTATTTTGTTTGGTTTGGTTTTCAAACAAAAGCATAGATACATTTTTTTCCCTTCTCACAAAAGTAGTCCCCAGTTTTACCTGTAAGCTTGTCTAAATTATCTCCCATTACACCCCTTTATCTTAGAACATTTGAAGATAACTTACCAGTATTTGCATTCTAAATGTTTCAAACAGGCCTGATTTTTATTTTTAATTTTTTTTTTTTAATTCTTACCAAGAAAAATGTTTCCCAGCCACATTCTTTATTCAGAAAAATTAAATTTGATATTCAGGTTCACCGGAGGGATGAGGAATGTCATTACAAGTACTGGAAAGATGTACGCTGAACAGAACTAATGTGCAGGTGCAATAAGAGTAACAGTAAGGACTAGGTTTTTGAGATTCAAAGACCTCTTCAGCTGTTGAGCCTGATCCAAAGGCCACTGAAAGTCAAATGTCCATTTCTGTTGTTGAAACAGATTTTGAAACATATCTTCCAAGAGCATCTGGAGATGTTAGCAAGTATCATAACAGCAGTGTCACCAGAAGCTGCTATTGTTTGTTTTATTGTGTTTTTGTTGTTGTTGTTGTTTTGGTTTGGTTTGTTTTTTGTGTTTTTTTTTTTTTTTTTTTTGTGCTGTATTGCATGCTATGTTATGCTAACAGTGATATATTCATGACTGAGGCTATAACAAATCATGCCTAATGTTTCAGTCACTGTCAGCATTCTCTATAGAAACAATTCTGTAATTCAAAGGTAACTAGATATAAAGAGTTAAGGTGTACTATGAATAAATCCAGGGTCAAAAAAATACTGATCTTATCACATCTCTCACATTGCTTCCTGGAACAAAGTGACTGCAAGTCATTATTTGGATCAATATCATAAGTAAATAGCTCAGCATTTCAAGTTCTTTCTGTGAAAAGGCACTTTTTGTTAATGGCTATAAGTATTAAATTTCTTTTAGGCATCTAATTTTATTATTGGAATTATATGCTATACTTCCTTTGTATTAATCTCATGTGTGATATCAAAATCATATACTAAGTACATTAGTGCAGGTTTTTCACTTATAGATATATTTTAGTTAAGTGGTGCAGGAAAATAGAATCTCTGCATTACCTAAATGACAGCCCATACATTTAAATGTTTTAAAATAGATGTACACTGTTAAAAATAGAACTAAAATTTTGAAGATTTTAAGATTAGAAATTACTGGTATTCATAAATTTATTTATAATAATATTTTTCCAGCTCTTTTATTTTGTTTCTTCAGTTATTTTGTTTGTTTTGTTTTTTCCTGAAAGCTTATTTAGTGAAACAGTCATGTTTTTATCTGTCACTCTTTGTTGTAGGGTTTGATTATCTAGCACACTGACTCCTGCCCTTTGGGCCATGAGATGAATGCTTAAAACTTTCTTGTGCTTTAAGATAAACTGAATTCTTCTGCCCCATCTCCACAAATCCTTATGTGTCTCAAGACCTAACATTTTGTGCAATTCTGTAAACTGTTTTAGAAAGTACTTGATAGCTGCCCCACTTGTATAAATAATGTATACCATGTTCAGACCAGTGTGCTGACCATCCTTCAACCTGTGACCAGGTTTCCAAGCAAACTACCTAGTCTGAAGTAACAGACTGGACATTCCAGTTAATCTGTACACAGTGGGATGGGCAATTAGCATTCCAGTATAAACCAGGCTACACAGTATAGACATACTTCTATTTTGTGTATTTTGAAATACACAAACACAAGAACTGCATGTTTTACTGATACTTTTCCCCTGCAAGCTTTCAACAGTATGCTTAATGAGGTCTGATTGTAAACAGAATCTGATTTGAAACAGACAATGTGAAATACCCCCCAAATGGGAACTCAGCCTTACTGTGCTACCATTTAGATATCCTTCCTTAAAAAATAAACAAGTTCAGCCAGAACTTTTTCCTTTCCTATCCAGGGCCCTCATGCTTGTATTCAGTCATTTTCAACCTGGAAACATAAGCTTTTTTTGTGACAACAAGCTTGCTTTACTTTTTGACTTTTTATGCACCCACTGGAAATAATCCATGGGTTTTTGACTATATTTCAAAAATTATTTTAGCTTCTCCTAAGAAAAAATCTACTGTCATCTTAAAACCAACTAACAACAGGCTAAACTGCCAAAGTTCTGTGCCTCACTTTATGTGTGTTTCAAAATGTCAGCCTCTATTTATGTCATCAGCTACTACTGATAAACATTGACAGGTAATGTTGCCCAGCATAGGAATTTGAGCATACACACTTTCTTGCAAGGTTAGAACAGTGTCTGTCAGAGATTTTGTTTAGGCCACCTCTCCTAGACAATATTTTTAATGTGCTTTAAGTCAGCTTAGAGTAAGAAACATTCCCAATACATATTTGTATACAACCACCCTGTTTTAAAGAGTGTTTAACAGAATTAATGCAGGCTGTCCCACAATAATTAGTCTCAATGCCATTTCATTTGTATATCAAAATATAGCCTATCAGCCCTTCTGTAACAGAAATGGAAAAAAGTATATTTCGAGAAGGACATTTCTCAGACAAAAAGTTTTCAGAAGACTGTCTGTATTAAAATAAGAGTTGTAAAACATGGCAAACAAACAAGAACAGAGAAACACTTTCTATCTTTTAAAGATACCAGCTGCAGAAGGTGAAAAGTTGACAACTGTTCAGGTATGGGTTAATATGAGATGGCCCACAGTCAAAAATACTGCTGTAAATTCAAATATCTCATGTAATTATGTCTATTTTGCAGCTGAGTATAACAGAGTTTTGTTTATAAAAGACAGTTGAGAACAACTTTCATGCCCTGAAGTTATTACCAAGAAAGTATTTCAAACAAAAAACTACTATCCAAGTGACAAGTACAATTGCAGTAAAGAATGAAGAAAACTTTTTAATCAGATGGGATTTAGGTAACTGACATTTTACTAAGCAAACATCTTATTTTTTGTCACAGGAAAGGTTTTTTTATAATCTTTTTCAAGTCTTATGAAGGACAATGCCTTGAACATGTACAAGTAATCTAAAACTAACTACAGGAGAATTTACTCATGAAAACTAATACTTATAAATAATGTAGTATTTGTACATATGCTGCAGGAATGATAAAAGCAGGGTTTTTCAAAATGCTGAGATGTCTCTTTAAACTTACTACTTAATCATTGGGTACATATTTTAATGGTACAGAAACAATACTTATTTTTTTCAGATCACTTGTATCTGGATGTCTGAAATGGTAAGACTGTCTCACGAACAATATTTGAAAAAGTTGTAAAACTATTAACTGACTATACAGAGAACTTCGTTTCTTATTTTGGGAAGGCTGTTCTGCCTTACTCTGTAACAGACACTTTAAACAAATAAAAAAACAAACTAAAAAAAATACCTAAGCTCTCTATACTACTGAATTTTTAAACAGTAGTAGGAATAATAGAGGACTGATGTTCACTGCTACATTTCACCTAACATTCCAAGATCAAGAAAAAGGAGAACAATTACCTGGAGATAGCAAAGAATCCATTTTTAATTTTAAATATTTGTGAAATCACTTTTATTTCTACTAACTACAATTCCAATTACGGTAATATACATGGAAGACTTGAATAACAAAGGATCAGTTTTCCCTTTTTATTGGATACTTATACCCTCCATCTCCCAACTTGCCAAACAATAATATTACATTGCATATTGCACAATACACTGCAAGAAATTCTGGGTTAGGAGTCTCATCTTCAGTCTTAATATTAAAGCTATTTATTTGCATAAAATAAATAAAAATATTCACTGCAATAGAAGCAACACAAGTCGGTGCATAAGTCTTTTGTCTCTTCTCTGAGACAAACTCTTCTAGATGGGAAACTTGATTTTTCAGACTCCTGTTCAAAGGACATATTTTTTCAACGATTTTAAATATACACACGGTTGATAAAGAAATGGAACAAAATGAAACTTAATCATTAAATTATTTTTAGTCTTGTCCACCCTATCTTACATGGCAAATGCAAAACTTTTTTCCCAGGCAAGGCAAGGAAATAGAAGGGTTAATAGTTACAAATGTTTCTTCTGGATTAGTTTATAGATGTTAAGGAATAGTTAAACTAATTTATATCCAATTACTCAAAGGAAGGAACTAACCTGACATATTTTATATTCTTTCCATATTGGACTTCCACTGGGGACTGGAACCGTGGTGGCAAAAATAATACTATGGTATATGATTAAGATAATTTAAATATCTACAGTACGAATACCTATGAATAAAAAATATCTAGAAACACATGGTATACATATCTATTTTTACCATTTTCCTCTAAAAATTATCCATAAGTAATTATCTATCCTTCAGCTTTCATCTTCTCCACAGCTTTTTCCTGTTTGCCACACATAACTGATTATAATTAACACATATTCCTAACAACAGGGGATCACATAGCACTGTAAAATATAATTGAAAAAGCTGTGAAGCATTTACCAGTAACTGTGAACATGTTCTTTGATCTTTTGTCAGTTATATCTTTTCCTCTACACTCAATTTTATGCCATACTTTTTTTAGGCTCTCAAAACTTTGAGGAAAATTTGTCCCTTTCAGTTTTCCTATAGTATCTATTTTGAAACATATTGTATTTAAATAGAATATTTTGTTATGGAAATTGAATCCACTTAATTTACATATCTTTTCTGATTTTACAAAATGTATTATTTCCCTTTATTGTATAAAAGTTTACTTGTGTGTGCTCTTTACAGAAATCATAAAGAAAGGAAAAACCAAAACCAAAACAGGAAACCAAATCACACATAAAAAAACAAACCAAGCCCCACCCAAATTTAGATATTTGGTAATGTATCAGGAATCAAAATTCATTGTTGCAAGTATTCTTTCTCAATTTGGAAATTAATAACAGTGTGGCTAATTATTAAAGATGATAACTTTGGAAACAGAGTTCATTATAACTACGAAATCAATATCAAACCTGTCCATAGGTCAACAAGCCATAAATCAATGAACAATTTTAAAACCATGTGAGTAAATATATAATAATAAATACGTTTATGTTTACTGTTAATTGGAATGTGTAAAGAGAAAAAAAAAAAATAGCTTGGGACTCTTGGCTCCATATGAAAAGATTCAAAAAAGACTTGTATTCTATTTTACCAAGTGATCAGCTTCGACAATAATGGGAAATATTGAGGAAACGCTTTTAGGTGAAATTGCAAAGAAATGTTGTTTTTTGTGTCTAACATGCTTGCTGTGTGATTTTCAATAATAATATCTCTTTTATGCCTTCAGTGTAAAAGAACTAATTCATCCAGACCTCTACTCCTATAGTGTATAGTATAATTTCAACCATGGCAACAATTGTAATCATTAAAGGTTATGAGAGCCCTTCATATGAAATCCAGATGAAATAGCTACATTTATGATTCTAATTTATTTCAGAGATCATATAATTTCTCCAGATGATGCCTGACAATTTGTGGATGATCAGCTAAAACCTCTAAAGAAATTTGTAATTCACTGCATTCCTTGAAAAAAAAATTGTTAAGATTTACCTCATTCCACAGTTAAATAACTACATCTGTCCTCTAGTTTGAAAATGCTTAAAAGTCAGACACAGAATCTTCCTATTCCTTAAAAGACCAGGATTTTCCTTGTATTATATCATGAATTAACAATAAATATAATATTTTTTTTTATTTCGTTCTTCAATAAACCAGTTATATTAGATCCATTATGGATCATCTTTTCCAGGTAACTAATTGTCCTCCAGCTCCTTCTGATAAAGTCATAGGCATACATATTTAAAGATAAAATTTCACAATATGCTACAAAATTCATACATAAAGATATGACATGAATTCAACTGCATTCCAACTGCTAAGCAGTCTTTCTCCATTTAATAGCATTTAAGCATTTGGATCCAAGACTACAAAAATAAATGTCTCTCTTCAGTTACACAGCTAGCTATGGTGGTATTCTTCTGTAATCACAGCATATTTAATAAAGTACTCAGCTGTTCATTAAGAGCATATAAAAAAGCTTTCACACCATTTCAGTTCCTCCCATAAGAATTCTATATTATCCAGAAAGCACAAAGAGAAACCTATTAGATGACCAGTACTTTAAAAGTCAGGATACTACATTACCTTTTACATTTAATCATAAAATAAAAGAAATCAAAACATATAAAAAGCAATTATCTTTGAAACAAAGGTGCATTACTCTAATACATGAATATACTACATAATTAAAAGAAAATATTTAAATAATAGAATAGGGAAATGACATCTATCACACCTAGAAATTACTTGCCAGATTAATTATAAAAGTACTAACATTTGTATACTTCAAGATTCATACTTTTGCTACAATTCATGAACTCAGTCTTTCTCTTAATTCTGTTTGCAGTCCATAAAGTGAATATGTGCAGACACTTTTGAAAAAAAAAAAAAAAAACAAACAAAACAAAACAAAATAAAACAGAATCTTTAAAGATTTCAACATGTTTAACCTTTCTTTCATTTACCTTTCCCATGTTTGTAACAGTGACTATATTTCTATATTTATTTGTTTTGGATTTTTTTTTTTTTTTGACAAAAAGAGAAATTAATGACAAGTACTAAGAATTCACAGCAATTAATGTATGCAATACAATTTAGAAAGGAAAAATTCCTAAAAAACTCAAACTGATAGATTTTAATTAACAGTGCAAGTCCTAATTCTTCCAGTCCATTGACAAATTGTGCTTTAATATTTTGAATTTATTTGGTGGTGCTGAAGAAGCACTCCATGAATAGGTTTAAATGATGTATTTAATACCAGTATGTTCTCATACAGGTGTTTACAAAAGATTTAAAAAATTTTCTCATAAGGCAGTCATCAACCACCATAAAATTCAGTATGTATCTTTCCGTAGATGTTTAATGAGACATATGCCATCCTGTCTGTACGAGAATCCTGTAGTTCTGCAGCATGAACTAAGAATGATTGTAATGTTCCACACTTAATTAAGCAAGCTGTAGGATCTTACAGTATAGTATGGATGTTTCACACAATTTCAGCACAAATGGTACTTTTGCTAAGAATGACTGTACTGCTTTCTTCAGCATCATGTTTTAAGGTATTACCAAATTAGTCGAATAATTCTCTAAAGAACAATTTCTTGTGATAAAATATATACTTAATTTGAAGTGGACATCCTTGGGAATCAATAATCTCATTTTCTAAAGGTTGTAACAGAAAAGAGTATCAGGAACTGTGGAAACAATATGGGAAGTCTAGCTATTTCACTTTAAGGGAACACTTTAATTATTTATTGACTGTCTTGATTTCTTAAATGTACAGTTTCAAAGGATAATCATTTCACATTTATAAGGAACTGTTTCCACTAGTACTTTATCTGCTTTCTTTTCATTGCTTAGGATTCCACGACAGCAGCAGGGAATAAAATGTTTACCCCTTTTATTGTCAGTAGTGTACTCAGTCTGGTGCTTTGATTTTAAGGTCTGCTAAATATTTTATACAGACTTATTTAACAGTAATTTTGATACTAACACATTACTTATTTATTTCACGGGTGTATTACAGTTGTAGGGTCTAGGACTAAGGAAACCAGCTAACTGTATTTTAGTATTTATGTTGGTAGGACTCCCACTTAAAGATATGAACATTATCTTTTAGTTAGACTCATCCGAAGCCCTGGTTCTTGAAAAAAAAAAAAAAGACTGTCAATTTGAATTGTATGTGGAATAGAATGTCTATACCAAATGGACAGCGGTGCTAAAAAAACAAAAGTACTGTAATGAATTACCATCAAAGCTAATAAGGCCATGCAGATTACATAAAAATATATTTGAACAGATCTCAATAAACTACACTGATCATTGCTGTTTGACACCTATGGATTAGGGAAAAATCTGACCCTACAGCCATACAACCATAACTTTGATTAGTTGATAGAAGGTAAAACCACAGAAATTAACATTATTACTCCAGACTTAACACAAATTTATGTGGAAGCAGGATTTATGATTCAAAAATTAAGTGTATGTCTGACTTATTAAATAAAAATTCATGTAGAAAATTAAGTGATTTTTTGAATCAAAGATTTTTTATAATCAGTGTCTTTGAAAAATAAAGATGACACTTCCTCTAGCCTGGAAAATTCTAGTGAAGTTCTGATAAAATAAATATTATATCAACTAATGACAACTTTAAAGAAGATAAAACAGAATTAGAAACCTTAGGCTAATAAAATACGACAAGGTATAATATTGTAACCACAGTTCCTGCATGAGGAAATTGACGGCGCATACTCCAATATTAAGACTGAAGACCCCTTATTAATCAGAAAGCTGCGTTTTTATCCCCCTAAAAAGCTGTCCACACCCCCAGCATAAATGCTTATTGGTTAACATTTGGTCATTGGTCCAATGTCCAAACTGGTCATTACCCTCTGTCCATAATATACCAGACAACTCATTGGCTACACGTTAGTTACTGCTATCCTAAGCCTATTGGCTAATTAAATCTTACAAGCACAAGCACAACATCTTATACACTTTTAGCTCCAGGCAGAAAACTTTCCACTGTTTAAGAAATGGCCAGATGTTTTCCATTAACCGTAGCCTTGCATGTTTTTTTCAGACAAAGCTCAGCATCCTTATCTTGTTTTTCTACATTCTTGTTTGCTCCTCCCAAGGCTTCTGGCCAACCAAGGTCAAGATGTCCTCATCATTCACTAGCTGTACAGCTCTCTCAGTTCTTCTTCCCAGCTGTCCTGCTACACCTGCAACACATTAAAAGAGAAAGAAATCAAGCAAGATAGTCTAATAAATATAATATGCTTTCTCTTCTGTTTCTTCTCAGTGCACAAGTTTTATCTCTTGTGAATATTTAAAGAGGAAAGCAGTAAAAGTATCCCAGTTGCCAGTGTTCATAGTTATGTATTCTAAACACTATTATTCAAAACATAGAACTCTTGAAGGCATAATATGAAACTATGCTGCTTATAGGATTTTAAGATGACAAAATAAAATAAAGGGAGTTAGTAACAAGGAATCCATCAATAACTTGATCAGGGTTGGACTGTTGGGTAGAAATTTTTTTTTTTTTTTTTTTTTTTTTTTAAGTAATAAATATATAAGGATAACTGCATTATGCTTACTTGCAAATCCTACTTGGAATTCTTACCAAACTTTGTTGAAACTTCCAGTAAAAATTATTGGAATAGTACTTAACTGTCCCTCTCTATATATTCTATGTCTTTTTCTCTTTTTGTTTGATAAATTATCTATCTGTTTTTCTTGGGCTTGTTTTCAACTTATTCCTAGGGAGAACTGTTTTTCTAAGTTTAGCCACTTTGCTTTTCAAATGTTTTTCTTCAAAATACATGTTGATCTACAAATAAAAAAAAACACATCTTGATATACTACTGTTTAACTGCTTTAGTTTTAAAATTTAAGGTTCAGATTCTGAAAACTATATAGGCTAATATGTTAACAAATGATTCAGTACTTTGCTGAATATGATCTTAAAAACCTGTGACTTATTTTCATACAGTTTATAATACTATATTTTGATCTAGAATGTCTGTTAAAATTACCTATTTCTTAACAAGAAAGGACAAAATAACAAAAATTATGGCACATATAACATTAAGATTCCCTTTCATGTTTCATGTATGCTGTTGATTTTGTCCTTTAAAAATTAGACTTCTAAAAAAATAGTTCTTTCTTAAGGTCTTATCCTAGGATAGTAGTTACCCAAGATCCTGATAACCTCTTGTGTGCTTATGTAACACAAGACAGAGTGAGCCTTTATTGAAAAAGAACTGCATTGAGGTAATTCTTTCATGCACTGAAGTGTTAGAAGATGCCAGAATTTAGAACACACACAAAATATAATTGCTCTCCCTTCATATATGCCGTATAGTTCAATTTTTAATCACATTAACTATCTATTCTTATACTCCTCCCAACAAGAAAATATGTTTCTATTCATATGCAAGCTGGATTATGGCTGTTTAATGAGAAGCTATCATACTTTCTTTTCACTACTCTATAGTTGGCCTCAGGTATTATTATTTGCTCTACACTAGTAAAAATCTTGCTTAAAGACAGGACTAATAATTTTCTTATCGATCTTTATGGCACTCACTTTAGCATCTGAGTGCTTCATATACATTAATAGACCTCCTTTCACAAGTCTCTGAGAAAAACTGATACTATTATCCCATTCTGTTGTCTCTGGGCTTCAGTTCCCATCTACATTCCTCAAATATATAGGTACATCAGATATATAAGAACATAATTTCTATTGATTTCCGTGGAAATTAGATATTTGAATACTCAAGGTCAAATCTTATTTAGCATTGTCATTAGAATCGATAATGAATTATGAGAAAACTTGCTTGAATAAAAAAAAAAAAAAAAAAAGAATATATAAAAATCCATATAATATGTTGTGTAATATAAATAAAACAAAATAAGGAAAGTATTTTAAAAAGCTTATTCCTATCTAGTTTTACCAGAGTACTTTCATTTGGCTTAATTTTACATTATCCCTGAAGTTTCAGTGCTTTGTTACATTACAGAAAGCAAAAATACCTCTTGCCAGTGTTTTATATATTGCATGTGTAGTGTGTGTGTGTGTTTACTGCTTAAATATATATGCAAACACACCCCTAGATATCTGAAATGGAAAGATATCTCCATAGGTGTCGTGCTTTGAGCCTGGTCAGCAACCAAACACCATGCAGCTACTCACTCCTCCCTTCTCTTCCAGTGATGAAAAGGGACAAATGAGCCAGGCTTGGGATTTGAGATAGGACTGGGAAGGGTAAGTCACCCATTATGGTCACGAGCAAAAGGCAGACTCGTTAGGGGAAGGAAAAAAAAATAACATAGATTTATTACAGACACTAACAACACTTAACAGAGTAGGAGAGTGAGAAGCATTGCCACATCTTGATAACACCTTTCCCCCATCCATCCCTTCTTCCCGGGCTTCCAGCGTCACAGGGGCAGGGAATGGGGGGGGGGTGCCGTCAGTGCTGCCGCTACTTCCATTTTTGGTGGGGAGAGCTTCTGGAACTTCTCCTTCTGCTCCATTGTGGTCCTCCTCTCACAGGAGACAGTCCTCCACAAAATTTCTCTCTGACGTGATTCCTTCCCATGGGCTGCAACGTTTCCTTACACTCCTCCAGCGTGGGTCAACAACTTTCTCTGACTGGAGTCCCTCTCACAGGCTGCAGCCCTTCCGGAGCTGCTCTGGCATGGGACACCCCCGCATGCTGCAATCCTCCCAGCACTGAACTACAGTTAGTCTTTCTCCCTGGTCTCTGGGACCTGAGATTCCTGAAGGTTGGTCTTATTAGTAAAGACTGAGGCAAAGAAAGCATTCATCTTATAGTTAGGCTTAGTATTGTTATTTACATATACAGTAGTTTGTAAAATTGAGATCCAGTCTAAATTGGATTTCTTGGTATTAGCATAACAAAAAACCCCATGAAGTTAACTCTGTGTTGTTCTACATCTCTTAATAAAGCACAATATCTATCCACAAAAATGAAAAAAATAAAATATATCTAGATATATTGGTTATATCTACCTTTAGGTATAAACAGTACAGTTATATGTAGTACTTCTCAGGTCGCCTCCTGAAGCCCCCTTTATATTCAATGAAGGAAAAAAAAAAAAAAGATTTTTTTAACGCAGCCCATCTACAAAATGCAAATGTGTAGTTTAGAATGCATTCTACTTTGGGTGATTACTCAAAATCATAACAATCAAATTGTATATAAACTATAAGCATAGCCATGAACAGTACTGTATTACGCTGCATAATATTGAAAACCTTACACTTCAGGATTCTTAAGTTTTTCTCAAAGCCTTTCTTTTAACTGTACACAAAAGAAATCAATTACTATGAATTAAACAATGCATTATAGTTCTTTAAAAGCTTCCAAACATTTATAAAATTCTAAAATCTTCAACTTCTTTACAGAAATCTATCAAGCAAACTACTAGAAGTGTACTTAAATTTTGCAGAAAACAAATTGTCTTCTGGAAGTTATATCCTTTAAATCCTCTCAAAAGCAGTCAGAATTGTCATGGTGTTCAGGAACTGTTATTTTATTCCTTAATTTCTTTTTAATGTTAAAAGTGAATAAATTACTAATATCCCTCTTTAAAGACATTTTGAATCACTTCAGTTAAAAAATAAATTAATCTAAGGAATCTACTTATCAACTTTTCAGAATTTAACATCTATACAATTAACAAAGACCTATCTTTTGTTTGGTGCATAAAACTGTCATCATTCTTACAATGTGATGGAAGACAGCCCAGACTAAATGTGAAATGTGCCATTTATTAGTCATGAATTCATACACTGGAGCATCAGAGAGATTAAAATATTGAGTACTTATATTTGTAACACTGATGATATCTGTGGAAAGGGAACATATTCAACATTTTTTACTAGTTTACTTTAAAAAAATGTGCCAAATAATTGAGGTACTCAATTTAGAAAATTCTGGAAGCTTTTTTCCCTGAAGAGAGAAAAAGGAAACTAAAATTATTTTTATAAATCATGTATCACCATATGATTGCCCTGTGGATTGGTTAATGTCATTCAAAATTTGATATACTAAAACAATATGAGTAAAGTAAAAATTATGGCATTAATTTACATTAAAAATGAATTATGTCAATCTTGGCAAGGCAAAGTAAGAAACAAAAATAAAAGCTTGAAGGCAGCTGGGTTTTCTAATAAAAAATATTTACAGGGATTCCCTTCTCCACTATAAATTCAGCAGATTACTTAGAGTTATAGCACTGATGTGAGCCTTTTTGCTCCTGTATTTTAGATAATAACTAGAGTCTCAAAAAAACAAGTCAGAGAACTTAAATTAAAAATATTACTCAGGTCACCTAATAACACTTTACACTGATATTGTACTATCCTGAATGGTCTATTGCCCTTACTCAAGGTGAATGTATTTTCACTAGCATTTCAGAAATAATAAAAGCAGCTTCCTCCTGAAATTCCAAAGTGATGCAAGGAAAACATCTTAAAAAGAACTGAAGGCAAGGGGAAAAAAAAAAAAAAAAAAAAAAAAAGTCTCACCATTAACATAACTAATATTATGAGAATACTGGACACGGCTACTTGAAGTGAAACTTCCCTGGAGTTTTGTGAAGAAGGAACTAGGAATAGATTCCATGGAAGAAAACAATTCATGATCCTATGCTTTGTGTCAGCAAAGTATTTCCTAACTTCTTGATGGAAGTGATAGTCTATGCTGAAATGATAAACAAACTCTTTAAAATTACATGAAACATTCTCTTGTACCAAGGTTAAATTTAATCACTTTGTGTAAAACTACTATGAATTATTAATATTAAAAAATAAAACATGTAAAATAAGATAATATTCTGCACCTTAGGCATTCAGGAAAAAAAAATAATCTCATAGAATTGTTATTTTTGAAAATTAAATGCTTATATTCCATTAAAATCAAGACTGATAACTTTAAAGTGGTGAAAAAGCAATAGAAGGCAAATGGAATACTAATTAATATCTCATTAAAGGAAAATTAATAGAAATTTAAAATAAACAGTAAATTTAGGAGCTTTGCTTACTAAGTAGTAGACATTTGAAATAATTAACAATGGGAGAAACATGTGCACCTTGTTTAAACAAAAAGTAACTATTCTTATTTTCCAGTTAATACACAATATATCTCCTATTTATTTTGCTAATGATACAGGATTCATTCTACCACTTGAATCAGCCTTTATTTATTTTTATTTTATACTTTTGATTCCTGGTACAAAATGAGCAAATGTATGACATATGTCTATGTTCACAATTCCTGCTCTGTGTTCACAAACCCTGCTCCTCACATGGGACTTCAACCACCCCGACATTTGTTGGAGGGAAAACACAGCAGGACATAAGCAATCCAGGAGGTTTCTGGAATGCGTTGATGACAACTTCATTCTCCAAGTGATAGAGGAGCCAACAAGGAGTGGTGTCATGCTGGACCTTGTTCTCACCAACAAGGAGGGGCTGTTGGGGAATGTGAAGCTTAAGGGAATCCTTGGCTGCAGTGACCATGAAATAGTGGAGTTCAGGATACTCAGGGCAGTGAGAAGGGTGAACAACAAGCTTGCTATCCTGGCCTTGAGGAGAGCAGACTGAGGTCTGGGGTACCCAATATGACTTTTTTTGCCTGAGTCTTGACCAGCAAGTGCTCCAGCCACACCACTCAAGTCGCAGAAGGTAAAGGCAGGGACTGGAAGAATGAAGAATTGTGCAATATAAGATAAGAACAAGTTCAAGAAAGTCTAAGAAACCTGAAGGCACACAAGTCCATGGGACCTGATGAAATGCATCCGTGGGTCTTGAGGAAACTGAAGAAGTGGTTAAGCTACTATTCACCATACTGGAGCAGTCATGGCAGTCCAGTGAAGTTCCCACTGTCTGGAAAAGGGGAAACATAAGCCCCATTTTTAAGAAGGAAAAAGGGAAGACTCAGGGAACTACAGCCAGTCAGTCTTACCTCTCTGCCTGGCAAGATCATGGAGCACATCTTCCTGGAAACTATGCTAGGGCACATGGAAAATGAGGTGACTTGTGACAGACAATATGACTTCACTAAGGGCAAATCATGTCTGATGAATTTGGTGGCCTTCTATAATGCAGCTGCAGTGTTAATGAATAAGGGAAGAGCAACTGACGTCATCTACCTGGACTTGTGCAGAGCATTTGACACTGTCCTACACATCATACTTGTCTCTATATTGGAGAGACATGGATTTGATGGACGGACCACTCAGTGGATAAGGAATTGGCTGGATAGTCACACTCAAAGAGTTGCAGTCACCACCTCGATGCCCAAGTGGAGAACAGTAATAACTGATGTTCCTCAGGGGTCTGTGTTGGGATCAGCGTTGTTTAACATCTTTGTCAGGGACATGGACAGTGGAATTGAGTGCATTATCAGCAAGTTTGCAGATGACACCAAGCTGTGTAGTGCAGTCAACATGCTGGAAGGAAGGGATGTCATCCAGAAGGACCTTGACAGGCTTGAGAGGTAGGCCCATGTAAACCTCATGAAGTCCAACAAGGTCAGGTGCAAATTCTTACACATGGGTCAGGGCAAATCCCAAGCACAAATAAAGGCTGGGTGGAGAATGGATTGAGAGCAGTCCTACGAGAAGGACTTGGCAGTGGTAGTGGATAGAAAACTGACTATGAGCCAGCAGTGTGTGCTCACAACCCAGAAAAACAATTTCATCCAGTGCTGAATTAAGAGAAGTGTGGCCAGCAGATGGAGGGAGGTGATTCTCCCCTCTACTCTGCTCTTGTGAGATCCCTTCTGGAGTATTTTCTGCACTGGGGCCCCCAGGATAAGGACATGGACCTGCTTAAGCAGGTCCAGGGCAGGACCACAGAGATGATAAGAGATCTGGAGCACCTCCTTTATAAGGACATGATGAGAGAGATTAAATTGATCAGCATGGAGAAGACAAGGGTCTGAGGAGTCCTTTTAGAGTCTTTCCTGTACTTAAAGGGGGATTATTGGAAAGATGGGGAGGGACTCTTTCAGGGATTCTGGTGATAGGATGAGGGGTAAAGGTTTTAAACTGAAAGGGGGAAGACTTAGATTGGGTATAAGGAAGAAATTCTTTACTGTGAAGTTGGTGAGACACTGCAAAATGTTGCCCAGAGAAGCTGCGGATGCCAGCTCTCTAGAAGTGTTCAAGGCAAGGTTGGATGGTGCTTTGAACAACATGGTCTAGTGGAAAGTGTCCTTGTCCATGGAAGGAAGATTGAAACTAGATGATCTTTATGGTCCAAACCATTCTATGATTCTATATGTGATAAAAGAGATCATTTGCTGTAAACAGGAAGTGTCATGCAATAAAAAAGTAGAGATTATGTCAGGATTATGGCACAAAAACCTCTCTACACCTGCATAATTCATTATAATATTGGAGATCTGCTGATTCTAGAAATGTTGGTGATGAAGGCATACAGAAATTGTTGGTTGAGGAGCAGTGGAGGAACGATATGCCGAGACAGACTCAATGTGAGTGATAAAGCATAGTCCTCTTTATTAGTCCAGGGTACATGTATTTATACAGACAACGATAATTATTATGCCTACTAGTCACTAGCTGAGTGGCTTAAGCTCTAAAAGTCGTATTCGCACGGTCCACCTACTTAGGGTTAGCTAGCAGCACAAGCTTCTCATAACACTAAGTTTCTCATGCCACTATTTATAATTCCTCTTAACCTGTTTTCGACACACCACGGTACACAAGGCCGAACCATCCTTGACATTCTTCATGTATCAGCAGCTGCGAGCAGCTGCAGGCAAACCCTAGTAAGGCCCAGCATCAGCGAGGCCCAGCATCAGCCCCTAGAACAGGCTCTGATCTTGCAACTGCTCGATGGGCTCATGACCCTTGTCTCTGAGCCATTCACCAACAGTTGGTCTCTCATTGGTGACTCTGTCCCTTCTAATATAATAAATTACATAAAAGCTGCAACTGTGAAATATGCATTTGTGAAAGCTGTTTTGGATGGAGGTGGTATGAATATAGAAGGTAGCCATTTACAGAAAATAGTGAAAACATATTTAATACAGAGTTCAGCATCTCTACTAACCCTATGACAAAGGTAGATAACCCATGGTGAAATAAGTACTGTGGAAATAATGGCAGCTTACTCAAGGAAGTAGTAAAACCTTCTGTTGTTCCTATCCTGTTGTAACCTAAATGTTATTTTCAGATTTTGATGCAACCAAGCCATGTTTATTAAAAGCTTTGCAAGTGCTTAGATTGTGTTTAAAACTAGAGAATAAGGAAGAGGAATCCATAAACTGGGTGAACTTGTTTGCTGCACCTTCAACACTCAGATAAAAGGTTTGAAATCTGTTAGATAAAATAGAAACCAAAGTTAGATAAGTCCATAATAATTTCTGCTAAATACCAAGGACAACTAAATACCAAAATTAGCATTTTGGTTTGACCACTGTTCAGAGTTGCTATGAAATATTCACATTTTAGATACCTAAAATTTACCTAAAATCCTAAACCACTCAAGGTGCCTTATCTATGTTCCTGCACCTAATATAACACTAAGTTGAGTTTAATAGCTGGTATCTACCTTGAACACAGTAAAAAGGTGATCATATCACTTGCTTAAGATATAGGACATCCAGATTTAAAAATCCCCAAATTTATTTAGATTAATATATGTCCTGTCTTTACTGCTGGAGAAGAGACTAAACACTGAGATCCAGAAAAGTATGACTCAGGATCCTTCTCCATGTTTCCTTGAAAGGTAGAAGGTAGTAGACGATAAAAGAATGCAATATTTACATAACTAAAAAAAAAACAGCATCAAGAAGAAGGAACTTTACTGTTGAATTTACTGTTGCAGTCACTTTCCTGAAAAATAAAATTCTCAGATGCAAACCCTGCTCCAGGGCTGAGACACAATGTTGCTACTGCTTAAAATTAGCTTTTGCAATCTAAGATCATGTTTAGTTAGAAAAATTCACCGAGAACTTCTACAGTGAACAGTGCTTAAATGCTGAATATTTTAAGCATAATTGTGTAAAAGTAGTAGGGAACAATAAAATAAGAAGGAGTATGATTTAGGATTATGTTTGTAGAGCTAACGAAATTGTTCTTAGAAGAAAATGAGCTTTCATAAACTGCTTCTTTGTGGCAATGTCCAGCTATGTTCTGGGGGGGGACATATTTAGTATGCACAACCTCCTGTAATTGAAAGTTATTTGTGTATCTGCATGAATCACATGCAGTTTATATGCATTCATTCTCATATAATATCTATACATGTAATCTGTAGTCATGCATATGAATCCAAAACATTCAGTGCAAATATTAACATATTTTCCCCTCGCCTTGATGAAAGCACTTCCACATGTTGAGATTTTAACTCTTATTTGAAATTCTCAATATTCCAAAGATCAAAATGTTGAGAAAAAAATCTAAAAAACCAATATATTTATTGTCCAGAAATATTGTAAGAAATATATTTTTCAGTTTTTATAGCTAAATGACATGGAAATCTCGGACACAACATGCACGATCAACGTGATCAAGTTAATGCCACTTTATTAAAGGATACACAGCAATTTATACACTAGCACAAAGCGCAAGCGTTACGTTTCGGTTGCTAATAGGTTAAAGCTGCTTGTTCACATGCCTTACTCTGCTGTACCTACATTCTGTTTCTCTCTCTTGTTACCTTGTTTCTTACGTTCCATTCTCCTTGCCTCTCTGTAACATAGGCAGTTTCTCAAAACCCCGATTTCATTATCTCTTTTGACTTTGCATATGTCCATCACAACAGCTGCAGTTGTGAGGCCCCTCAGTCTGGATCACTCAAAGCATTCCTATTTTCTTCCAGCCACTCCACAGCTAAATACATTAGAACTTGTGTTCCTGTATGAAAACTTGCAAAAATTGTGAAATATAATTCAGTACTTTTTATTTCAACAGTTACTGGAATTTGAATAAAAAGTTTTTCAACGTTATTATTTTTATCTATAAATTCTTTCTAGTTTTGCTTCTTTATTGTTGTTTTGGGGTTTTTTGTTTTTTTTTTTGTTTTTTTTTTTTTTTTTTAAGAAGAAGAATAAAGGAACTATGTCCTTGTCTCATTTAACATTTCATTATACTATAAACGTAAAAAAGCCTCAGTAGAAGAGCAGAAGGAATGTCTTCCCTTTTACCTTGTAGTTGAGTATTATTTTTAAGCAGGACGTGAGTATGAATCTTCCCTGGGAGATCCTAGGTAGAAGCCAAGTTGTGAGCAGTTTAGAAGAGCAGTACTGAAAAAGGAACCTGTGAATTTTGGTAGCTCTAGGAAAAACTTAGCAGGGATGAAACAGAGCTTGGTGCTTCAGCTCTGACACCTAAGAAATCATGTGTTAAGTACCTTTTTCTTGTTCTTAATCTGCCGGTTAATTATGCAAAGTTTTATAAAATAGATCAAAAATGTAACTGCAATTTATAACAGCATAACCAATATGGGATTGTTTTAACATTTAACTGTAAAGTGTGAAATGATTGTTCGAGCACTCTCCTAGTCATAAACAGAGGGCATCATAAAAAGAGAGGTTCCTAAATACCTACTTTACTCTTGGTTTGGTATGAGAAGTGATATCACCCTGTTCTCTGGTGAAATGTTGTCTTGTTAAACCTGCATATGAGTATTTCCTAGAAAAAGGAAGAACTCTGATTTCATTTAATAACTTTAATGGACTGTGTGCTACCTGGTACTCAAATTAAAAATTGCTCTGTATACCCTATTGTCTAACACAGAATCACAACAGGATTAACCTGTTTGTCTTTTCCACTCGTTTGCCTAGCTTATTTTGTTGCCTATTCTACTGAAAAGAAAGTGATCTGATGACTGAATATTTATATGCAGTCATCCTGTCCTTACACGATGACTTACATCCCTACAGGACAGGACAGGACTCATTTAACTAAATTTAGACTTCTATAATGTACATCCTTATATTCAGGCTAGTTCCCCTAGGCTTCCGTTGTCATGACTGAAAAGAAATTAGCTCTTTTAAAATAAAATTCACCTCATCCTAAAAATAGGTCATATATATTGCTCCTTAGAAGTGCTCATTTCCCTTTATTAATTATAAAGAAAGCCTTGGTCATTAATTCAGATGAAGACATTTAGGCCATAGATAGATGATGGCTGGTTCAGTTAGCTAAACATAGGTGTCTGGCAACATTTAAGATGCCCTAGGTTATCCAAGGGCACATGTCCAAGACTGGAAAGTATAACACAAGGCTCTTGAGAGAAGTCAGCCCTTCTAAACTGAGAACTGGAAGCCAGGCAGGGTTCATTATGAAATCTCACATGAGCTACTTAACAAAATTCATCAAGTTCTATGGGTGTTTTCAGTTCCAGATTAGATACCTGCATTTGAGTTCTTATAGTATATGGGGACTGACCATTCCACTAAAACCAATTTAGTTAAGTATACTTTATCATCTGTACGGTTTTTCAGACTCCACAGACTGAATTAATTATACATACAATAACAGAAGTTAAAAATTCTAATTACTTACATTTAAACACCTAAATTTCTATTTTGACAGTCTGGTAGTAAATCTAACACCTGAAATGTGATAAAATTAATCTTACTTCAAGTATGTTCATTTCAAATAGATCAAGACTACTTAAATACATATATCTATCTTGTACAAATTTCAAATTAAGCTAAATAAATATTTTCCAAAATTCCAGTGACTTTTAAATAAGTAGTTCACTGTTCACGCATTCACATGTTGGAACAGTAGACACAGGCTCAGAGATTCTACTTCTGAATTAGAAAGTACTTCTGAATTTGAAAGATCATCAAGATATGGCCCAGTTGAAACATAAACTCTGAAGATCACCTTTATTAATCAGTGACACACAGGCAATTAAGAAAGCGCAAATACAGGTGATGAAAAGAAAGTAGGTGACTTGAGTGAGCACTGGAATCTATATCAAGAATTATTTAATTATCTAAGTAAACATACTTAACTAATCAGGCTTCTCTTGCACTGTTTAAATCTCCTTCCTACAACCTTCTGCCTGCTCTTCAGTTCTTGTTCCAGTTCCTTTGCTTCTGAACATTCATCTTCTCCCTTTTCTCACTCTTTCTCCTTACTTTACAACCATTTTCTCTTCCCTTACCTTTCTGCTGGGAACACTCATATAACTCTACATGTCAGCTTTCTCTTTGTTTATTTTTTCACTAGCTTACATTTCATCTAATATTCTCAAATATTCAAAATTCTTTTTACTCCATCTTCACAATAAGGTCTTCCATTGTTCTTTCTCCTTTGATTCTTGAAAATCTGACAAATCCTCTTCATCATTTCTTTCAAATGCTTTTCCTTTTATTCCTGCAATCTTTCTAGGTTCATTTCAATCATTCTTTACTAACACCTGATATTAATAACCTGGTATTAATAATCTGATTTTAACAGATAATACGCTTTGATATGACAACCAATAAACTTGATCCAAGATACATTTTGTAATAAAGATGAGCATCCATGAGACTAAACATCAATATATGAAACCACCAGACAAAATAATCAAGTACCCTGAAAATAAAAATTATTAATTCCTGTATGTGTACAGTGAAAGGGCATTTTCATTGTCTGCATACTAAGTGATTCAGATATTAATTCATCATTTTTTGGAAGCATTTCTAACAATATTTGAAAACAGGATTGGTTCCCCCTGAAATAAATAATGCAAATCCCCAAACAAGAATAAAATTTGGTACTGCATCTTATTTCTAATGTAAATTATTTTAATTTTACCTGTAAAAATTGAAATATGCATTGTATGTATGTATGTATGTATGTATCTACCTACCTGCTTATCTATCCATCTATCGATCTATCTATCTATCCAACCACATATGTATGTATGTATGTATGTAAATTCCAAAGTCCCAGGGAATGGTATCTCAAACATTTTGTGTGTTAGTAAATTTCAATCAATGTCAGGCTTCTATAAAGAAACAATATTACTGAAAACATAAATTCACCTGTCTAAATCATATAATGACATTTACAGTAAAAGAAGTCTTTTCAATATTTAAAATATTTCTGTGAAAGTATAGTTTTAATTAATGTGTGAAGTCATTGCCATTTAACCACAAGCTTAGTTTTCATAACTCTGCAGGAGAACTAGCATAAAGAACCACTGATTCTGAATTTAACCTTGGGACACATAAATATTAAGGATTGGAGTCTTAATTTCTCTAACATAGACATAGAGAACAGCAACAACCCTAAGGATTCCTACCTCCTTCAGATGTCTGGAGGTTTAATACTTCTAAATTCATGGTACACACAAGAATAGAAAAATCTGATGCAGAGATATTCTACTGTAAAAAAGAGGGAGAAAGCGGATTTGTGTTCCTTGCAAAAGAAAAAAACATTGTTTTCTCCTTTGCAGGCTTGAAGATAACAGGAAAATTTTTGAAAATTTTGAAAGAATATGCAGCTGCTGTTACAAATAATTCTCAGATTATTATTTTCTGCATGTGAGAAGTACACTGAAAACAATTGTGTTTCAGAAGTTTAATGGTATCTGCTGTAACTCAGTACTCTGAGGACAAATCTCTCTATGATTGTGGTTGATCATAAGAGAACAGTTTAGCAATATACAAAAAATATAATATCTAATAATCAGTCACACATATTATTTTTCTTTCCATTTCCTCTTTCAGATCATATTTGATTTTGTTATAACAAAAAAGCATTGAGAGATCAAAAAAAATTTGCCTGTCATTTTCACATTGCCAAGCCCATTTAATTTTCACTCTATTTTTCTACAAAAGTCCAATGACATAAAATAAAACCTTCGGTTCCATTACATGGTAAGTAAAGTAATACAGGCAATGAGTCCCAGGTTCACTCCATTTCATATTCCAGAAGAAAAATCAGTAATAATCAATATCCAACATTTTGTTATTGTGGTATTTCACTTTGCTACTCGGGCTTCATTAACAGTGTAACCAAAAAGATACATCTCCCATTGTGTTTCCCTGTAGTGTGCTGTTACTGGAATAAATACTAGTTACTCTCCAGAACAACAAAAAAACCCCCAACTAATAATTGTCATATAAATATATTTTCTATTTGTTTGTTAAATAAAACAATTATTGGAACTTAAAGTTTACTGGAAAAAAAAATACTAGTACTTAAAATGTTTATATTTCTGGTAGAAAAGTAAAAAATACTGACATTGAATGATTTGATCTTCCTAAGAGATAAGAGGTCATTATTCTTTTATTACTGAATACCTGAATAATGACATTTTGTATGCAAATATACATACGAATGATATGGCAAAAATAGCTTATTTTTCTGTTTATTTCTGCAAGAGGAAGAAAGAGATACTTAGGCTATTGACCTAATTAATTTTAATATTGTGTTAACTCTTGGTTAAAATTAATATGCAACAAATAACTCCTCTGTGTATATATCTGCCTTAATTTATCTAGAGCAGGTATTCCTTGTAAACAATTGTAGCACGAAGGACAGACTTAAAAATCTTTGTACCTCGAGGATATATGTAAACTCTGCTACACTGACAGTTTATAAATGCAATGGACTTTCAGAACCAAAAAATCTACTGCACCGTTATTGTCCATTTTAATCTATATGGCATTATGTTACCATTTTTACTTGAAGAAAAGACTTTTCCCTTGAATAACCCAGTGTTATGCTGCTCCTGATTATTCTGAAAATGTACATGGAAAAACCTCAGCAGATTAAGATGGAAAGCAGCACAGTGGTGCCACTTCCTTAAGTACCTCTTTCCCCAGCTTTAATTTTGCTTCCTGACATTTACTCTTGACTGCCAGTTAGAGCTGATACACTTTTGTTTCATTAAGTTTTATAAACAAAACAATTTTTCTTTACACATATTTCTTATTTAATATTATTGGCAGTCCAAAAGAAATAAATAAATTCCAGGGCATCAAAAATATTTCTGCAGTTGACCAAAATGTTATGAAATTTGATTGATAAGAAGTATTTTTAAAATGGGTGTTTTGCTATTGACTTCCAGTAAGCATACTTTTATGATACATTTTGCAAAGTTTTGCTGCAATTTAGAGAGTTTTTTTCTTGTAGTTATTTTTTAGACGAGTCATTATTCTTTGGAGTTACTGTCAGGATATTATGTCATCTTTGTTAACACAAAGGAACTCCTCACCTCCAGGAATATTTTTCTATGATGTTTAAACTCAGTGTAGATCTAATGATTAAACAACTAATCTCATAGGGTTTATGCAGGTATGAATTTTATGAATCAGATGCATCATCCCTATATTGAAGGGAACAATATGCCCTATATTAAATTCTGTATTAGTTTTAAGGGTAATACTAGAATTAACTCAATATTACCATCATAAACAGTTAGTAAAGACTGATGGTTTGGGGGAGGGAGTTTTTTCATATTTGATAGGAAAGGATATTTATTAGTAAAATGTATTTACTCAGTCTGTACATTTTGTCTGCTGCTTAGCATCCAAAAACATTGATACATGCAAATGACTTTTTCAAGCATGACTTTTTTTTTATTACCTTTCACCAGAAAATAGCTGATCTTCTTTGTAAATCTTCTGCCTATTGATAAGATTCATTTAATAATTAAAAAAACAACAACAAAAAAAAAAGATCAGTTAAGTATAACACACTCCCATTATGATTTTTTTTTTCCCCCTTATTGTACAATCTGTTACAAAGAACTTTAAGAAACAGTTTGAATTCTTTACATCTGTAATTTGGACTGCTGCTGTTCATGCACTGAGATACACAGCAGCTTTTCCCTTTCTGATTCAGAAAAAAAGGGAGTTGTAATTAACATGTACAAGAGCTGAAAAAAAGCTTCTTTTAGAAAACTGCTTCAAAGGTACATGCATTTGTAGTACAAGTAATGCTGTCTTAATTGGGAGCTGCTATTACCATACTTACCCTTTACTACTTTTTTTATACACGCACACACACATGCAATCTCTCTCTGTCAATGCATATTTAAAGATACATAGAATTTGCAGGTGCCTCACTGAACAGGAGTCTTTACCTTTGCTTCCACATTGCAATATGCCTTCTTGACAGAGGAAAATTAGTTCTGGAGTATTTTATGATGTGTATAGGCCTACAGTAGCTTATTCCCCCTGTTACAGAAAAGCCTCTTCACCTTGTCCTGTCAAGTACAGTACTTTGTTTGAGAGTGCCTAAAGACAATAAAGGTAGTTTAGAAGTCAATGAATTGAAAATATTAAATTTACCTTCAATTTTATTTTTCTTTAGATTTTTAAAACAGTGGAAAGAGATGTCATTGCAAATGGGAATCAAACATAAAACCATTAAACAATATAAGCTGAAAATATTAATTTGTCCAGTAAATTTTAGTTTTATTTTGACTAATATTAAAATCATAATTCTTTTGTGGTTTAAAGCCAATCAAATGAAATTAAGAACACACATAATTAAAAAACACAACAAACAGAATCCAAAATAAAAACTCAAACACAAAAAAACCAATTTCTAAACTAATTAGAGATCATAGCACAAAAGATGTTGTAGCCTATTTTACACTATGCAAAGAAGCATGGTAGAAAGATGTTTGAAAGAATGCTAGTATCTATAGCTTCTCTCAGTGAAGTACTGCTGTATACTTATGGCCCATACTCCAAGTGCACACTGAAATTCATTGTACAGTCTGGGTACTCCAACCAGGAAGGAACAGGAACCTAACAGAAACCTAACAGAACAGGAAACCTAACAGAAACTTAACAGGTGCATTTCACCTCTATTTTCTGCATTTATACCAATCTTGGGAAGAGATAGTGTACCTTCTGTAAACACAGCCAGGTACATACATATTTTCACAATAAAGTCAATGGAAAGTTAAGAAGAATGCCATGGCACTGTTGTTGAAACATAATATACAATATAATGAATAAAAATAAATAAAATCTGTTCTTTGTTTTTTTTTTTTAAAAAAAGGTGGTATATGCCATAGAGTGAACAAATTATAAACCAGTATTCCTGTTATAAGGTAGATTAATCATTAGCAAAGACATTTCATTTTTTATATATATATTTAAATATATTAATGTGAGAAAACAGTTGTGCATTTTGTGTTTTTAATGAACCTGAAAAACAAATTAATTTGACAAGTTATTTAGCTTTTGCAGTGATTGTTGGACATAGAAATTTAGTACAAGAGTTGAACTGATTCGGTTTATCCAGTTCAGAAAACACTGATAAACTGTTTTTGTAAATTGAGGATAGAACTTGAAAGGACTGAAATAATATTAAGATCATGCAAAATATATAAACTCAATATAACTCTGTGATGGTTACTTACTTTTTTGCTTTTTATTTAAGGAGGTCAATTCTTACTTGGTTATTTTAATTATTTGCATAATACCACCTTGTATGGAAGAAGAATATTTTTTAAGTTTGTTTTTCATTCAAAAAATACTCAAAGATTAAAAATTAGCTAGCAAGTGGCCTGCAGAACTTAAGAATTCAAAAAGAAAATAAAGCACACTATGTAACTATATCTATATATCTCAACCCAATCTAGCGATGCCTCATCTGATATCTTTTTTTTTTTTTGTTATAATGACATACCTGAACAAATGGCACAGATAGAGGTCCAAATGGGCAACTCCTCTAAATCTGGAGGCAATAAAAAACATTATTCTGTGCAAGGACATTGTTTCTTTACATAGACTCTGATGATCTGAACTCTTAATGCATTTTGGACTTGGTTGACTGCCAAGGTCAAAGCATCATTATCATCCAGCTGGTTTAGCTCAACAGCCATTAGATGTATAAGGGAGGCTGTGCAGAGATGTCAGTCTGGTGTTAAAGGAACATTTTGTTATAGAGGAGTGCCTCAACTGGTAAGACATTCTTGAAGCAGCACTTACTTATATAATACTCTGTCCCTTTTAAAGACAAAAATAATTAAAAAATAATAGGTGTGAGAACCATCCCTTCAACTCAATTTCCAGACACCTAGGAGAGTGAAAGTGCAGTCAACATTTCTAACAAGACTGAAAAATTTTTCAATAAAAGATGATCACATATAAAATCTTACATATAGGGACAGACACACATATTCCCTTTTGAAGCTGAGAAAAAACTCTATGGATCAGACGAGGGAGAAACTACAGTTTCTGACCCCAAAATTTGAGAATTAAAAGAAAATTTAAAAATCCACCTGTTGGTTATTTTCTCCACACCTAATGAATAGTCTCATAATTCACTCCCTGCTCTCCCTCCACCGCTGTTACTGAGAAACAACCACCACCTTTCTGTGCTGCTTGAATTCCATTGGGGTCTTTGCTGCCAGAGGCCCCAGGAAGCAGAGAGTTGAATCTGGACATGAGGCCAGTTAAATAATGCTAGGTCATAAAAGAAATGCAGCTGTGCATCTGTTCTCCAGTATTCTGTAGTCTTTTCATAGGTATTGTTTTCAGTCATGATACGTTATTTATTATATAGTGTCTGGAAATATACAGAGTGGATTTTACAATCACTTTTTGCTTCTCATCTACTTTTATAAGAAGTAAACATGGGTTTTAGAAAGGTTATTAGAGTCAATTTGTCATCGAGTAATTCTGGCTCTGACTGAGGAGTATTATTTAGTCTCCAAGTTAAATAAGTTTGTTAGCTCCTTGAATACTCACAGACCTTCAGATATCATGGTGATGAAGACAAGATGAAATATGAATTTCTGTTAAAAGCCAGATAGATTGATTTATAAAAGTAACTGTTGGTGGAAATCAGCAGTCTATATATTCCCTTCTATTGAAATTTTTTATTTTATGCTTGCATGTACATATGCAATACATTATTTAGTCTTTTTTTAAGGCTTGCATTTTATTTCATGAAGAACAGTTTCATGAAGAAGAAGTTTCTATTAAATTTTCAGGTGTTATTACAGAACTTTTTTCCTGTCAAGTTGTTACTCCTATTTTAGTTGCAGTCCTTGTATGCCCTTTGCTTTCTTCTGTGTTGAGCTCCTATTAAGGGGAAGACCACTTCATAAAAAGCTGCAATGCTACATTCTTGGGGCATGTCTAGTACTTCTTAAAACCCAATAGTAGCACAACTATCTTGAGATACATCAGTCTTAGTCCTGTTTTCCTGTGTTTCTCCTTAGTTGTTCATGTCAACATTGTATCTTCTCTGCTCATATAGTTTGCTTACAAACTATTTGAGACAGGGCACTTTCTTTCTAAACATTCATAGTATCTACAACAAATAGATCTGTTCTTTTATAGGGCCATTAGAGATCTATCACAAGTTAATATTCACAATAGCTTTCATATAGATGTACAGCAGTTTGGATAATGAGAAGTTTATTTAACGAATCATCAGTGTTACTCACAGAGTTAGCGGCAAACTTTGCAACTCCTTGGCCTCAGTCTAACTGCACAATTACAATATTGCTACATTACCTAGGTGAGCTTAGTTTTCCCTGAAAATGGGTAATATTTTTGCCAATGCATTCAAGTTCTTGTGTCTTTAGGCCTTTGCAGATGAAGCAACTAGGAGCCAAGAAGGATAGTGACAGCTTGGATATTTAGCCCCTGTATAAACATGAATCCATAAATGCTAAATTTATTTGTCTTAAAATCAGCCTGAATCACAATCATATATATTATCATTATGTTCAAAAAAATTATAAAGAAAGAGAGAGAGGAAACACTGATAAATTTAGAACACAAAGGAAAATTAATCACCTAAACTAAGAACTTCATCTATGTGTATCAATGTAGGTCCTTTTGACAAGAAACAGAGTGAGTTTCATGGACAGTAGACAAAAAACTTCTGTTTCCTCTTTGTTCTTATATTAGGAAGTCCTTTCAGACTGCTTCTTCACTGATATTAGGGAGAACACACCAGGTCTACCATGAGTAAAGAAGTCAGACATATCTCAGATCAAAGTGTGCTTTAAGTTGAGGTGGTCTGGCTCAGGCTGTATTTAGGGTATCCCACACACAGCTCAATAACAAGATTCACTTCCTCTTATATTATTTCTTTCCCTCTTCCCACCTGAGTTCTTTCTTTTTATGATGGTTATCCCCTTACAAATAAGCAACACTGTACTGCTTACCATTGCGCCACTGGCTGTGGTCTTGCTGACGTTATGACTTTATTGTTTCCAAAACTCTTGCCCTGATAAGTTCTACCTTGATGAGCAATTATGTTATGATATTATTTTTTTATTATTATTATTTATAATGTTTCTTCTTTCTGCTATTTCTCATGTAGTTTTCTTGTTAGTGTAGCTACAGGTGAGGATTGGCTGTCTGTACACATATATTAACACTTTAGGAATGGCCAAGGTAAATGGAGAACAATATAGAAAAATGAACCTGGCCTTTAGTGAACACTTCTGATACATGCAACAGCAATTTTTGGTGAAAAAAAAAATCTGCATAAAAAGAACAGAATAAAATACCGTAGTTATGCCATTTTTCTTTTATTTCCTCATAATTGTTATGTTAAAATAATTTCTTTATGGCAGAGCCAAACAGTATGCATCCTTTTATGTGATTTACCATTTTTGTTAACAGTTTTGTGTTAAATGTTGATAATTCTGAATCATATTTTTTCAGCTGTGATATTTCAAATGCCTAAGTATTTAAATTGCATGATGGTAATAAAATTCAGAACATAAAAAAAGAATAAGAACCAAAGCTCATATCTTGGTTAGGTTTTTATTATTTTTAAGGGAGAAAATGCAGTATTTAGTTGAAGATGATAATTATTGGTTACTTATTTGATTCTTACTTTGTAAAAAATTAGAATGTGTCAAAAGCAAGTATGAAGACTCTTAAAGTGTTCATGTTTGAATGTCATCACCCTTCTACAGTTTATAATAATCTTTTTTGCAGTGCTGTGTATTGAAAATAAAGGATTTGTGTGAAAAGGTATCTGCTGTCAACTCATGTTATATGAAAATACTGTTTTATATTTTAAAGTTAATGATAGAATACAATATTCTGTGAATATAAGACAATTTTAGAAATATGTGTACACTCACACATTGAAAACATTCTCCATTTTGATTCTGAAAGACTTGCAAGTGGATTAACTAAGTGTAGAAGCATACAGCAAGATAAACAGAATTATATTATCTAAAATTAATTAATAGACCTACAGACTAATATTATCTAAAATTAATTAATGGACCTGTTTTTCATTGTAGCATATTGCCTCATAATCTGTTGCAGAAAGGCAAACAGAAAAACAATATTTGCCTCTGGCTAAGAGAAATTTTTTTTTCTCTTTTAGTTCAGCTTGGTTATTTCTCTGAAGAATTTCACTGCAGTTACTGAAAATTAGGTTCTCTGCAAGTCTGTTGAGTTGTGTTCTCCAGAAGGAAAGCTGGAAAGTATAAGTATCCTGATAAAGTTTAATTATTTTCAGTGTTGAAGTATTAGCGGATATATATCTTTTATATTATTTATATTTCTAAATAGTTAATTATATTTAATTTGAAAATATGACACACAAACCCTCCTTATCTATTAAATTATACCTGGAAGTAAGGCAGAGCATATTATGAGGAACATATTGCAGTCTAAAGGCTTCAGATGTTAGTATTCATTGAACAGATGTACACTAAGTCCTTGACTGAAATATGCAGAAAGCTTTATTAACACCCAGAACTGAATCCAGTAACTACCACCAAGTCAACACTATGAACCAACCTCTTAAGGTGTTAATAGCTCTTTTGTTTACCCTATGACCATCGGGAATATTTAGCAGATTCAGACACTCAAAACAAGAAAGCTGCGTGCTCAGGTGCTGCTGCCCCTTTCAGCTGGGCAGCTTTTATTACATAGATATTAGACTTAATATTCTCCATCTGTATTGACACGGTCCATCTAGAACATATAAATTATTTAGATAATTCATCCTTTCTCATTAGTTTTACATTAAAAAGTAGTTAATTTAGGCAATTAAATTGCATACAACATTAACTTTGTGAAGTGTGTTAGATATGACTGCACTGAATTTATCAGTCTGCTTTACTTGGCAGACAGAAATGTAACACTAATGACACATGTCATTCTGTAGTTATTGTAGCAAATTGTAAGGTGGAAATGAGGCAGTAAAAGCAAATATTCAGGCAGACAGAAGAAACATTTATGCAAGTCTTTAATAATGCCTTGGAGGTAGATTGTTAATCATATCTGGTTTGATTTGTGGAAACACATAATACCTTCTTCGGAGTTGTTGCAAAAATTAAAGGAAATGCATTGTTTAATTCTAGATCACAATAGAAATGGAAATACAAGTCTCCTACAACTGCCAAAAAGCAGTTTATAACAAGTATTCAATGAAGAACCCTATATGCAAAGATCCACTTCTGATTTATCTATATATATTAGATCTATATGACCACTTGTGAATTGTAACAAACACTGAATTCTTTTAACTTCCTTGATATAATCTGTATGAGAACAAGCTTGGAAAGCACAGTTATTTATTAACTAACACTACTGGAAAAATATTTCTATTGAACATGCAAATATTTTTGTGTATTTAATATCCTCAAGTTCAAATAGGTTAATGAAAATGGTCATATTATGGCACAAATGGAATGAGTTAACTGATGATATCACTTGAACATTTGACTTGTCCAAAACAAGACAAAAATTATAACAAGATTCCATTTGCATATGTGCTGGGTAAATATGGGACCTCATTATTGCCTTCAACTTCACTTTCTATATTCTACAAAATTTCATGTTAAATTAATTTGTTTAAGGCTAAAATTGTTCTTTAGCTCTTCTTAAAGGTTCACAGGGTATTCCAGTGTGGCAGTAAAAAAAAAAAAAAAAAAGAAACACAAGCTAAAAGAGAAAAAGTTTGTCCTAAATAATTGAGACTACTTGAGGCAAACTGTAAGAAAAATGAAGAGTTGAATCCATTTCTCAAAATTTCTGATGCCTTGGGTAGCAGAGCCATATCATGGACAACATAACCTGAGGCCCCACTCCTAACAGAAGACTGGGCCAGAAGGTCCCTAGAGGTCCCCTCAAAACTAGATTTTTCTATAATTTTCCAAAAGCAGATTTTTGCTTTGTTTTGTTTTGTTTTATTTTGAAATTATCTACAAATTTCCTAGTATATTTATGCAGAGGCACCAAAGCTCTAGCAGTTTTCCATGTATTCTTTTTTTCCTTGATATCTCAGTTTATAATACTACCTTGTATGTTATTTCAAGCAACTAAGAATGGATCCCACTTCCACTTTTAATTTTACTTCATAGAGGAATGGCATATGAACCTCCAGAAGACTTTGTGAAGAAATCACCCTTTCCATCTAGTTCAAAAGGACAGCAAGGGCAGATCTGTGTTGTAATCTATTCCATCAATTCTTTGTGTAGACTACATGTCTAATCATTTAGCCATCCTTGTAATGATACATTTTCTATTTTTTTTTTTAATTATGTTTTGGTTTTGAATGTTTTTTTTCTGGTTTTGAAAGTACACAGTAAACCTAAAGTCCAGTTTTAGGTACAGAGTAAACTAATTTTGTACTTAATTCTACAAAACTTATCACTATAATTAATTGAATTCAGAATATATTTTATTAAAACTTAAACCCACAATAAGCATGTTTTGTTTATTTATTAACTTATTTATTTAGTGATGACAAATTTTATCAGTTTCATAAATAAGAAACAATTCTTTCAAGATTTTGCAAAACTTTGTATAAGTATAATCAACACAATTTTGACATCAATATGTAATTTGACATAAATGTACATCCTAATTTATATAACATAAATACCTTATGTTAGAATAAATATTAATATTTTGTATTATGTATATGTTAGAATAAATATTAATATTTTGTATTATAACATGGCTGTAATATTTTGTATTATAACTGCATGGCTATTATTCTGCCAGCAGAATGTTTAAAAAATATAAGTTCTACATTGTATTAACAGTCATGAATTTAGAACCAAAGTTACCAGACTTAAACAGGTACTCATATGATACTGTAGTTATTTATATATAAGAAAATTCCCAGGTCTCTCTTATAATTCCAGGACAGGTGGAGAATATTATCTTCACTTGATAAAAATTAGAGGCATACTGTGATAATGAATCCACCCTAGAAACACATTTCTCCACAGACAAGGGAGTTTATATGTGTAAGTTGTTCAGATACATATTGAAGTATCTCAAGTTAAATGAACTATCATTTTTTTTCCTATATTACTGAAACCAACTTTTAACCTTTTAAATATTTACAAGGTATGCATATCCTTAGGCAAATATGGAAACAATTAAACACAGCAGAAAAGTCTTATATTAATTAAGAACTATACAGACATGGATCTTTTACATATATTGTTGGAGTACCGAGGTGTGTCTCTGAAAGAAGTATAACATTTTTCTTAGTGTGATGTAGGGCGTGACAAGACACTTTAGAATTCAAAGCAGAGGTACTAATAAGAAGAGACAACTGAATGTATGAGATGCTTCTCTGACATACTCTTAAATGTCCTGAATTTGAAATTATTCAAGACCCAAAAGAATAAAAGTTGTCATGGGGGAATAGTGTGGAAGAGATGTGTGTGAATATTTGTGTATGTGCATGTATGGAGCACATTGTGTAGAAAACTAGGCTGTATTTATACAATTTCTTACACATTTTGTCTCATTTTATTTTTTTTTTCCCCTGTATGTTTATACTATTCTTTTTTTTACTCCCACTATTTTATCTCTTTTTTCATTGTTTGAAACTGTCCTTCCTCTATTTTGGCTTAGCCAAGTTTCTAGTTTATTGCACTTATATACTTTTGATGCATTTGAATAATTTTGTCTTGTGCTTTTTCTTCAGATATTTTTTATGTAAGACAGATCTTAAATTTTTTACCTTATACTTTACACCCATGTGATTTCTGTTGCTATTTCCTGAATTTTCTTATGACTGTGACCTTGAAGGCCAGTGTTTTATGATTACTAATATTCCTTCTCCTTATTTTAATGTTCATAAGCTCTTACTAAAGCTACCAACTCATCTCTTTCAGCAAGTTAAAAAAAAAAAAAAAAAAAAAGGCATTTTATTTCTGATGTATTTTTTATCCAGCAAATATTTTTCCAAATTTTGGAATCCAAACCAGGTGATCCTTAATGCTTCCTTAACACATTTTGAAATATCTAGGACAATTTACCTATTTTCTCCCTCCACTGAAAGTGATAGTCTTGATTGTTCCTTGACCCCGCTGTATTAATCATCCTGAATATAAACTATTTTGACAACTAAATCTTTATTACCATTAGTACCATCCAGCATCATCAGCTTGCTTAGACTTTGTGTAAATACATCCTCCTTGCTATCAGTGGGGAAAACATTAACTGTGCCAATTTTTCTTGCCCTTCTGATATGTTTAGGTAACATCAAGGTACTTTAAGGGAAATATGAAAAGTAAAACCTCTGGAGATTCCTATCTGCAAAAGAATGAATCTTTGCAAGAGGTGTAAAAACTCTGTGAAACCTAGACAATTCAGACAAGTTTGTATATCCTTCAGATTTGAGACTGTGAAACTCAAGGATTTATAGAAATGAAGTTTCTACAAAAAAGTAAATACCAGCTATATATAACTATGATGTAAGCACTGTATATTTTCAAGATGCATTTACATGAGTCAACTATGAGGTCTGAACAACAATATGATCTCTTCCAGTGAGGTGATGACCATAATTGTCGCAATGCAAGTGCTAGTTTTAAAAATTGGTTCCAGAGTCAAGGAAGTATTAACTGTTCAAGTTGCCTGTGTATACTGAAAATTCTTTGAAGTTGGTACTTTGAATGTTACATTTGCTGTAAACATAACCTAGGCATAGTGCTTCTATCTCATGTAATTCAGATAAATATGCTACTTGCAGTCAGTTCCTTATTGTTCAATCTTGTGTTATAACAAAAGAGAAGAATGAAAATTCTTGCAAATTATAATGTTGGGATTTATTGGGTGGAATTATTTCTTAGGGTTCACAATTGATACTATTCTTACTGAAGCAGCATGTTAGGGGATTAATATTAAAACTGAGTGGTAATGGGAGTCATATCAAAAATTATTTCTATTAAAGCATTTACTTTTGAGGAACTTTACATTCAAAATAAGAAATAATTCTGCCAAGAGCCAGCCCATAATTAAATGGGGAGGTACTGAAGAGAGGACTTAATGTTAATAGGGAGGGAATAGTGAAGGAACAGGATGTTGTGACTGTGTTGACAGGAAAGCTTGTAGTAGAATTTTCAAAGAAACACTAAAGATTGTGAAAAATCTACAGAAGCAAACTTTGTGCCCATTTCGTGCACATTTTAGTCCGAAACTCATAGTGGCTTCTGCAGGGAAAATGGATCTGAAGTAAGGTACATGGAATTCAGGTATTCTCTGTTTATAATATGCTGGATCACTGCTGAAAATACAGAAAAGGTATGATACATTTAATCTTAAATTAAGAATCTGATATAGTTCAAATGTATTGTTCCCTAAATAAAAACCTATTTCTCTCTGTTAAATATGAAGGAATCTTAGAATATTTAACTGACATGAAGAAACTTGTAACTGTAGCTGATTAAAGTTGTGTAGACAGCTCCCATTGTCATTGATTGCTGCTCAACTTCTATGCTTTTGGATTCCCTTGTAAAAGAATGATATGTTTACTTTTTCCTTCTACATAATAGAAACTGGTTTAGATTTTGTTTCTTTGGTAATAGCTGCCATTTACTTGCTCAGAATTAACTTTAAGTTTTTACCATTCTGGGATGACTTTAATCTGTTCCTGATAATTACATGTACTGCTATTTATTTTCATAGCTTGATATTAATTTTGTTTGGGTTTTTTTGTAGGCTTCCTTTCACATGAAAATTTGTGACCTTTCATTTACCCTCTCCAAGGCTGTAGTGGCAGTACTACTATCCCTGACTTCTCAAATGCTTTTATCCTCATTGCCTTGCAACTCCAACTGCCACCTCTTCTAAGGATCACTGCTGTGTCTATTTTGTCAGGTTTCTCTAGGAAAACAATCACCACTGATGTATGAAAGATGCCTCCTTCCCCTCCTCTTTCACATCTTGCTTTGCAGCTTTTAATTTGTTAACATATTGTTCTGGTTGGGGCTGGACTAGAGTTCCTGTTGGTTTGGCAGCTGGAGGAGTGCTGCAGCACACTGAGACCCCAGGGGCTCCCCAGGTCCTAGTGCCCTCACCTGGGGGCGGGGGCAGGGGGAGCACAGCTGGAGGGCTGGGCCCAGATTGGCCGATATTCCATGTCATGTGACATCATGCTCACTATATAAAGGCAGGAGTGGGCCAGGAGGGGCTCTCACTTCTGGGAGTGTTGCTGTGGTGCTTTTGTGTTTGGGATCACTGGCTGGGAGCAGGTGGGTGGTAAGCAGCTGTATTGTACATTACCTACTGATACTGCTGTCAGTGTATTATTCTGTTACTGTTATTAAACTGTTTTTGTCTCAACCCACGAGTCTCCCTTTGCCCCTCCGATTCCCTCCCCATTCCCAAGTGGGGGGAGGGCGGGTGAGCGGCTGTGGGGCCTTTAGCTGCTGACCAGGCTCAAACCACGACATTTTGTACAACAGTGAATAGTGCACATAAACCTATCTCATTGACCTTTGTATAACAGTGAATATCAGAGCATGTAGTTTTGGTCCACAGTGTCAGAGCAAAGAGACTTCGGAGTCTGTATGTCAGCACTTACATTGGAAAGTTTCTTGTTCCATAAAGCTTCAACCTTTCAACTTCTTATTTCAGTTTGTGATTAAGATGAACATGTGAGGATCAAATATTCCTAAAAATAATATAGCAATAAAAATTTTTAAATTTCATTTTCCTGTCATCACTAGCATGAACCAAGGGAAATATATGTTTTTAATGAACTGTCTAAAGTATTGTTCTGAGGTGAATTTTATAATGGTTCGGTGTTCATATATTGATTTGGATCTTTATTCTTCCCAGTTAAGAAAGATAAACTAGTAAAAAGCAATTACTCCTTAGGAATTAGCATTTATTTTACTACTGTTGTAGAGGCATCACAATGTCATATCAGTTATTCAAATTACAGTAAATTGTGGTAACTAAATGTGGAGCTAATGAAGAAATTCAGAAGTGGAAAATATTTTAGGAAATTACAATACTGAAGTCAAAATAGTATTTTCTTCAAATCTATACTGTGACAAATATAAAATTCAAAATTACATAAGTACTTTTGACACTCAATAAGGATAAAAAAGCTGTTCTTAGAAAGCAGATCTAGCAGGAGTATACGCTTACACAATTCACTAGAAATCATTAAGAAATTCAGACTACTTTGAAAAAAATACTTTTAAATATTAACTTGGTACCCAATCTATATAAAGTTCATTTGGTTTAGGTTTTAAGCACCTACGTCCCAAACATCTTCAAATAGCATGAAGGGCTTTTCAGGACTATTGAATCCTATTGGTCACAAAATTCAGGGCACTTTCAGTCACCTAAACAAGACAACTAGATCCACTGGAGGTGTTCCAGGGTCTCCTGAACTGCTGCTAACTCCTGGCCCAGAATGTATCCCATAAATCATGTAACATACCAGCTTTCCTTACACAGATGTTACGTATACTTTAGGAAATAATCGGCATATACTGAATTAAGTCTCTGGTAAGTCAGTTACTTAAATGTTGGTATATAGTATCATTTCAGATGCTGTAGAATATTTGTGACTTTCATGAAGTGACAACAGTTAAAATCCAGGATCTGTGAGAAAACTATGGAGTTGTTGTAGCTGGTGGACATCTGGGATACCCTGATGTACTGTAAATGGTGTAGAAGTCTATGTTTAAGCAACTGAGTTAAGTGCCTGCTTTTCATGTACTATGACAGGTACTTAAAACTCTGGCTACAAGGCAGATATCTGAAAGTAAGTATCTGCATATGGAACTCACCAGGCCAGAACCAGAAGTCTCCACTTTCATGTAGCTCTGTCAGTGTGCAGCCAATACTGCAAGTCTGTATCAATACCAGTAAATTAGGTAGATCCAGGTAATGCCCAGAGTAACTACAAACTGATTGTCTGTACATTTAAATAGTTAGAAAAGTCCCTGGCATGAGTTGTTTGTGACAATTAATACTGACCCCAAAATTTCCTAGGTATGGAATTGTCATGTGCCAGAAATCCTTCCCAGTAAGCGCTCCAAACTTCTGAAAATTGGGAAACTTTAATAGAGTAGATATAATCTTTTTCCCTTCCATTTTTCTTCAGTCCCAGAGAGGAATCCTTGACACATTTAATTTACTAGTCCAAACTTAACATTCTTGTACACAAAGGACAAACAAAAAGGAGGCCTTGTGCTCACCTAGAGATGGCTGTGAATCTGAGAAAGATTTGGGCTGGCAGGACTTCTATCCATGACTTTTTGGCTTTGTTTTTGGTTTCAAATACATTGATAAACCAATGTAAAATAATGCTCTAGAGTACAGCTCATGTCCATCTATCATGTTAGATGCAGGCTTCTGTCAAAATTAGCATAATATGTGAAGTTATCTATTCATGGTAAACTGTCAGGTATAAAAAGGAAAAAAACATAGTAATCTCCAAAATCGACTAGATAACCCTTTGGAGAAATTATGAATACATAAATTTTCCAAATAGTCATTTCCTCTACAAGTCCTGACTGGCTTTAAATACCTCTGTTGTCAGTATTTTCCCTATCTGATCCAGACTGGATACCTCATCTCTCTTGACCTATCTCTCCACTACTACTTTTTCAAAATCTCAGTGAAATGGTATGTATTTAAGAATTTATATTTGAGAGGTTATATTCCACTAATTCAACTTTAATTATTCTGTCCTTTATAAACTGATGTACTCGTACAGCTCTTGTCCTGGTTTTCTCCCTTGAAACTTTCACTGTATTAAGTCCTTCTCATATTGTACTGAGTAAAATGTGAAATAGTCTAAAACTTTATTTTTATTAAAGTGCCTGGGTTAGTTATGATTTTAAATTTGTCTCCTGCTGTATTTCTTTTTCTTGAAAAGGAAATAAATCTCCTCTATGTACTTTAAATTTTAGAAAACATCTATTCATAGATGTTTTACTTTCCAGGTGAACCTTCATTTATTTATTTGTTTTGCATCCAAATAATAAAATACATAGGACTTATTTCAGTCAAAAGGCACATCCATCAATGTTTACCCGGACACCTACCCCTTCAAGCATCTTTTCACTTTGCAGCAGTCTAAACAGGGTTCTTGACATACCTGTTCACAGAAAGTACATAATGTTTTACCTCCATGATCTGAGAATGCAACTTAACACATTTGACTATTTTTGCCACGTGCTAATAATTTGAAGCAAGGTAGAGGATTCTCAGAGTTGAGTATCCCAGGTGCATCTGTACATGTGTGCAAGGAATAGAGAACTTCTCTCTGTCTGCCTTGCATGCCTGTAAGCTGGAAAAAGAAAATGCTAACCAGAAAAAAAGCACACATGCTGGGTCTTAACAGGGGCGAAGGGGTGAAGGATTAATTCCCAGGTTGCTGCTATGAATAGCTGAGGTTTCAGTAAAGACAATTATGCGAAGAACACAAAAATTTGCTGGATTTTCTTTCCTCTTACTGTGTCTATCTTTCTATACAGTGCTTATTTTAGGTTTGTTTTCTTTTTTTTTTTTTTTTTTTTCCTTCTCATTGACATATTTGCATATTTAAATTTTTACTATGCCCATCCATTTATTTAGAAAAACCCAATAAAAGTCATACTCATGCTGGTCAAACAAGTGAATAAAATTAAATTAAATCAGTACTACTGGGAAAACCAAACATACAGAGACCTGTGTGGTTTTGTATATTGAAATCTATACATTAATTTATTTCTACTATGATCTGGTACCAGTTCAGTCTGGTAAGCTGTGATAAAAACAGCTGTTGCCACTACGTGGCCTCATACTGACTCCATATCTACACTTCTTGCTGAGAGTTATGAAAGAAGATCAAGGCATAAAAAAAAGACATAGTCTTTGTTTTTAGGGAGCATACAAAGTAACATAGTGGAGAAAGGTAGGTAGTGTAAATTGTCTGTTAGCAGAGTGACAGAAGGGAGAATATGAATAATTCTAGTTCAAGCCTAGGCTTGGAGGGTTTGATATGATTTGGAAATATATCATGTGTAGTCCAAGTATAAGAGGTATTATAGACATTTCTTGATTTACAAAATCAGATCAAGACATATTACTCATGCTGATGAAGCTAATGGCAGATCCTGTATCAAACTACTTAACATTATTGATCTGTGGTGTAGTTGTCAGATCTCCAACCCATACTCTTAAAACTTTTGCCGGTGAAGGCAATGAGGTAATAACTGATTATTAACAGCCAAGGGAGGTAATACTTGTGACAGTATTATAGATATCAACATATTTCTTAAGATTTTGTGACAGTTGTATTTCTAAAGTCTACTTATATTATAACTCATCCCAAATCCAAATACTGATATGGCTTGCCATATAACTATTCTGAAAAGTCCTTTCACCTTCACAAATAAATCATACTGACTGGCTTTTATCAGAACTAAGGCTGTGTCAGAGAGCAGGAAGTACAGGCTACAAGGGATGATCAGCTGGGAGCTGAGAGTAACCCCAGCATAGGCAATGAAAAATTATATTTTATAAAAAGTGAAGTTCTTCCTTTGAAAAAAAAAAAAAAAAAAAAAAAGTGAGTTTCTTGAGTTAAAGATTTTGAAACAAATGCAATGTAATTGCTCATCTAATAAAAGAAAAGAAACTGAAAAGGAACTGAAAAAAGATATATTTGGTTTATGTACACACATTTACCTGCTTGTGTGTGAGAAAATGTTCCTGTACTTAAGCTTTCTGTTGTACCCCCTTTCAAACTAATGTTAGGATTAGAATATTATGACTAAACATTATTAGAGTAATTCTTTTACATATGACAGAAATATTAACTGAGAACTTCTAATTGATGGAATTAACTAGCTACTCTATGAGAAAGTTGTTCCTACATAGACATGTAAAAAATTTATTACTTACATTTCACTGTGAAAGCAAAGAAACATACAGTGCTAATAAGATCCATGGAGAATCACTGCATTGTTATATGCACCTGTTTGTGCTGGACATTTGCAATGCCCAGGAATCATTGTTGTTGTCCTTGACTTGTAAAATGAAGACTCACATTTTTGTTATGAATTCAAAACCTGTTTTTAAAAAATACCTTTTTATACATTTTAACTTCCACTTCCCAAAAAAACAAATATCCAATTGACAAAATGTGCTGGTTTTAATTGGGATAGAGTTAATTTTCTTCATAACAGCTAGTATGAAGATGTGTTTTGGATTTGTGCTGAAAGCAGAGTTGATAATTCAGGGATGTTTTAGCTATTTCTAAGCAGTACTCATGCAGAGTCAGGGCCTTTTCTTCTTCTCACACTACCGCACCAGTGAGTAGGGCAGAGGTGCACAAGAAATTGGGAGAGGACGCAGCTGGAACAGCTGACCCAACTGGCCAAAGGGCTATTCCATACCATATGACATCATATTCAACATATAAAGCTGGAGGAAGGAGAAGGAAAGGGGGGGATGTTTGGAGTGATGTCATGTCTCTTCCCATATAACCATTACACATGATGGAGCTCTATTTTCCTGGAGATGGCTGAACACCTGCCTGCTGATGGGAAGTGGTGAATGAATTCTTTGCTTTGTTTTGCTTGTCTTGCACAGCTTTTGTTTTACCTATTAAACTGTTTTTACCTTAACCAATGAGTTTTCTCACTTTTACCCTTCCAATTCTTTTCCCCAATCCCACCACAGGGGAGTGAGTGAGCAGCTCTGTAGTGGTTAATTGCCAACTGGGGTTAAACCATGACACAGGGGATTTTTGCTTCCCTTCTGTGATATGAAGTACAAAAAAGAAGAGAAAGGTATTTCATCCTTGACCAGAGCTGGGCTTTATCTAAACAATCTAATTGACATTCTTTAGGGTATAGGGTTGCATACTGACTGTTTAACACAAAACCAAAACATATCTTTATAGCTGTGTAATAATTTCTTCAAATAGTCAAAATCTATATATGGTAACTCCTTTTCAAATGAAATTATACTTGAAAAAAAAATGTTTTGCATTTTGGATCTGATATTGTTCTGAATTGCTTGTTTAACAGCTTATAATATATGTGGATATTTAATTGAGCAAGTTCATGAAACACTATTCTAACATAACAGTAAGAGACATGATAAACCCTGAGGGAGTTATTATATGACTGTCATCACGAAAAGGTGACCAACCTACTTCACATATATTAGTGTTAACCTCTGACTTATTTTGAATATTGCCATTATCAATAAGCAAACAAAATGTCAACTAAGATAAGAAATATGTGACAATATGTGCAGATTCTTTGAAAACAAACAAACAAAAAAAAAGGGGCTCTGAATAAATGTATAGAATATTACATTTAAATGAATGAGGAAGTTTTGACAAAGAGACAATATAAATGACCTAACAGAATTTTTAAGTTACATAATTAATCTCTAAATTATATAATCTATAACAACCTTATAGCATGATGAATAAGGAGATACTAATTAATTCTTTTGGAATTTTTAAAATAATACTCACTATATAGAATTAGAAATTACTTTTATTTAAACTATTTACATATAGATCAAAATGCTTTGAGACCATCCAATCTAAAAAGTTAATTGCACTGATTTATAAATGGCTCTTACTCCTTTAAAAATATCATGAAATATATACAAAGTAAGAGGACAACTCCTACATTCATTTTGCAGGGATAAAAGTCAACAGTAAATGTATCTAGAAGTTGTGATTCAGCCTTTTTTCCTGCTTTTTCTTTGCATCACACAGAAAACAAGCTGCAACAATCCTTTCCTTAGCATGTTTATTGTCTTTCTTTCTTTTTCTTTCCTGCTTTGTTTGGCATGTTGAAAAAAAAAAAAAAAAAATCGGATTCATTCCTTCTCCCTGCCCCACACATCAGCCTGCTTCTTCAAGTACAGAAGAATAGAAAAGGTGGACTTATTCCCTTCCTCCATAATATTGATGCAATAAAACGTGTAAATCACAAAAAAAATGTACAGTTTCAAGGCAAGAAAAAACAGGGATATATCTGACTTCCATGACAGGAAATTTGTTTGTTTGCCATCCATCTCTTGAATTTTCTGCTGCTAAAAATTACTTTTCTTGTCTGATTTGTTTGGGTGATGCTTTCTTTCCGTCTACCCAATCCTTCTATGGAACTTTGACAGGGAAACTTTAAAAAATGATAATATAAAATATTTTAGAAATATCTATTGAAAATCTCCATAAAAACAATTATTTTGTTCTAAGGTTGGAGAGTTAGAAGACTTTATTACTTTATAATTTCAAAATTTTTGGCCCAAATACCCATCCATATGTCATTTTCCCCATCAAAATAATAATTAGGGTAATATATTCTTTATTAATCATTGTATAAGTCAGAAAATGGAAGAAAATTGTTGTTACAGGCAGTTTACAGTAAATACATTCACAGAAGTGTGTTATATATAAATGAGAGCAGAATATGAAATGTTCTAACAGTGATACATATTGCTGGAAATTATAGTTTAAGAAGTAAGACTAATAACTTGGGTGGGAAAATTCTTCTAACATTTTTGTAACTTGTAAATTTTTATAAGGATCCAATGGAAAAATTAACAATATTTTATTTCAAACAGTTCACAATTGAAGTAAATTATGTTCCCACAATAAAGATATAAAAATGAGACTTTTGAGTTAAAATGTGATTTTGCTACCAGTTCTGAGTACTGGAAGACAGAATGCATAAATATTTATAACTTACTCCTCAGCTTCTTGAAATGAAGAATTTGTTTTTAGTTTGTACTATTTTTTGGAGTATATTTATGTAGTGATTTATTTGGAAAATGGCCTCATTTAATTATTAATTAAATTACTGAATCATAAAGAAGTGCTTTTAATATCTGGCAAATAAGGACTAAGACTGAGAAGAAGCCATCTTGAAATATATCTCATCAATGAGACTATGAGATTCAGTATGTGACAAAGCTGCTTTTGGTATATGACAACGTAAGTTAATGTTAGGTTTCAAGTCAGAGATTCAGGGGAATTAAGAGATCATAAAGTTTTAATTGCCTCTTCAAGGTATACAGTACTGCAGCATTAAGAAGCATGAAGTACACTTATAGCCTTAGTATGTATAAATTGGCAGTTCCAGATTAATCAGGAGTGGTTCTTTCTCTCAGGACAATGAGGCCTGTCCCATTAAAACTTTACCAGGTAGTGCTTCAGTAAGTCCTTCTGAGCCATTTTTTTTGCCTTAAGCATGAAAGCATACAGCTCACATGCCACTACCAAGTTCAGCAGCACAATTGCCAAAGTACTCCATGGCTGTCCACCTTTACTGGGGTGCAGAAGAACCTCCCGTCAGCTGAAAAGCATGAGTTCCTCTCTACAATAATGTTATATTCAGTCTAGAATAATTAATTACTTGGACAAACATATTATTTTTTCAAAGTAGCCAAATGGTTTAGTATGAGGACATTAAACAAAGTCAAAATTTGTACCATTTTGTCATTACATATAAGCAAACTCCACTACTGCCTGGAAAATAACTTATTGGAACTAATAATGAGGTAAACAAGGAGGTTCATGTATCTAAATGAAGTCAACTTACATGAGTGGTGTGCTGTATCATGATGTGCCCCATGAGGGTCAACAAGGAGAAGTGCAAAGTCCTGCACCTGAGAAGTAACAACCACATACACCAATATATTGTGGGGGCCACCCAACTGGAAAACAGCTTTGCAGACAAGGACCTAGGAGTCCTGATGGACACCATGTTGAACATCAGCCATCAATGTGCCCTTGCTGCAAAGAAGGCTAATGGTGTCCTGGGCTGCACTAGTCAAAGCATTGCCAGCAGGTTGAGGTAAGTGATCCTTCTCCTCTGCTCAGCACTGATGAGGCCACACCTGGACTCCTTTGTCCAGCTCTAGGCTCCCCAGCACAAGAGAGGCATTGATATACTGGAGAGAGTGCAGAAAACAGCCACAGGGATTATTAAGGGACTGGATCACCTGTCCTGTGGAAAGGCTGAGAAATCTGGGACTGTTTATCCTGGAGAAAAGAAGGCTCAGAGGGATCTTATCAATGTATATTAGTACCTGAAGGGCAGGTTCAAAGAGGATGGAGCCAGACCCTTTTCAGTGGTGCCCAGTAACAGGATCAGAGGCAATGGGCACAAATTGAAACACAGCAGGTGTCATCGTTTTAACCCAGTCAGGAGCCAAACACCATGCAGACTCTCACCTTCCCCTGCCCAGGGGATCGGGAAGGGAATTGGATGGGTAAAGGTAGGGAGACCTGTAGGTTGAGCTGAAAACAGTTTAATAATTGAAATCAAATAAAACAATAATGATAATAAAAAGTACAAATGGATAATACACTGTGTGACCACTCACAAGACACTGACCAATACCCAGCCCGTTCCCAGCTAGTGATCCCAGAGAAGCCAAGATCCTGAAACCATAGTCCCAGAAGTGAGAGAGAGCTCCTCGCTTCCTGGTTAAGTTTCGCCTATATACTGAGCATGATGTTATATGATATGGAATATTTCATTGGCCAGTTTGGGTCTGATGCTCTGGCAGTACTCCATCTCAGTTTCTTGTGCAGCTCCACATAGGCGGCACACAGGTGGTAAGAAAGTCTTAGATTTCTTAGCAACAAGTGAAAATGTCAGTGTACTATCAACATTCTTCTCATACCAAATCCCATACTGATTCCAAAACACTTAATTAAAATGGTTAAAAATAGGAAATGGCTAAAAGATTCTCAAAATAGAAGACTTCCTTTTGAGAACAGAGTTACAGAAATATAAACATATTTCAGAAGAATCCATTTAACTTCTAAATCAACAGAGAACCATATCCATTAACTTAACTTGCTAATGGATTTTTTTCAATTAATATCTACTCATTACTTTCTATATGATATTATTGTTACTATTTTGTATTTAGCATTTTTCCCTAGAAATAAAACACTTATAACAATTATGGTTCTTTTTCAAGACTTTTTTTTTTTTTTCCTGTAAGAAATGGTTTCTGAGTGTTTCCAAACACAAGATTAAAATGTCAGGATTTTCTATATAGTAAAAGCTACATTTTAACTGTATGTGGCACATAGTCCCTCCTGTCATTACTGGTAAATAAGTTTTTGTCTATCAGAGTCATAGAAACATTTAGTTTGGAAAAGACCTTTAAGATCATCGAGTCCAGACACAAATGTCACTGCCAAGTCCACCACTAAACCATGTCCCTAGGTGCCACATCTACACATCTTTTAAATACCTCCAGGGATGGTGACAATAACTTCCTTGGGCAGACTGTGCCAGTGCTTGACAACTCTTTCAGTCAAGTTTTCCTAATATCCAATTGAAATGTCCCCTGGAGCAACTGGAGGCCTTTTCTTCTTGTCTCATCCCTTGTTAGTTAGGAAGAGACTGACACCCATCTCAGTACAACTTCCTCTCAGGTAGTTGTAGAAAGCAATAATATCTCTCCTCATCTTCCTTTTCTCCAGAACAAACAACCCCACTTCCCTCAGGCACTCCTTGTAGGACTTGTTCCCTAGACTCTTCAAAAGCTTCATTGCTCCAGCACCTCAAAGTCTTTGTTGTAGTGAGGGGCCCAAAACTGAACACAGTATTTGACGAGCAGCCTCACCAGTGATGAATTCTTCGTTCCCTCCAGCAGATCAACACTCTTGCCCAACTAGGTGTTGCCTGCAAACTTACTGAGGGTTGACTTGATCCCTTCATCTAGATCATTGATGAAGATATTAGGTAGGACTGGAGCCAATACTGAGTCCTGAGGAACACTACTTGTGACTGGCTTCCAACTGTATTAAAATCCATTCACAACTATTTGGGCCTGGCCATCCAGACAGTTTTTTATCTAATAATGAGTATGCCCATCTAAGCCATGAGCATCCAGTTTCTCCATGAGAATGACTTGCTAACTCCTGTGTGAGTATCATTTTCCCCCTTTGAGACAGGTGTACCCCATCTGTAGTCAGCAGGCCTGATCTTTTGTAGATTGACCAATGATCAAAAACACCAAAATTCTGCCAGTGATAACAAGCTCAGGGCCAGGCTGTTGATCTGCTGGCTATTCCTGTTTCTTCCCTTATCATTACCTGCAAACTGGAAGGATAGAGGAGAACACCACTTGTGCTCCTGATCCTTTAACCAGTCATCCCAAGGCCTTAAAATATCTTTTGATTGCCCTTAGACTTCTTGTTGTAACTTCATTGCTGCCTACCTTAAAAATCAGTAATGGATAATAATTCAAGGGCTGTACCACGGTAGGAAGCTTTCTCTTCACATTTTTACCCAGCCCCCAGGGAGGCAGCAGACATACCTAAGAAGTGGATCTGGTCTACATATTGGGCTTTCTGTTCCTCTCAGGAGAGAGTCTCGTATGTCCCATCTTAGTTTTTTTTTATGGAAATGATTTTGGCACAGGATGTAGACCAATTTAACCTTGGTTACACCTCCAAGATAGATGAACCATTGTCCTCATTATTGTTTAGTTCTACTTCAAAACTTTCTAGTTATTGTACATAGGCACCTGAGAAGGTGAGATAGTCTCAAAGGAGATATGTCTGCTGCAGCAGGCAGGAATTTGTCACCATTGACCCATATCCCTTGAGTTACCGCATTCAGCCAGGTGGAGAGAGGACAGGGAATCCTCTGTATCCTGTCTGACAGACCTGTCCCAGTGAAGGTAGGGTGAGATTCCAGTAGTCTATCTTTCTCTCATACTCCCTGATAGTCCTCGACCTTGTCACCTCCTCCCAGAGGTCTGTCACTAAGCAGAGTTCCTCTCCCTGGCCTCACCTCCCACAGGTGCTCTCACTGCTGCCATCCAATGCTGGCATAGAAGCAGGGCACATTCTGTAGAATAGTGAACTAATACAGCTGTAATAAAGAGTGATATCACATTTTGCACATTAATTTCAGTCCTCCTGAAAGAGTGAATTCATATTCTTAGAGGAATAAAAAGCCTAAAATATTCTAACCCAATAAAAGTGAAAGCAAGAGAGAAAATACAGATTACCCTTAAACACTAATGGAATGTATGTACAGTTAGTAAAATCATAGTTTTAAACACTTGTATCATAGCATTAGTGAATTTTAATGCACAGAACTTTGTGGTATTTTTTATGCATAACTAATTTACTGTCAGGTTGAAGTTTTTACTTTAACCTTACTTTAACCTTAGTTTAATTTATTGTTTTACTTCAAAATATTGTTTCTGGATAACATGGTACTATTGCACTGTATGATAAAAGAATACTCCTTCTATAAGGGCACAAAGCAAAAATGCCCTGTGTATAAATGGTACTATTAATGAATGCAAATAATCCAGGAAATATATGACTATTTTAGAGGGAGATAAATTAATGAGATGCAACAGATTAGGCTAAAATTATTCTGAGGATCTGTCAATATACTGAAAATCTCATTTTTATTTGGATATTTCAAAACTAATATTCTGCTCAACATTTAAACAAAATGAAGGCTATTTCCAACATACAGGAGGTTTATTTGGAAAAATGATGCAATTACTATGATAACAACTCTTCTGCATAATTTTAATTTGAACATGTACAAAGTTTAATTTCAAAATAAAAAAAAAAAAAAATAGGCAGGGAAATATTTTCCAAGAATCCTGAAAAAAAATCACTTGAATTTATAAAGTCTAAGGTTTTTGTTTTATTCCCTTTACTTTTCTTCTTTGTATAAACAAAATGACTTGTCAGCATTGCAGTTGATGGTCCTTAGGTAATCAGTGGCTCAACAGCTTCATGTGTCATAACATAACTGTTATGCTAATGACTTCTGCAAAGCCCAGCTGGAAACATCTGAAGACACACAACTTTGATTAATGACGACATTTGAAATTTTTAGTCTTAAGTGTTTGAATGATTTTGTGTAATTTTAATAAAAATTTAACAAAGGTTTTTCTTTGTATACATATCCATCTGGAGCTAATTGTGCTAAGTGCCATCAGTTGACTGACAAACTTACAAAATTTACTTTTGTTTGTTTGTTAGTTTTATGGTCAGAGAAGTAAACTACAAGTTAGAAATGCTTATTGATCTAAAAAGTTTTTATTCTGTAGAGCAGTTACAAAGTTGTTTCATGTTTTGTAATCATGATTTGACTTACATGACTAAGTTATTTCATTATTTTAGTACTAATTTAGTTTACAAATAGTCTATAGAAACATATATAGCTGTAAAAGATGAATCAAACTTCTTTCTTCCTTCTTTTTTCTTTTTCTACCCTCTTTTTTTTTTTTTTTCTGGGACTGCTTTACTGCTCGTATAATAGAAGCTTAGTGTGTGTGACATTTTCAGTACCTAAGTTGGAATGGTTATTTGTCTTCTGCACAAGTTTGTAGAAGTTGAAGACAGTAGAGCTATTAAGATTGGAATATTTTCGTATCATGGGTGGAAGGTCATTACTCAGATATTTGAAATTTAGGTATATGTTTACATGGGCTTCTGAGTAAAAATACCAAAAGTTGGTCTCATTCAGACAACACTCTTCTGCACTGTTAAGATAATTATTTAAAAGAAGTGGCTTGTCTTTTCCTCTGGAGCCATCTTTCTCTGACCTTTGACCAGATAAGTAGCAGAGACTCCTAGATTTAATTACATGACTACCTTTTCATAGTGCTAAGTCTGGGTGTAATAAATCCTATCCTTATGTAAAGCAACTGATTTAATTCTATCAAGAAAATTTCTGAATTATAATAAATACCATAATACCAGGTAGATATTAGTCATATATTCAGATATCTTCTTAACATACTATACTAAGTGAAGTGGTCTGTTTAAAGCGAAAAAAAAAAAGCATGGTTTTCAAGGCTTACAATTTTATCATAGTATAATTATTCACACAGAACTTTCATTGACTTAATACAGAATATTACCTATGAACAAGATGAAGCTAAGAGTTTTGGCACTTACTTTAATTGCACATATTGTTTTCTAATCAATATTTACTGGTAAAGCTATGATGTGTTTACAATATTTTTACAATTAATCATATTCATTGTTTGATAGTTCTATTTCTTCTCTTTGATATGCAGCATATTACCTATTAAAGGTAATGACAAATGTTCTGTAATATAAAACAGCAGGCTATAATTAATGACAAATATGTTGTTCCAAAGGGAAAGCACTTACTACAGTAGGTTCTATTATTTTAAGTGTCATTTTCATGGCATATTCAGAGAATCAGGGAAGTGTAATGACAGTTTTGTAGCTTTGAAACTTTTTTTAATTCACTTTTATTCCATTCCTGGAAATATTTTTGGTGTATTATGACTTTCTCTTGAAGCACAAAATATATTAAGAAGCTGATAGGATGCTATATATTTAGCCTCTGTGTTCCAACTGCTGTTTCCAAAATGACTCTTGTAAGTCACAGCATTCTGAAAACAATGTTATATTGAATAGAAACATGTTTCTTCCTGGGGAGCAACTGTCTCCAGAAACTACAGACTCTCAGAGACTACCTGGTTATGTTAGTATGAGAGTTGCATTATTTCTTTAAGCCTTGGAAATGTCTGAGGGTTGTTGATTTCCACTACTGCCTTATTTCTTTACATTTTTCTGAAAGGGCCAGCATGACTTTGATGTCTGACTTCTTCAGAGGAGCTGTAGTTGAGAATCTTGAGTAAAAAATATTTACCTCTAGTTCAGAATGAAGCACATAATTAACTTCACTGTGTGCAATCTTAAGCATCTTCTTTTGCCTTTAGTGGTTTCTGAGATGATTATTTTTTAGGAAGGTAACACTAGGATGTCATATACTGACAGCAGAGCAACAAAGACATTTTCCTGGCTCATAAAACTCCCTTAAAAAGGGATGGAAAGAGGTACTTCTGTTGTAAGACCATCCTGAGCCCTGTATTGTTTTGGCTATACTGCTGTCACTATCTGTGCTAAATTTATGTCTACATTAGTTACAATTACTACAGTGCAGGCATAATTTTAAACTATGGGTTAACTACAGCTTGAGCTATTGAAATTTTCACAAATACTTTCATCACTGTCTTCCCAATTTAGGGATAGCCTTACAGTAAGCCTTATATTTTAGTTCATGGTTCTTGATTGTGGTTTGGCCAAGTATACCTGTTGTACCATCTTACGAGTTGTGCTCCCCACTTTTGAACACATTACTGTGAATGTTTAACTCTATCCACATTCTGTATGGGAAACTGATGGGCTGGACTCAGATCTAAGGTTGTTGCCAATAGACAGATGGTAATGTTCACCTCATCTTAATGTAGATGTCTCAAATAGGTCAGGTGAATCATAGTATCATAAAATCATTGAAGTTGGAAAAGACCTTCAAGATCATCAAGTCCAACCATAATCATACAATAACCTTCCTATTTTTCTCTGAACCTAATCCAATTGCCTGCACTTAGGCATCTAATGTCATCTGAAATGCTCTATAGCATCTCTCTGGCCTCCATCTGTCATTTCGTAGGGTTTGGATCTCCCTTAGATCCTGTCATATCTGCTTGGCTCATATAAGTATCTCAGACATGGTAGTCTGTCTAAAATTATACTAAGGATTTAGGGAATGTGTTCACTATAAAATATACTTTCAGACACTGATTTTGCTATAATTTTTGTCTACAGCAGAAATGTCTGGAGATAACCTGCATTAAGAACATCTAAATACTAAGTACTGAATTGCTAAATCTCTTTATGGAATCTTCCCACACCTAAATATCAAAATTACCTGCACCCAAATAACATTGACAGTGGAAACGGCACCAGCAGCAGTAATTATCCTAAGGAATATATAAAAAAACATAGACGCACCTACGGTTTGGGAACCGTATCTTAAGAAATATGCCTGAGGTTGTAATAAGGACTATGAAAAACTAGAAACTTCACATACTATTTTTTTTTTCTGAATAGATTGAAGCAGTATTATTTTCTGCAGTGTTATTTAGGTGTTTATATATGTACCAAATACATTAAAACATTCAATTACTACTTATGTAACTGAAAATAAGAGTCTTAGCATTTTGCTAAATTAATTGTGAGTCAGACTATAAAAGAGACCTTAAATGAGAGTTTATCATGTTGAAGTGATGAGACTTATTCTTATATTTTAAATTGTGCTATTGGCTGTTACATAAAGGTGGTGAGATGCTGTTAGTCTTGAATCACTGAAGAGTCAAATAACTGAACAAATATCAAACAGAAATAGTCTGAAGAGTATTTATTATCAATTTGAAAGACATTTATTCAGATTTTATCTGTGCAAATGAGAAACAAAACTACTTGTCTTCTTAATGTAAATCAAGGCAATTATATATGAAGTGATAATAAGGAGTTGGCAAAGTCTTTAATTCTAAAAAGTGTTAAATACTTAGGACATTCACCCGTCTTCTGGTGTACATGACAATCTAATTAATCTCTCAAAGAACATTTGTGCTATTATCTGGCCATTAGCTATCTTAGTGCGGCCAGATCTTGTTGGTAAGAATAAAATTCTACAACATTGCTCTGTGTCTCATTTACTGGAATTTCCAGAAGACTGTAAAATTATTTACAGATTCTATGCCCAAATTTCCCTTACCAAAATGTGTAACCACTGAAAGAAAAAACAACAACAACAAAAAAAAAAAAAAAAAAAAAAAAAAAAAAAAAACAGCAAAAAAAAAAAACAAGCCAGAATTAACTTCATATCATTATTTTTTAGTCTTGTCATCAAAAAGTTACATACAAAATAATTGTATTTATATATATATATCCCAAATATTTAATTTCTATAGGTTATTAAAAACAGCAATAAAATGAATGCTTACTCTAACTTACAGAATGTTGCAATAAAAGCAAGGAACCTATTTGTAGCTTGTCAGATGTAATATGTAAGATATTGCCAGACAGATGGAACTAAGAAAGGAAATATAGAACAAGTAAGTTAGTAGTTTTAAGTTTCCATGGATATGTCTTTACATTTTTCTTTCAGAAATATTTATTCAGGATTTATTTATTTAAATCACATGATAAATTTATACCTACTGTAGTTTTGGTTGACATAATAAAATTGTGAACACCTAAATGTAGTCACCTAAATGTAGACATCTACATGTGAACCAGAGTCAGGACTCAATTGTCTAAAACCAGTCACCTGTTGACTCCATTTAAGATATTAAGGTCCTCCACCTGCACTCCATTTGCCAGGTTTCATATCTGACAGTTTTATACAGCTGTCTCAGATACTCTAACATCTAAAAAAGCAGTAAATGTCTATATTCAGGAAATGAACGCTGCCCCTATTTAATGGAGCATAGAATTATTCAATTCATTCGATCTATCTTCTGGTTGAGCTGTGCATTCAGCTTCCCACACTTCCATTAACTCTACGAACAAGATCTTAATTGATTATTGTATGAGCTTAGTAACAGCTCTCATTTAGACATCTGCATTGTAAGCACTGAAACGTGCATGTCTGATTCTGGATCCAAAACCAAACCTTACTTTTCTCATGATTCTCTACATTTTCCCTCCTTTTTTATCTTTAAATTACTTTTACATGTGATTTCTCTTCTGCAATTTAGGTTTTTGATTCAGTTGCCTAAATATAGGCCCCCGGTAACATCTGAGATACCCTGGAATGACCATGACATTTCTGTGGGGCCTGTGGACCTATAGTGAATCAAAGTCTGGTCTGACAGCTGAGTGACAGGACAGACACTTCTAGAGTTCTCCCCTAGCACTAGACTTTTATGTTTATACAGCTGCATTGAGTTTTGTCTCTGAGTATAATGTTGTTTATATTAAGGAGTCATTAGTTTTTAATACATAACAAGAGTGAATCTTACTGCCCAGAACTTGCCCAATAAGTAAAACTTAAAAATTTTTACAGAATCCAACTTGTCCAATCAATATCCATTGACACTATGTATTACATACTTGGATTATGTTGCAAACCACAGAAAATTGTTCTATACAGCTTAGATAAGAGTTTCTGCTAGACCTATCAAAGGTTGTGGAACACTATAGTGTTTTGTTATATTATTTTGTTAGACAAGAGTTTATCAGTGGGGTTCCTGAATCATAAATGACTACACATGAACAAGAATATCCTGTATGATATTTATTATCGCCTGACCATTTACTATCTCCTGAGCCATTTACTCATGGCTACATAAAGTGGGTGTCTTGCATTATCATGCTTTCAAATCACTTTGTGCAACCTAAAAAAAGGAGAAACAAAACAACAGAGAGCAAGATGCTATTTAGTTATTCAATAACTAATATATGCAATAAATGCATATTTTATAGGATTTTGAAGTAAGTAATAAAAGGATATTTATTTCTGAAATATTTTATGCAACCATTCATAGAATATTTACATGAAGGAGTACTTAAAATAATCCATTGATACCTTTTGTTGTATTTTGATCTTAATTTCAATCATGGGGTTACCTGTTTGATCACACTCATTAGCAAAAGTAGTATGCTAATTACAAAGAGAGTAAATAGTTCACCATCTATAATAGTTTGTTTATTATGGGTAACAATAATATTTGTCCCCCTCCCATTAACCTTAAAAAAAGAAGATAAAATAATATAAACACATTTTCACCCTGAAAACATCCTAAAAAAGTTACATTATATTAGAATCAAGTTTCATTTTGAATTCTTATGAAATAACAGCAAAATGTAATTTAAAAACACAGTTTCAATTATTGTGAGACCAATGCAACTTAATTCCATAAACTTCAATAAGTTAATTTCCAGTATTTGACATAATAAGTTAAATCAGTATCAGGTTTCTTCATTTTATTGCTGAAAAAGTAATTATGCCTTTTTAGAAATGTTTGGGAGGGTATTTTAATATTTTTGCTGCCTTCTTATTTTTCTCATACAAACACTAACTTAGCATTATTCCTATGATTAAGTTGTAACAGTATAAAAAAATTATGTTTTCAGGATGATTAATAATATGTCTATAGAGGTGAAAGATAAAGGAATAAATTAAAAGATGAACAGGAAGGACAGACAGAGAACAAAGTTTTGCTGATATTCTTGTTAAATATAATGAATTTTTCAGCCTCCATTTTATTTTAGTAACTAAACATCTGTGTAGTTTGAAATCTGAGATATTAATTCAATGAACTAACAGATAATTTTAAAGAGTTTGCATGAACGACTTTGAAATTAATTAAATGACTTCAAGAACTACTCATAGACCCTGACCATGCTATTTCTTATATGGGGATATAAATCCTGTTTGGAGTCCCACTGGTAAGTATTTATTACCAGTACTACTGTCTGGTGTGCATAATGTGATCAGGTACACTAACATATTTTAGTTCTCTATGTAACTTATTAGGCTATCTTATTCTCATTTAATGAGCTGTTTAAATAACTCTTCTCCTTGCATGAGCATAATCTATGCTAATATATGTTACTCAGACTTGTCTCTACCCTCACTTGTCTGCTTAGAAGAGGAAATTCTAGAAGGACACGGCATTATATCTGTTTATATTTAAACTAGGCAATTAGATTTACACAATGGGAATAATGCCTAGTCCTCTAAAATACTCTCACTAAATACTTTTCATAAAAGAATGAGAGAAGATTCAGTGATGAGAAATGACAAAAATTTGGAAGAAACAGAAAGCACTTTTCAAGGATAGGATCATAGCTCAAGAAAGTGACAAAAGAAGACAAAAAAAGTTTTATATCTGATAAGAAAGTTCATAAATAATAGAAAACATGGTGGATAAAGGACTACATTTCTGGATGCTAGAAGACCTCTGAATGAAAGAGCCAAGAATGTGATGACACTGTAAAATAGAAGAAATAATCTTATTTTAACATTGATAGTCATACCAAATATACAATTTAATACTGAAATGTTTACATGATATTGATATATACTTAGCTGCAATATTATATGTAATTTCAGGTCTGCATTGTAAAGAGATTCTAGTAAACTACTGTGTCTTAAGGAGAAACAAAAGAATCATCGGTTTAGAAAGCCACATTCATGATTAATCACTGATGTAAGTTATCTTGTTAAGCAGGAGATATAAAAGGAGGAAAGTATCAAAAAAAGTAGAAAATAATGAGGTGAAAAAGTGGCAACTTTTTAAAAAGTAAACTACTAAAAGGGAAAGGTTATAAAATGTTCTTGTGCACTGAGATGAGACAAGAAGATTTTTTATTTTTACACCAGTTGAAGCTATATAATAAAGAAATGTATTAAAGTTATATACAAAGCAAAACAAAGATTTTCTGAATGAGGACTTCAGCTTGACAGCAGATTACCTAAGGACATCGTAGAATCTCTCTCTTCAAAGATTGTCAAGAACAAGTTAGGCAAACAGATACAAGGGTCATCTACAAATAAACCTTTATATCTTCTCACTAGGAGTAAACTATTCAAATTCCTTGTATACCTTCTAGTACTGTGTTTTTTTATATTATAAAAAAGGAATTTGATAACAACTCTAGTATATAAGAAAGACATGGACCTGCTTGAGAGGATCTGGAGGAGGGCCACAGAGATGATCAGGGGTCTGGAGCACCACCCTCATGAGGACAGGCTGAGAGAGTTGGGGTTGTTCAGCCTAGAGAAGAGAATGCTCTAAGGAGACCTTACAGCAATCTTCCATTACATAAAGGGAACCTACAGGAAAGATGGGGAGGGTCTCTTTATCAGGGATTATAGTAATAGGATGAGTGGTAATGGTTTTAAATAGAAAGAGGGTACATTTAGATTTGATATAAGGAAGAAATTCTTCATTGTGAGGGTGGTGAGACACTGGAACAAGTTGCATGGAGAAGTGCTTGATGCCCCCAACCTGAAAGTGTCCAAGGCTGGGTTGGATGAAGCTTTGAGCAACATAATCTAGTGGTAGGTGTCCCTGTACATGTCAGGGGGGTTGGAACTAAATGATCCTTAACATGCCTCCTAATCAAACCATTCTATGATTCTATATTCCAACCTTAGACTATAAATAATTTGAAAGCATAGGAAAAAAATAAATCTGTTCTTTCCCTTTCCCTTGAAAATCTTCCATTTGTAAAGAATAAGAAACTTCATAAGATTAATTTGAAGAAAATTTCTTACTGCTATGAGTGTTATGACCATCTGGCTACAGTCAACTTTTTGCATTACTTCTCTTGGATCAAAAAACCTTGAAATATTGTTTTAGTATTGAAACATAACTTAGACAGAAGGAGAGTGATCTCCATGATGGTTTGGTAGCTCAAATATTCTTTGATTAATAAGACTTTGTAGGTTTGTATTCCCTCAAGATGAAAAGGCCACAGTATCCCATCAGGAATGCCCTCAGATTCCCAAACAGCAAGGGAGTCATCAACAGAATGGGGCTAATACATGTGAGATTCTTCTGACTACATTTAGAAGACAGTTACTGCCAGTTCACACTTGTGGATTCTATTTGATAAGGTGTGCTCTAAAAATATCTACTGGGACAAGCTTCTGATGTTTAATGTGTAGAGGAACATATCTGAACACTAGTTCAGATTTGAGCTAGTGACCAGCATGAACAGACTTGTTGAGACAGAGAGTGTCTCAGAAGCTAAACATCCAGGGCTGTGGAACTTACATAGCAAATTCTAGGAAACCTTAAAAATTGCAGTATCTGAACAGTTTCCTTTGATCACTATTTTGGATTCATTAGTGAGACTTCTCCAAGATACATAGATTAACCTTCCTTTGTAGGGAAAAAGAAATAAACTGACATTTCTGTAAAAAATATTTTCTTCTTCTACTGCAGGTATATCAGATAGGTAAGATGTATTGTACTGTGTAAAATCTCTCTTTTTTAAAAAATAAATAAAATATATGTATATCAAATTGGATTGATTTACTCCAAATTACACCTCAGAAATATAGCGAGGAATGTTGTTGGCCAGGTACTGGCATCCATCCACTTTGATGCACCTGAGTTCTTTTCAGAATATGGAGCTGACAAACATGACCTAGGAACTACCTTTCTGGGAAACTGCAGGTAAAGATCTGTGGGATACCTTAGCTTAACTCAAATAGTATAAAAACTGTTGGAGAATGGCTCAGAGACAAGGGTCTTGTGCCTTTAGCCAGTAGATTGTAAGCCTGCATGCCTAAGTTGTGCCTTGTCATGTATTAAGAAAATCCTTGAATGAACGTTAGCGCAGGCTCTGCTCATACAAAAAGAAAAAGGGGGAATTGTTGGAGAATGGCTCAGAGACAAGGGTCCTGAGCCCACCGAGCAATTGTATGATCAGAGCCTGCTCTAGCTGCTGATGCTGGGCCTCACTAGGGTTTGCCTGCAGCTGCTCGCAGCTGCTGATACATGAGGAATGTCAAGGACGCTTCAGCCTTGTGTACCGTGGTGTGTCGAAAACAGGTTGAGAGGAATTAGGAATAGTGGTCTGAGAAACCCAGTGTTATGATAACGGTGGTCTGAGAAACATTGTGTTATGGTACTGTTGTGTATCGAAAACAAGTCAAGAGGAATTAGAAATAGTAGCATGAGAAACTTAGTGTTATGAGAAGCTTGTGCTGTAAGCTAACTGCAAGTAGGTGGACCGTGTGAATACGACCCTCAGAGCTTAAGCCAATCAGCTAGTGACTAGTAGGCATAATTAGTAGAAGGATTATAAAAGGCTATAATGAAAATCAATAAACTGAAGCATGCTTTATCACTCATACTGAGTCGGCTGCGTTCTTCCTCCTTGGCTGGGTCCTCGGCTCGCCCAGCCCGGCAAAAAAACCTATAGTGAAGTATCTGAATACTACTTTTGGTATATTCTCTATGTTGTGTTGTTTAGGATACTATCAGAAATATTAACTGGGTCTTTTGTGACAGACATCTGGGACTCAGTCTAAATCTGGATAAGTAATGCTACTGAAATATATGAGAGATTTAAACCTTTGCAAGAGACTGAAAGTTATGGCACAATACCTATGAGACATCAGGGTCTTCCTGAAGTAACAGGTTGAAGCCAGCTATGTTTACACTAGGAAATCTCAAGTTGATTGAGACATCTACATTTAGAAAACTGAATTGAGTCACATGTGGTTTACACCAATCTCTTCCCTTTTTTCACCTGATGTTTTGTGATTTAGAATGCTTTTAGCACGTGAAGGACAGTTTGTCCTTTTTCCTCATCAGTTCCAAACCTTCACCTAAAATAAACAATTGAATTCAACACAGTATTTTATTTTAATGAATTATCTGCTGATCAGATATAACTACAAATCTCTGAAAGCTGATTACTAATATCTGGTGATGAATACAAGAAATACAGTAATTTCTTCCTATAACAAAGAGAAATTGGATGACATTACTAATTCTGTGATATTTTCCACCACTGTCTGTTTAAATCCACTTATAAAACAAACCAAAACAACAATAACAACAATTTCCTGGAAACAAATACCCAGTTTTCAGATGTATTGCTGTTTAGCTTATTATGAGACTTGCTGCCTTCTACTAACACTATTAATATACAATATTTATACTGTTAATATTTTCTCGTCATCAAATTTATCCTTTTTTCTTTTTTTTTTTTTTTTTAATCACCATCACCAGAACAGTAGTATGAGAGTAACAGGAGCCCAAAAGATTGCAAAAGTGTAACAAAAAAGTCTACCCTTAAAAGTATATATTTAAATTGTGACTATTTGTGCTGAGTTTGGATATTACACTAATAATGGAAAATGCATTTAATTGCTTTAAAAATGGTAAGAAGTTTCCTTTCCTATGATGCACAGTCGGCACAGCAAGAGCAGTTTTGTTATCCACTTTGATGTAGTGCAGTACCCTTTATAACAAATTAGCTGTGGTGATCCAATTACATTTTTTTATATATATATATATATAACAGCTACTGCTAAGGTTAAGCTAGTTTGATCCTAAGAATTTTGATAGGATAATTCTAAGTTCATTCTGACTTTAATGATGTTCAGAGTCTGCATATGATTTAATCTCATCTGACATGTAATAAGATCAAATCAAGTTGTTGATTTTCCTTTTGCTTTTGAAAAAAAAAAAAAACAAACAATAATAGATTAAGATGTTTGGACAGGGATGTAGAAGATTTAGACATATCAAAAGACTGTTTGATGTTCTGGCATGTATTTTAAACAGAGATTAGTGCAAAATTACAAATGAAAGAATCACCCTTAGTCCTTCATTAAAAAAGATAATAGTAAATGTGCAATGATTACATTAAAGTTTTAAGATCAGAAATTAAAGGAACAAGCTCATATGCATTGTTGTATGTAATCTTCAGTGTATGTAGAAGATTTGTTATATTTATCTTACATATTTCCAGACACAGATTAGACTCCTGAGTTAAGATTCCTGTTATGATTATTATCAGAGTTTGAATTACTTTTCACGTTTCTGCATGACAAATAAAATACAAATAATATGGAAAATTTGAAGGGAATTCAATGAAAAAATGGTGGTTTAACAACATACTGTGTTGGATGAAATTAACATGTTTGACTTCTGGATGAATAATTTACCAGTTTATCAGGTCCATTACTTGCTTTTAACTTGTCACTCCTCTGAATTTCCTCCATCTTTCAGAATCTTTCTGACTTGTACCAATAGATCACCTTGTCATACTCAGTCAGTGGAAGCAATGAAAGAACCGTGTACATCTCAAATTCTGGTAAGAGTTTTCACAGTATTTATACGTTCAGTATTGCAGATGTTTGTGATTATGTATTTCCCTGCAGAGTGTGTTAGCTTTGACTTAACACCTCACTAATGTGGCTTTCTGGCTTCCATGCTACCACTGGCCTGTAACAGTCAGCCTGAACCACTGACACCACTGTGTTTTGCTTCCTACAATGTCTTTGGTATTTTTAATAAACTCGTTATTCACTTTGTTTTGGCAGAGGAGCCAGAGAAGGGGAAGAGAAAAAGACTTGCACCAAATTATTTCTTCTATATTCCATGGACTAGTCAAAAAGTCATATGTTCTTTTGGGAAGCTGATAAGAACAAAGAACATTCGGTACTCTCTTAATAATTATTTTATGCTAAATAAACCACTTTTAACAGAAGTGAATTAATGGTTATTTAATATGAGGTTCAAAATCCTTTTTGACACGAAAAGACAAAGCAGTATCTACTGGATATACCTATGTAATAGACAATTTAAGATTAACAAGTTGCAAAGCTGGACTTTAATATTGTCATCACCTCCAATAAGACACCTTAGCAGTTGACCAGACATTTGCCAGTAAAGTGGGGAAGGGTTACATTCTGTTGCTATTTGAAATGGTCTCATGCTAGGTGTTATCGAGCTATTGATTCCCTGTTGTCATTTGAGCCTACTCCGCAGCTAAATGCCCCGCAGTCACTCACCCACCCTCCCTCAACTTGGGAATGGGGAGGGAATCAGAGGGGCAAAGGGAGACTCGCGGGTTGAGATAAAAACAGTTTAATAACAGTGACAGAACAATACACTGACAGCAGTATCAACAGGTAACGTACAATACAGCTGCTCACCACCCACCAACACCCGCCTGCTGCTGGCTGGCAATCCCAAACACAAAGGCACCACAGCAACACTCCAGGAAGTGAGAGCCCCTCCTGGCCCACTCCTGCCTTTATATAGTGAGCACAATGTCACATGACATGGACTATCGTCCAATCCGGGCCCAGCCCTCCATCTGTGCTCCCCCCGCCCCCGCACACAGGTGAGGGCACTAGGACCTGGGGAGCTCCTGGGGTCTCAGTGTGCTGCAGCACTCCTCCGGCTGCTGAACCAACAGGAACTCTACTCCATCCCCAGCCAGAACAGTATGTTTTTTTTTTTTTTGTTTTGTTTTGTTTTGTTTTTGTTTTTTTTTTTTGTTTTGTTTTGTTTTGGTTTGGTTTGGTTTTTTTTTAGATGGTTTTATACCTTTTCATGTGCATATTTTTACTCTTGAACCATTTACTTACCAGCTATGCACACCTCAGTAATTTTACTTCTGCCTGGAATTTTGGGTTTGCAATTCTCTCTTGCGCAGCTTTATTTGATGTACTTTCTCATTTAATTTTCTCAGAATTTAGCATTCTTCTTGAAGTCTGAGCCCAGGCTGCACATGTATACAATACTAAAACTAGACCTAGAGTAGCAAAATAAATACACTGGGAAAAGTACAGATAAAGTTATCATGCCAGGGCATAAGAGCACATCATTACCCAGGTCTTCACATTTTTTTTATGAAAACACTACCAGGTTCATATTATTTTTATACTAAATCATTCAGAAAAACAATGTTTTGGTATATCTGTGTGTGTGTGTGTGTGTGTGTGTGTGGTGGGCAGAAACAGATCTGGCTCTTTCCTCAAAACTTTTTCAAGGTGTTTTTGGACACTCCTTCCTGACATGATAACTTCTATGATATCTTTTTTAATTCAACTTTTCCTCTATTTGTTGAATAGCAACCTTAAGGATGTAATACATATCTGTAGATTCCCATGCTTTAGTGGCATGATTTGCTTTTTCTACATCTAGCACTGTAAAAAATAAGCATCTAGTGTAAGTTTTATAGTTCATCACTCAAAAATGTTATTTATTTTCTATGTCTTATTTGTATAAGGAAGGGATAAGCTTTGACCTGTAAGTACAACTGTCTCTTTATGGAGTTGTAACAGACACTGGACAAGTATCTTAAACTGGACAAATAGCAATTAAAGCTCAATGGGATTGATTTATATCAACCTCATATCAGTCCTGAGCTTTCCTCTGAAACTTTAGACATGTGTTTGAATTCTGTCATAAGAAGCAGTTATTTCCTGACCTGAGATTTCTTTGGTACTTAGACAAGATAAGATTAATGAAAAGTCTTATCAGAGGAATTCAACCTTCATGTTTTCAATTGTTTTCCCACAACACTAGGACACTAGTTTGCTTCTCAGTTTAAAAATGAAAGTAGTATTTTCACATGTTTTATATATTAATTAATAAGTGCATTTTTCAAAGAGGTATGTCAAAAGTTTCTGACATCTTACTAAGTACAATGGTTGTCAGGTATATAAATTTGATCTGAAGATTGCCATCAAAGGTGCTCAATATTTTATAAAAGAAGAACGCAATGACTTGCAGTACTTTCTGTCATAATGCTGTTATTGCATTACTTCTTTTCTTGACTTCAGTCCTTTTGAAGTTTATTCAAAGTATTCGTGAAATCTCAGTCTTTGGGACTTCAGTCTTTACAGAATAACATTTAAAATTGTGTTATAAAGCCTCATTAATATGCTGGATTGAAAACTGAGTTTGTGAGGTTTAAAAAACAATAAGAAAAGATGTCCTTTCAGGAAGAACATGCTCCAAATTGCTTTAATTTTCCTTAAGCCTTTTCAGTTCATGGCAAAGAGGAAATACTGTCTGGCTTCACCTGTCTGTGTAGGTTTATTCAGACAGACAAGTTCTAAGAGTATAGTGTGAAGTAATTCCATGTTAGTATTTCATTTTTAAGAATTAAATTATCTAATCTTTTAATCAAAAGTAAAAAGTTTTAAAATAATCATGACAGTGGAAAAAAACTGTAGTGGATTTTTGGTGCTTATATTATGTGATTTTATGTGCTTTTCCAAACATGCTGTTTAAGTACATTATAGTAAATATCTCAAAGTGCTGGTAGTACTATAGCACTCATAGCTGTATCTTCTGTCCAAGAAGAAGGAAGCATAGACTATTTTATGTCAGTGGAATTTAACAACTGAAATTGCTTTTTGCAAGATAAATGAGACCAAGTTATAAAATTGGGATAAAAATTGAATGTTTGGAGAATTTAGCTTTAGTGTTTAAGCAGGAACCTATATTTTTGTCTAGATGTAAGCTACCATATAATAGCAAGCATTACCATCAATAGAGTTAGATTAGTTTTTGTGGTTACTTACAGGGTCTGTAATAAATTCAATCCAAAGAAATGTAATGGATTGTTTCTACTTCACATTTTTACCTTATCACAAATGTCTCTTTATTAAAACCTTTTCTATTATATCTATTTTTAATGAAATAATTAAAATATATTTAATACCCAGATATATGAAATGAGATATGATGAGTAGTTCATCCTGCTCTGGAGTCCCTAGTACAAGACATAGACCTGTTAGACAAGGTTGGAGGAAGGACAATGAAAATGGTCAGAGTTGTGGAACACCTCTCTTATGAAGAAAGTCTGAGGGAGTTAGGGTTCTTCATCCTGGAGAAGGCTCTGGGGAGATTAGATTGAAGCTTTTCAATATTTCAAGGAGCTTAAAAGAAAGACGGAGAGAGACTTTTTAGCAAGACCTGTAGTGACAGGGCAAAGGGTGATGGTTTTAAACTGAAAGAGAGTAGATTCAGATTGGATATAAGGAAGACATTTTTTAGGATGAGGGTGGTGAGACACTTGAACAAGTTGCCTGGAGAAGTTGTGGGTGACTCATCATTGGAAATGTTCAAGGCAAGGTTGGATGGGGCTCTGATCAACCTGATCTAGTGAAAGATGTCCCTGCCCAAGCATTTTATGTTTCTTTCTACTTTAAAAATGCCTTCAACTCAGCTCTGCTTCTAGATAAAACCAATACCCTTCATCTCATTAGAGCAAAGACTTTGATATGAGGTTTCCCTTTTCTTAAAAAGTCAGATTGTTATGGAGTATTTTATATTCTATACCGAATACAAGTAGAAATTGATTTTTTTCTATTTATAGCTGAAAGTGCACTATCATCTAGAACCAAGTTAATGGAGTAAGCTCAGTTAGAACTCAGAAACATGCAGTATCTAGGTTGACAGTTGACATAGCAGGAATTGCAAGAATGTTTCTTCTCCCACACTGTAGCAAAAAAGCTAGAGTTATGCCACATAGCTGACAATTAGCACAGTAAACACTTAAAAATAAAGGGGAGCTTAAATAGATTTAAATCTTAAGACAAAGTAATAGAACTATGTGATTCTCAATTATTTTGACTAAATGGCAAGGAAAAAAAGACAACTAATTTGTCTTTTTACTGTTCTTTTTTGTAAGGAAATGAGATATGCTTTTAGATGTTATGATTTCCTGTATTAGTCACAAATGATCAAAGATAATATTTCACATGCACCTTTAAATTTGTCTAGATGCTTGGACTATAACTTAGTCTTTAGTTATGTCATTTGTAATTTAATTCATACATAGATTGACAATCTTTTTCAGAGATAACAAATTCTGAAATACAGTGCACAGTGCTTCCAACACAGACAAGATATAATAAAAGTAGAAAAACTTAAAAAAAAGAAAACAAAAAACTAACCAACCAAACAAAAAAACAACCAACCAATGAACCAACAAACAAACAAACAAACAAACAAACCAAACAAACAAAAAAACAAAAAAACCCAGGGATGATTGAGAGCACATTTCTGTACAAGGAAAAACTAAATGAAATAACACACTTAAGCCCAGAAAAGAAATGATTGATAGGGGATAGCAAAGAAACATGAGAAATAGCAAACAATTACTCACTTTTTCAACAGATCTGATTCAGTGAGCTAGTATAGACCAAAATCAAGACGAGAAAGAAAGAAGATTCTTTACACAGTACGTAGTTAAAATACAAAAGACCTTGCAGAACTGAAGCTACATCAGTTCAAAAACCACTGGAAATAACCCCTGGAAAAAAAAATACACCAAAGGTTATGACCTACAGATTATACCATCCTCTGCTCAAAAGGTTTCTGATCTACTGTTACATAGAAGCTAGGAAGATATTTTCTTGAAGTATCATTAGATATATTTCTTTTATCTTTCATAATTTTCTCATTCTTTGCATTGACATCTGGCCCATGACTGGGTCTGGCTGAGATGGAGTTAACTTTCTTCATAGTACCCCACATGGTTCTGTGTTTGGGATTCGTGATTAAAACAATGTTGATAATATGCCAATTCTTTGGCTATTATTGGACAATGCTTACACAGAATCGATTTTTTTTTTTGATTTTTTTTTTTTTTTTTTTTTTTTTTTTTTTTTCCCACTGCACAGGAATGTAGTGCACAAGAAGGTGGGAGGGTACATGGCCAGGGCAGCTGACCTGAATTGACCAAATGGGTATTCCATACCATATGACATTATGTTCAACAATAAAAGCTCAAGGAAAGGAGTAGGAAGTTAGGATGCTTGTGGTTATAGTGTTTATTTTCTTGCTTAACTGTTACACTTAAAGAGATCCTGTTTTCCAGGATGTGACTAAGTGTCTACCTGCTATCAGAAGTAGTGAATAAAATCTTCATTTTGTTTTGCCTGCACATGCAGTTTTTCTTAATCTATTAAACTATTGTCATTTTGACCCATGAGTTTTCAGCTTATGCCTGTCAGATTCTTTCCCCCATCTTTCTGAAAGAGAGTGAGCAAGTGCCTGGACGGGTGTTTAGCTGCTGGCCAGAGTCATTCCATCACAACATCCCACTATTAGGTGATGTTAGATGAATTTTTAACTTATTGACTATTGACATTCTTTTCTACCCATGACACTGGAGAGTATTTATTTAAATTTAAGAGATGACTAGTGGTCTGTTTTTTTAAAATACTCAAGTTATTTGAGTATAGAAATTATTATTTTGCAAGAATTATTAATTTGTAAAGCGGAACACTATAAGAATATGAAAACTGTTTCACAATGTAAAGACACTACTGTCCACCAAAACTAATCCTGGATTTAGTTGTGTATGTGCTATTAATAGGAGTCATGGTTACAAAAGATAGTAAAATCTGTCAGAATATTATGGCCAAAGTAACCTCAGCTGAAGATAGAAGTAAATGTACTTTATCACTGAATCATTATCTTTATACTAGATTTAGTGTACTATGTAGAAGAGAATAACACATGTTGTAATTTATTACAGTTAAATTATGTCTGATATTTCTACTTTCTCTGTCCCCTATACATTGTTATTTTATCTTTATGCAATTAATGTTAAGGAACAACAGTCGAATTTGAATCAGTCATTTTGTAAGCTTTGATTACTAAATTGTTAAGGACAATAGAAATACTCTTAATTATGATTTTCCATTATTATATTACATGCATCAAGATTTTTGCTGAGATTCTTGGATTTGAAAGCTATGACTGTATCATCCTTACGTTATTCTGCACTTGATCTTTGGAGTTTACTTTACTGACTGCAAAAGAGAAAAGAAATGAATAAATTCCAACTTTAATGTGACGCAGTAGAAGAGATAGATCATTTTGGCATGTCATAGAGGCTAAGTGAGTTTGAGAAGACAAACATGTGTTGGTATTTATAGGGTATAAACTTCATTTGGTATGGCTGTTATAAATGGACAAGAAACTGTAACATACTTAGGATCATACTTTGTTTTACTCTACCACTGACCATTTATATCCATCAAAGAAATTGCAGCTTAGATAGGATTTAAGACGTCATTTATTTACAGGTGATGATAATGACAAACAAATCTTTATTCATTGCACTGTGCAAGCTCAGCAAAAAACCTGAAAGTCACAGTAAAACATGAGATCAGCTCAATAAATGTAACTATTTTGTGGTGTTTTCTCATAAAATTAGTTCAATATGATATAGCAAAAATCTTGCTCCAGATTATCAATAATTTATTTTTGAATGTACAGGAATTAAATATATCATATGAGAGGGTTGATTCTGTAGTGTAGAGTTAAAAGATGACAGACACATTCTTCATAGATGACAACAATACCTATAGTCTATTGTGTTTTGGTGGACTCAGTCAGATTACAGAACATGAGCTGTTTCTGACAAGAAATTATTGTAGACTTGTGTATTTTAATATATTTTTATTAATTTTTCCAAATTGTTTATTTATGCAAGGTGTGCAATATATTGTATAAAAGATTAAATGCATTCTTAGGCCAGATTAGTTTCCCTTGCTCATTTAGACTAGTGTCTATTCTGCAAATATCCTCTGAGACATCTATGGAAATACTCAGAGAGGATAACTTTCAAAATCTGACCTTTAGTAGAAACTATTCCAACTATTCAGAGTTGTCAGAAATTTGTTATTTACACAAGGAGAAGGTAAACAGGCATATTATAAGCAGAATAAAATTTTAAAAGAGAAATTTGCTTTTAGTATCCTATTTTAGACTATACAGAAACTTTCCCAGAATATAAGCATAGTCAGTAGGTTTTGTATTGGAATCTGATGCTTCAAATTGGTAATACACTAAGGCTTAGGCTTTCATTGGCAGCTACACAGAAGAAAAATTGAAGACAGTAATAATGTGATACCTTGAAGGAAGTTCCTCTAAAAAAATCATTAGTATTAAAAGGTATTATGAAACTATCCCATTCCCAATTTCACTCTCTGTGTTAACATAATTTAATTATATGCAAAGCTTGCAAAATGCTGACAGTATAATTTAATATGTCATAGAATTACCTTTTGATATATGCATCTTCAGAACATAGTGCAGGCTATTAGAAAAAATGTCTTCCAAGTAAGCCTGTAATATGAATAGAATTGGTGAATTTAGAAATATAATAGTTTTTTAAATTATTATTATTCTATAAAGGAAAGAAGGAGAGAAAGTATTGACTCAGTCTTCATTATCGTATGATGTCTCAGGCTGTTTTTGTATTGGCAAAATAAAGTGTCAGGGAACTTTCCCAGGTACTGCAAAATGTCTGTCTTTATTGTTAAGGATGGTTCTTCTTGCAATTGATTCTACCTGGTTCAATTCCAGTGTGATTTCAGGGATTGGAGTACTCCTGGGACCACACATCATAAGCAGTTCTTAGCCAATATTGCCTTAGAGACTCAGACAGTACAGAAAAACTGATATGGGCCATTCAGTAATAGGTAGCCTCAGTAACTTCAGGGTATGGTAACCCTTGGTTAAATTTAGATGTCTATACTACAGAAGTACAATTCTGAATTAGGTGTCCTGTAGGCTTCTTTTATAATCAATGGAGAGAAATAATTCTCTGTAATGTAAAAGCAATCTGAATTATTATTTATATGAAATATATAAATACATATTTTATAGAGCTTATTACATATCTATTTAGCATATCTATTGTTTTAATATCTTAATTCTGTCATTAATAGAACTCATAGGCTAGTAAATTAATAGCAAATAGTATGTGTCCAGAAACTTTTACAGGTATGGAGGTCAACTGGCATACAAGAGCTAGACTTATTGTAGTAAACTCTCTGGCAAGTGTGTGTGGAGAGTGAGAGCTTGTATTTCCTTCAGTTTATCTGATGAAGGACCTGTCCAGTGCAAAGGGGATAAGCTAAGGGATGGAGAAATAAATAAAAACATACAGGAACAAGAACTTTGTGAACAAGAGTCAACAGGGACACTGGAAAAATCAAGCATCTCCACTTATTGATTTATGGTCTATTAAGAAACTCCAGACACAGCTTTGGAAAGGGCTACCTGGACTTTCTAACTATTTAAAAGGGGAAAACCAGAGGAACATGAAGATTTGAAACATTCAAGGGAGGTCTGTGAGACTATGCAAAATTTACAGAGGAATATCTAAGGCAAGTGAGTGGGGAGGGGAAGAGCAGTGATCAGACAGAAAAGGCTTTAAAGAAGCTGGTTACATGTAAACCTTAGTACACTTGTCTGATGAAGCCCCGCACCTGATCACCACAGTCTGTCCTGTCCTCTTGTATCTTCCTATAAAATCTTTCCTCAAGTGTCTCTCTGTGTAATCTCACTCTTTATCCCATGTCTGTGCATGCTGCAGATACTAAGTACCAGATAGTGGGTGGACCAGTGGGAGTGATGCCAACTACAGGAGTCAGACTGGGAGCGTGGGCCACAAAAGTGTGAGCTCCAGTGGCTAGGCGAGAGGAATCCCCAGACCCTGGAGTTGCTGGGGACAATGGCCACTTATGCCCTAAAAACTCTTTCCTCCACAGCTATGTGGCCTTCTTTAGACTGCTTTTAGGGGATGTCCTGAGGATGTTTTGAAACTCCATGAGAACTCCATGAGAAACTACATTGCCTGAGTGCTCAAAGCATGGAAAAAAAAAAATGCCAAAGACTCTTTTCACATTCCAGTACAGTTTAAATTACTAATACAGACAGGCATAAAATAACTACACCTCTTCACTGAGTTTAAAGGGATTCTACACTAACAGAGATGTAGTTGTGGTTACTATAGATGTTTGGCAGATAAATTCTGTTTTTGTAGTACATGTTAGAAAGGCTAATTCATTTGTTAATTCATAAATAATCTTCACAAAAACTATTTTGTCCTCCATGACTGATACCAAGGTTGTGATAACTTTTTTTGGTTCTTTAGTTTTGGTTTTGGATTTGGTTGGGTTTTTGTTTGTTTGTTTGTTTGTTTGTTTGTTTGTTTGTTTGTTTGTTTTTCATTATTTGGACTCTCATAATACCCTTATTATCTTGCACATCTTAAGAAGTATTCTGCAAGTTTAAATTCAATGGATTATTTATTTTTTTGACAGTGTTTTTTTTTTGAGAGATGTAACATTTCTTAATTTATTCTATTATTAATTTTAAGAAAGGAGGAGTTTTTGTTCTTGGTGAAACAGGTCATGAAATATTTTAAATTAATTTTAACAATCAGTTACCAAAGTCATCATGTACACAGACAGACAGACACACTCACACACCCCTTATAGAAAGATCAGCTTAATATTTGCTCTTCTAAATCTTACCAAAAATAATAAGATTACTTTGAACAAATAAATTACTCTGAAGAGGTAAGTATCTGTGCACTTTTCTGACAACATAGATTGCATAATATTATGAAACATTTCAGCTGTAATGAACTTTGAGAGGTCTTTCAGGAACTTATCTCTTCTCTTCATCCTATAATATCTGTTTGAAATAAACTAATCTACTGGCCAAGATAATGAGAAACATTACATGCAAGATGAAATTCAACAAATGGATTTTTAACCTTCATATTGATGCATCAACTAACAGTAATTAATTTTATCACACAAGAATAATAGTTTCCTCTTTCCTTCCTTCTTTCCTCCTCTAAATTTTCACTGTCTATAAAATCAGTAAATAAAAAGTTTCTTAATATTATGCTGCAAAGACAATTTAAATTGACTGCCAGAAATCTCAAGGGAGTAAGTATTTGTACACTAACATAATGAAAACTTCTCTTATAACATCAAGATTTACAGTGTAAATTTGTTATTAACTAGATTAGTTGTAACAGGTAGTAAAAATGTGAGGTTACAGTGTATCAAACCAAGGACTCAAAGTTCCTAAGTACCTAATTCCAGTCTACTGCTATCAAGGAGCTAGATCATGAAATTTGTTCCTTAATAATCCAAATTCTAGTTTACAATATTTTTGTAATTTTGATCTTTTCCTTTTCACTAGTAGTATTATTTAGTGCAGATGTTATGAGAAACCTCTTCATGAGAGATTTAGAAGCTTTAAAATCTGTCCTTACAATAGTCTGAAGGGCAGTGGTTTGTGTGTTATGAAAAAGTCAAGAAAGCAGGAGTAGATTAATTGGTAGCAAAAGCATATTGAGGGGCACAGGACAAAAGTCAGGAGGAGGCAGAGGTAGAAAGAGGAAGAGGGAAGAACAGAATTATAGATGGCAATGGGCTTTGTGGAAAGGTCTGAGGATTTTCAACTGAATTTTACTTTTGGAATCACTACTGGATAAACTACACAGATTAATGATACAAAGAATAAAGTGTCTTTTTGTTGTGGTTTGTGTTTTTTTGTTTTTTTTTGTTTGTTTGTTTGTTTGGTTTTTTTTTTTTAGATCTGCAATTCTATACTTTTAATGACACACAGGTGGAAAAAAATTAAACCTGTAATGTTACTTACTAAGGGAAAGGGAACTAAGGGAAATATAATATCAGAACTGACTAAGACTCATTAAGAATTGATATTAGTTACTAATACCACTGCATTGAAATATATGTATTTTTTTCCAAAACTAAGTTCTCTTTCAACCGCTATTTTTTTCTTAGGTATTTTTAAGTTATGATAGTAAAGATACACTAATAATATATTTTTTTTTTTTTTTTTTTATAATAGCCTAATGAAAATCATGATAATTAATGGAAATTGGGATATTTAATTTCATGAATATGTAGGAAGCCACTCCAACACACAGTGAGTTATATCTGAAAGAACAACAATTTTTCACTAAAATTGCAGTACAGAAAGAAACAAGAAAAATTCTCACTTACAAACGCTGTAATTAGGGCTTCCTTGTACTTGTAAAACCAAATCCTCAAGGGTACCAAAGATAACCCTGCACAAATAACTGAAATTATTTTGTATAATTGTTTGTACATTCAAATCTCTCCTGCCTATTAAATTGTCACATTATAATAAAAAAGCTACAAGGAGAACTTCCTAATTAATATCCATCAAAATTAGAGCTGTTAATGCATTCTTCTAGAAGGGCATTTCTAAATGTTTGTACTAGGGTGGTGGATAAAGGGGAAATAAAGAAACATTGACTTCAGTTTTTATATCTCTGCCTCAAAGCACCACCATCCACCCCATGTCAAAAATTTCTGTATTTTGAGAGGAGGAACTGAAGTTGATTTTACAAAGAAAAGTGTTGAAAAAAGATTTCAGGTTTGGAAATCACAGACTTTCATTAAGAAAATCTAAATCATATGTAGTCCCAGATTAATATTTAGGAAATCAGACCTGGAAGCCATGTGTATACTAATATAACAAGCCACTCCTCAAGCATGAGTGTTCAAGATGTAAACTGTTAGCATAGCCCATAACATGGATTTGGTCTCTTCAGGAATCTCATTTCCTGGTAATTCCTGTTTTTTTTTGTTTCACAGGTATCAAGAATTAGAGATCACTCTCAATAGATGATATAGACAAGTTTTCTTTCTGAGGAAAAGAAATTTTAGTAAAGTGGTTACAGATAGTGTTATGCTGCTTTCCCCAGGTCTGGAGAATGAGCCTTAGTCCTATTTAATCTGCTAGTATAGATATAGTATCCATATAACTAAACTGATTTTATATTACTGTGTATATCTATTTGAGGTATGGTATATACCTTGTTCACAAAGTTAATTCTGAGTTTATATTAAGCTAACCTAAATTAGGTTAATGACCCCCTGGGCTCCTTTACTGCTCAATCAAGAGAAAGGAAAAAAAAAAAAAAAAAAAAAAAAAAGAAAGAATAATTTAGCTCATATAAGAATTTGATTGCTCTCTTAAGATAATTCACTGCTATCATTGACTACAGAAACAGCCCAGGGACTTCTTCAAACTGCACTTATTGTCAATTTAAACATCTCAATTAATTGTCTTCCATTACATGGGATGAATCAAGTCCCTGACAACCAGTTGTCATGTTCAACTATTATAATGAATTCAGTTTTCTTACTTTTCAAGTGGTTCTTTTGCTCCCAAAGACATTTATGAGTTTAATCTTGAGGCAGTTAAATGAGTAATGTATACATTTTTGCTATATTAGTTAATTAAGTCAGTGCTAGTAAGTAAAATCATTGCATCTGGACAACATTATCTTTAGAATACAAATATGGTACAAATTAAGAGCAGGTAAAAACCATATAAAGTTCACATATATATTGAAAATTTCAATTAGGTGAAATTAATTGAAATAAAAAATCTCTCTCCCGTTTCTTTGAAAAACAAAGCAGAGGCCTTACTTCTAGCATCATAAAGACAATTTTTTGCTGAAATATTTAAAAATCTGTATGTCATCAAATAAACAAAAAAATCAAATAACAATTTGTGTTGAGAAAGCAGGAATTGTATCCTGTGAGGTTTCATGGATGGTTCTTCCTTTTGTTTGTAGTTGACCCTGCTTGAACAGGGAGTTGGATCAGAAGCTCTCCAAAAGTTCCTTCCAGCGTCAACCATTCTATAATTTTATAACTGATTTCAAGATTATTATATGACTTTATCTATAGTTTTATATGAGCAGTAAGATTAGCCAAAAATGCTGTAGTTTCATCATCTGATTATCATTTCAATAAAATCTTTCATAGCATAGTAAAATCATGAATATTTTGAGGGCACAAGAAAGTAGATTTATTAAAAAAAAAAAAAAAAAAAAAAACAAAACAAAACAAAAAAAACCAACCACAAATCTAAAAAGACATGTCAATATACAAAAGTTTGTATTTTAATATTATTGAATTGAAATATTTACTTCACCAGTGCCCAAAATAACATAAGATAAATCACAAAATGAGTGCTTATGCTCAACATTTAAGAAAAAAAATATTTGGAAAATGTCAATCATTCAAGTCAACATGGAATTTAAAAAAAATACAGTAAAACTGAGAAAGGAGTTAAATATTTTGACATTGCTCAACTTTATTTGTTCTATTCATCATTTTTCCAGATTAAAATATTTCATGCAGATGAGTTATTTTGCCAAGAAATATTTAGTCATATTATATTTAATTTCAGTGAAAAATAGTTCTATCAGTTAAAATACAGTGGATACATGGGAATCCTTGCCCATTCAAGTCAGGGCAGTCTGAAATGGAAAGCACTGTTCTGTTTTTTTCAGAAAAGCTTTAACATATTGTACTATATTCAAGGTTAGTGTCCTAATTTTGTGTACTAAACAAAGTGCCCCACCTTTTGAAAACACTTTCACCTATCTGAAAGTAGTGTCAGGTTTCTATGCAAAAACAGAGATAGTAGAAAGTTCATTTTCACCTAAAAGCCCAACAAAACAAAGCAAAAATTTGAAAACTTTATTTTGTTTTCTTTTCTTTGTTTTGTAAGAGAAAATAAATGTCAGACCTCAAATTTGGCTGAAACAAACCAGGTTTTTTTTCTACTTGCACCTGAAAAAAATATTTGGTATTAAATTATTAGTGTTTTCTTGTTAACATCTGAAACCTTATGGCGGAAAGGTTTCCAGTTGGAAAATTCATAAATAAGAATGCAAATATATTAATACTTATTTTATATTTACATTAGCTCCAAATATATTCTCTCATATTTCTTATTTTAGTCAAAGGGGTTAAAGTCATTCATAGTTTCCTGGATTTCCACGTCTTGTGCAGCCCCACAGAGTTATGTTCATGGAATGCTATTGGAATTTGGAAAACTACCTACATTTGTAACCAAAATCTTTCTTTAAGAATTACACATATCCTATCATAGATATGCAATTATTGCCTCCCCACTCAATAAGAAGGGTCAGTTTGTAGCTCTCTTGGTGCTCGGCTAAGTCCTAAACAAATTGTAAGACAGGAGTCCTTATCCTGCTAGCTGAAATTCCTAAATGAGATTTTTCACACTGTGACCTTTGCATCCTATACAAACAGAACTTACTAATAGTATTTTCTAATAATTTATAACTGGGGTTAATGCACAGTATAATACTTATTCTTTATGAGAAAGCAAAACTAGACATGACTGTTTTGAGATAATAAATGTAGAAAAATCTGCCCCGAATTCTGTTTGACAGGATTATGATGATAGAAGTAAGGAGAGATAAAGATGATCCCTCTTTAGAGGATGTCACCAAAAGTCTTCAAATAGAAGAAAATGGGTGATTTTGAGGTTCTAGATAATATTTAACCTTTATAGTTACTCTTCAGTTTTCATGGAACATCATTATTGTTTTCTTTACTAGATTATTTATATTTTGAGGGACTGTCAGAAATATTAAACCCAATGAAAAATGCCCATGCCACTATACAAGAGAAGGATTGTGGGGATTCTGCAGCCTCGTGGTACAGATCAAGTTAGGTTAACCCTGTTCAGAACTAGCTAACCTGAGAGCAGTTCTGTCATGGAGAAGTCATTTGGAGAATTCTGAAACAAAGCCGAAGACTAAATATTTAAGCAGAGTAGCCTGTGAAAGGTCTGGTGTTTCAACTCACTCCTGGCCCTCTCATATTTGTTAGAATGGATATACTAAAAATAGGACTGTTGGTGATATTTTGTACCTGCATTTTTTTCTCTCTATCTACTACATTGTTTTGCAGCATTAGCTATCTTATCATGTATTATTTAACTCAACTAGAAAAACAATTACTTTACAATGTGATAAATAAAATAATAATCTTAAGCCATTAATGGAAACAGTAGTAATTATAATGAATAAAATTTAATTAATAACAATTAGAAAGAATCTTTTGAGAGATAAACAAAGTGGAAAAGTGGATTATGATGTAAGCATAAATTGGAAGAAAACGGCAATATATTTTCTCTAATCTTTTAAATTCACCATCCAAAAAGCACATTCACAAGCTCTATATGTTTTCTTTCAAACAACAGACTCTCTTACTTCATTTCTGGTAAAAGTATAATAGTTGTCATCTTTTGGTAATAGATTGTTATCTACTATAACTTAGCTGAGTGTCCTCATTACTTTTAGACGAAATGCGAATGAGTTTTGAAGTTAGGAATGAACTTAACATAATAATCAATTATTATAAATATAATATTTTATTCAGAAGGGTCTGACAATTAAAATTGGGGTGCCTATTCTTCCTTTTCATTAGTTCAATCTAATGAAGTAACTAATGAATAGACATTTTATAATGAAGACACCATATATGAATGAAAGTGCCTTATGCACTTGCCTCGAAACTGTACCACCATCAGGGTAAGAGAGACAACTGTTGGTGACAAGAATATAAAGTAATTGAAAAAGGAAAATAAACAAACAAACAAAAAAAGGAGTATTATATAAGGTAAATTGTTTGTAAGACTTAATTAAAAAAGGTGAAGAACAAGAAATTTTAGTATTGGAAAGCAGTAGATTTTGACCAAGGCATTTAGTTTCCCACCTGTGCTGGGATTCTATGGAACTTTTTTTGGTAGCGGGGGAGGGGGCTACAGTGGTGGGCCTTGTGAGAAGCTTCTCAAAAGCTCCCTCTACTCCAAGTTGGACCCACCTTTGTCCAGGGCCAAGACAATCAGTTGCGCCTCTGTGAGAACGTATTTAAGAAGAGGAACCTGAGAGGGGGTTTGGACTTGTGAGAAGGAGTTGCGAGAAGGATGAACACCAGGGTCAGTGGAAGGAAGGAGAAGGATGTGGTGGTGGTGTGCCCAAGAAGAGACCCCTGTATCCCGTGATGTGATCCACACATGGAGGTCCACTGTGGAATTGAGGCTGATCTGAAGTCTGTAGAGAAAGCCACTCCAGGACAAGTGTCTGAGCTTAAAGGAAGTCAGAACTCTGAGGGGAGAAGTGACCCCCACTGTTGTGGTTCAGCACTGGGAGGACTGCAACATGCAGGGGTGGCCCACACTGGAGCAGCATGGGAACAGCTGCATCCTGTGGGGAGGACTCACTCTGGAGAAGGTTCATGGAGGACTGTCTTGAGTGAGAAGGGAGCCACATGGAACAGGGGAGGAATGTGCGGTGTTCACACCAGCTCCTGAGAAGGAAGGAGCAGCGAGCTGACTGTAACTCCCATCCCCTGCCCCCTGCGCCTCTGGGGGAGGAAGTAGAGAGATCCAGATCAGAGCTGAGCCTGGAAAGAAGGGAAGGGTGAGGGAGGTTTTTTTGTATGTGATCCTGCTTCTCACAGTCTCACGTTGTCTGTTAAATGTTGTCTTTGTTAGCATCTGAATTAATGTGATGTTTTCTTTTCTTTCTCAAATGAGTCTGTCTTTTGCCTGTGGCTATAATTGGTGATCTACTCCTTAGATGGATTCTTTGAGTCATTCCTGCTTCAAATTTTCCTTCCATCCCTGATGAGGTAAAGAGTGAATAAACAGATGCATAGTACTCAGTTACCCTCTGGGCTCAAACCATCACACTGCCAAAAGATTTATGGCACAATGTTATAACTTGGACTGGGAGTCCAGGGAGTCGTAAAGGTTCTGTGATCCCCTCTTGCTGTAGAAGAAACTTGGATAGCAAGCAATGTGGTCTCTTATAAATCTATAGGAAAAAAAAAAATAAAAATGAGGGAGAGTCAACGTAACCAGGTCACCACCACAGGTTCCAGCGCTGTCTCAGATTCAGTAATCTTGGGTGGTGGGTGCACACATAGCAAAGTTTTCTGTCACCTTTTAAGTTCATCTTACCAGCTGATTTGCATACTTGACAAAGAGAGGCAGATCTGGTACCTGGTGTTTATCTCTCTTAATAGTATTTTAGCCCAAATATATAGTTTCCTTTGAGGCTTATCTAAGGAATTTGGCACTATAGCTGCAAGGAAGTGAAACACTGAATCCTTTGATACACTTTGCACTTCTTTGGGCATGGTTCCTTAGAATAATCACAAACACCATGAGTTGTCCTTGAGGCTTTCTGTGGTGATAAATGTTTGAAGCATTAAATCCTTCAGTTCTTTACACCACCCTGTGGCTCAAACATTCAGTGAAACTTCGAGGTAGTTGTTGTCAAGGGTGGTAATCCGGACATAGCAACAGAGGGAGAAAGAGAGGAAGCAATACGAGAAATTATACATTTCACTATAGCAATACCTACATGAACCCACAGCCTAACATCACTGCAATATTTAAAGGTCACCTCCCCCATGCTGTGAGTCCCATACACTTCAAGAGAGAGGTCAGCCACTATCCTGTGTCAAACCAGTCTCTTCATTGCATCGTGTGAAAAAGTTCTCAAGTTAGTCTGCAACTTCTCTCATTTTGGCTTGGTCTTCCTCAGTTGAAGTGGAGGTATTATGGATAGTTATACAACATACCCCATCAGTTAGATTCAACATCCCACATACCTCATGTTCCTTTAATGACAGTATATACAATGCTAATCCAAGGTGCTAATCCAAAACACTTCCAAGGTGCTTTAAAAAAGTGATGATGCTTCTTGACAGGAGGACTAAATTGGTAGCATGTTCTATTAGTTATAAGCATGCCTTCAAAAATTTTTAGGAGCTATTTTTTTTAGTTTTCATAATCTTGGAGAACACTCACAACCTTGAATAAAGAAATGGATAGATATCGTTAACACTGAAACCTGATGTTCCAAAAGAAGCAATAAAACAATATTACAATTCTTCAAATAGTGTCTAAATACGAAGTAGGAATTTAATATTGATCTCACCACAGTACATAGAAATTTTAAGTACTCTTGGGGGAATTTTTCTAAGAAAATTGTGTTCCATAACAGTACAGTCACAGAGTGGATACATGAATTCAAATAATGTTCTTTGGGAGGGAGAGGAGAGAAATGTGAAAATTGTCATGTAGACTGTTTATTAACATACTGGAGCTTACATTTCTGCCTTTATTTTCATAGAATATTTACATCAATAGGCAGATTTCTTAAAGATATAAAACGCAGTTAACTTAAAGAATTAGACATATTTAATTCTCTTCATAGTTCAGTTTCATATTTTTAGTTAGAAGAACTACAAAAACATATAAATTATTTAAAAAAAAAAAAAAAAAAAAAAAGGATGAGCCAAAAGAGTCAGTTTTTATGAAATACCAGAATGAAAGACTCCAAAATAGAAATATCTGAACCTATTTCTAGACTTCTAATCAAAAGCATTTTGATTGCAGTGTCTATTTATCTACTTTATCAGGATATTGTGACTGACAGACTAGTTATTCATTATACGGTTTATTTCAGCTGACCAAGTAATCCATACAAATTGAGAGCAAGTAGCTGAATTTTAAAACTTGATATATGGTATATTGGATTATTTTTTCTGCCTTTTTTTTTTGTTTTTGTCCCTACTAGATAGCATTTACCACCAAGACTGTTTCTAGAAATGGAATGATATGAGTCTTGGCATGATGATGATGAAAAAAAAAAAATTGCACCCCCTCAAAAAAACCCCAAATCACCCCCAAATTTTAAATGTTTCTTTTTATTAAAAAGAGATGTATGTTTCCTAAATCCAGTATCATACAAAAAACCTCCAACCATCACTTCCATATTCAAATCTTTTATATTCACCAACATTTCCAAACGAAAGAATAAAATGTTAATTGCAAATGGTTTTCATCATTAATGTAACACTGACTTCATAAAGAACTTAATATGATAATTAATTATGAGCTATCATAATTAATTTGATATGTATCAAAGTATCATATTTGCATAAACACTTTGTACTTTAATTAAGTTCATGAAAGCCAGTACCAGATAAGGATGAAATCAGCAAACAACATCATTTAATAGCATTCCTGTTGACAGTCTAATAGCATTTCCTTTTGACCACTTAAGAGTATGTTTTCTGTAATAGTTATTAGAATTGCTCAATTAGTTCAAACTCTAAAAGATCTGGAAGCCAAAACTTAGGAAAAAGGCAGTATCAGTCTTGGGTGGCTGACTATCATGTATCTTTGAGAGGTCCCAAGTCCAGATAAGCTTCTGTCATTATTTGTTTCTCTTTTGCAAGACTGTAAAATTCACTTTGGTACAACATATTTTAAAGTTGCCAGTATCATTGCTGACAATCACTTCATTAGCATAAATAAGCAAAACAGGGAAAGATTTTGATATGGCATCCTACAATTTTGGTGAAACTCTCACCAAATTCCTTTTGTCATTTTTCTGTTTATTACATATGTATACATTCAAACATGTGTACTTACACACATATAGATGTTCTCTTATTAAATTATAATTTACATAGTCTCTTTGCTGCTTTGAAGATCTAGTGATATAAAAATACAGTCCTCTAAGCGGCCCAGAGAGAGTAAATGGAATGTTGCATTTTTAGTTTTTCTTTTTTTTTTTTTTTTTTTTCTTTTTGGTTTCCAAAAATGCATTTCAGTATTGGACATGCAAATTGTTGACCATTGTGGACAGAAATTACTTAATTCACATTGGTACAGTGAAGCCTATCGTAACAATTTTAGCTATGGCTCATATTGATTTTATTATACTTCTATAAGATACTTTATCAATAACAGAGTTAAGTACAGCAAATGACAATAGTCATAATTCACTATAAACTACCTAAAAGTAGAACACAGTTTAGTAGTGAGGGGCTTTATGATTCTTTGCTATATATATGTGGCTTCATTTACTGAGAAGTTACCAAAAAAAACCCCAAACCCACAACCTAAAAAAGTTAACAGACTAGTATTGCTTGGGGCAGTCTGAGGTAGAAAAGTTATCACCTGAGTGCATGTAAACTGGAAATACATGATCTTATATAACTTTTAGGAGTTAAATATTTTGTAACTTGACAACACTGACCTTTCTTGTTACAAAACACCCAAGAAGTATGTGTCATTCAGCTGAGCTAGTATTTGAGCAATGAATCATTAAAGTGACTTTTCTGAAGGCTTACTGAGGACTCAAAGCATACATGGCCACATGATTCACGTAGTTTTCTGTCCCTACCAGAATTCTCTGTGTGTCAGTAAAAGGGACAAGAAGTATTTCTGATCTTCAGAAAAGTAGGAAAGAAACAGAAATCCTTCCAAGTCCTTTCAAGTGTTACAGTTTAAAGCACTTAGAAGTTAACAAATGTATAATATTAAGCAGAAAGTTTACTTAGATACCTCTCAATGTTCTTAGATCACAGTACTACTGTGATGAAAGGAGTATGTTATCTACATTGTATATTTAGCAGTTTCTTCTCCTTCCCCATCATGACTTCTCTACTCCAATGAGTTTATCTATCACTCAGTCACTACAGTCACTACTTCTCCAAGTTATTTTTCTTTTACTAACAAGTCATTATTTTCTGTTTGTGGGCTAGATTATTTTTACAGTCTCCTTTCTTATGTTCTCAATAATATTTATAATTTCACTTACTGTATTTTTCTGTACTGTGTCAATTCTTATAATAAAAATAAATCTATTAAATCAGTGGAATGTTTTAAGGAGTAGAAAGTGGAGTTTCTTTTTTTTTTTTATTTTTAAATCAACAGGTTCAGCTTCCTGTACATACACATATAAATAGTTCAGCCATGAAACTCTTTGAAGTATCAGTATGTATTTTCAATAAGACTGGAAGAACACAGGGTCCAAGGAAACAAATTAGTATTTTTTTAATATTAAAAACTTGCAAAAAAAATCGACCAGGTAGTTTTATACCTGTCAGCCTGATATTTATTTGTATAAAAATAAGGTAATGGCTAAATCAGTACTCAATAGGAAAATATAATAAATCATTCATAAATTTATGTCTCTAGGAAATAACTGTAACCAAACTACCATGATATTTTTAATTAAAAAAAGTTTAAATCTTTGTTAACATCTGATGTGTCCATTTCAATTCAAGAAACAGAACTATTCATAAGCAACAATGGGTCAAAATTACACAGTTCTGGATGCATGTAAATTTCTTCTTCAGGGCCTATGCATGGACACACAGGTTCTGACAGGAATGATTACTGTGGTCCCTAATTATTGCAGTTCTCAAATATGGAAATATTAAGTGATTGTTAATGTTAAAATATGCCTATCAACCTAGGTTACACACAAAGATTTGATATCCCCATGCTTTATATGTAGTATTTCTCTGGGAAGAGCACTTAAATGGAATATAAAAAAAATCTGTTTCAAGACCCTAGTTTCACTGATTAGGTCAGAGATTTCACTCCAGATCTTCTAAATCTCAGATTATAGTATATTCCTGAAGAATCTTTCTTCAACATTTTTTTTTGTTGTTGTTTGGATGAAACTCTTTTACTTTATATAGAGTAGAATTTCAGTATCTATTAGGAAAAAAATATTCTCTATTTGGGCATTACTATATACATATCACTACGTATGTAATACTCTTTATAATACTATATATATATATTATTGTTTATTCAAATGAAACAGTTTTAATTACAAAGTCCTTAGGCCACTGATAGGGCACAAATGATTTGATTATATAGGTTTCTCCAAACACTATCCTCACAAGGAGAGGAGCCCTCTCACTGTTCTCATAGGAATCTTCCCACTCTCCTCACCTTACATCAGGGGCCAGGTGGACACATGTTGTTATATTCTCTCTGATCCTGTTGTATCTTGTTATTACTGTACCTGTAATACACTTGAAATGTCCTCCCACTGATTTCCAGCATCTGCCAACACTTGTAATCAGTCACTGTAACAAGCCAGACTGTCAATTTCCTTTTAGCACCTTCCTAGGAATGAGCACCAACAAGCTTTTCTAGGCTCACCCCATCTGTCCAGAATCATAATTTGCTTCTTGCTTCTTGAAAAGGCTATTAATTTATTCATGGCCATTCATGGCTTATCAAAGTTTACAATATTTAGGAATATAAAAAAAGATTAGAATGGATCAAGAGGAATTTGAAATTATCATATCTTTATGAATGGTGACAGGGAAATTTGATAAAAAATACATCTTCAGTTTAATTTAAGAGGAAAAAAAAAAATGTTACAAGATCCAGTGACAAAAAATTAAAAGTAAACTAATTTGGACTAAAAGTGTACATTCTTACCAGTGAAATTAATTAACTCAAATTAATTAAACTAATATGAAGAATCCCTCTTCAAATGAGATTTTGAAATGGATTGTTTTTTCCCCCTAAATTATGCTCATGAAGTTTCATAATTTGTTATATACAGTAAAGACTGTTATAGTTATCCTGTGAGAGTACTCCAAAATCAGACGAATGCTGCACACTCTTGAAAAACACACTATAATAAGTTGCTTTGTGTTTCATGTGTGTATTTCAGCAGAGTATCCTCAAGATAAACCTTCTGAACTGAAAAAAAAATATCAATGAAACCCCCCCAAACCACCATATTTCTCAGACTTTATCATATGCAGTTTAACTATTGTGTTTTAAACAGCCTGTAGGGACCAATAGCAGACTGAAAGAGAAACTAAGAAATAAGCTAATTGAGTTATGGAAATCTATATTATCTAAGTAACCCTGAAGAAGGAAACGATACACTGTTTGTCAGTGTCATGTGATTTTCTACTACTAATCATAGGAAATGTGAGACAGATAGAGAAGTTTCTGTTTAATTACAAATTTCCTTAGCCATAGACCACTGTTTTTTTCAGGAGCAGAGAACAGAATTTAACTAAAGTATAATTACTTTAAACACATGACAACTTTATTATATGTTTTATTATCTAAGATTTGATCTGGAAAATTCCTGAAGGAGAGTTCTCTGTTAAATTCTGTCTTACCACTAATTATAAGGTCAGGGTATGCAAAAGGACGTGAGCTTGAGGACAGTTCATGGCATCATACCTGTTTCAGTGGCCTGATTACGGGGACTGACACAGAGCTCTAATTCACTCTGTGGCGTCTATTTATTATGAATTCAAATGGGTTTGGTTTCACAGTTATCAGCACATTAAACAGAAGAAGTCCAAACTATGTGATAGCAAACACCTCAAGAAGTGTCTGAAGTCCAAACCCTCTAGGGGTTTTTTGATTCCTCCCTGACCGCTTTCATTTAGATGCCTTTAATGCTGATGTCTGTATCTGTCAGTCATATCATAAAAAATATTTAATTCTCTTCAGTGATAATGAAAGATGCATTCAGATGTAAACATCCACATGGGTAAAGGTTTAGAGTTAGATGATGTGAAATCCATCCCTAATTTCCAAATGACAAGATTTAGACATCTTGAATCCAGTCTCAAGTATTGTGAATCCCAGCTGGGTTCAGGGCTCTGCAATTCTGCCAAACTGCTGGCAACTGTTGATATACTGAAAGCAGGAAACTAGGTTTACAGATAAAAAAAATGATCAACGCTTTATATTTAAAAAAATCCATGTCAAAATTATGGGCAGTCTTTTTTTTTTTTTTTTGACCTCTGAGTCTTTGGGCTTTCCTATTCATGGTTTAGTGATCTGGATGATGATAGCTGGTCTTATTTGTAACTACTGGGCCCACAATTTTTACTACTCAAGTTCTTAAAACCTATTTCATTCTTGGTTTCTCGTCTCAGCCATGGCTGAAGCTGCCCAAAATCTTGATTTCTAGAGTATCCATTTGAAATGTGGATGCACACATCTCCTTCCAGCAGACAGCACACCTTCTCTTTGATTCTCCAATGCAGACAAATCTGTGGATTTCCAGATGTTATATGGAAATTCCATCTAAAATCACAATCTTAAAAATAAAGTCTAGATTACTAACTCCAGAGTATGTAAGATGGTTTCAGTTCAGAGCCCTGGTTCTGTCAAATAGTCAGGCACTCAGTTCATAGCTAAGTCTTGACAGACCAAGACCTAAGAGAGACTTTATTCTCTCAAGAAGAACAACGTTCACGAAGTACATGACAAATTAAGCTGTAAAAGCCAGACTGATCTAGGTCCCAGGTGTGGTAGACTAAATCTGTGTGTTCAGGTTCCTTCTATGTGATAGCTATACAGGCAGAGACTAGAGGAAGGAGGAGAAATTTTTTTTATCCAAAAACTGAATAAAGAAATCTGACTCTATTTTGGTTGGTTTGCAAAAATGCACATTCACATCTCTTCCCAGGAGAGTAACATAAACTAGGCTAAATAGCTCTTCACTTGGTAGCAATACATAGAAAGAATCTTTGTCTGAAAAAAAAATGTGGGTTAAGTCCCTAATTGAATGTTTAGGATATAAGGTGTATAGGTACTGTGGATTCCAGTCCCTGTTCCTTGTACATTTTATATATTATTTATTTAGTAAACAGTAATGGAAAAATAAAGAAATGGTGGGATTCAGATTGATAAACATAACTATCAATGTAATTTTACATACCCTTACAGCTGTCACTCCAGAAGGACGCAATACTTCCAGAGTTCCTGTCATACTTATTAAACCCATGAGATATCTCAGACAGTCAAAGACATCTTCTATGGTATTAGGCTGAGGAATTTATTCTCAGGCACCTGAATTCTTTCCAAAGGGTTGTTGGAAAAGGATTTGGAAGCTAAGGTTCACTATTTGTGGATTAATATTTTAAGAATATGTCCTAATACTTGGGATAGCAAATATTCCTGTTGGAGGCTAGTGAATTAGTAAGTATCTGACAAAGCAGGAGAATTTTACCTAACTACTAAACCAAATCCCCTCCCACAAAGCATACATCAAAACAGACACCAGCAACTGGCCCTAATAGTTTCATATCTTTTAAAGACCCTCAGGCACTACAGAGTTCCAGGTCTAAATACACCATCATTAATTCATTTGCATTCAGTGACACTATGGAATTTTATTGAATTTTAATGAGTTATTTATATATCTCTTATTAGACAGCATGTGTATTGAATTCAACTGAAAAATCTAATCTTTAAAAAAAATTTTGCCTGTTCACACTACTTCATACATATATATTTCCTTGCTCTCTTTTCATAGTTCAAAGTTAAAACAATCTTATTCTCTCATTCAAATAATCTCACCATAACCTTATCACTGGAATAAAATAATTAAAATTGAGTTCCCACATAAAAGCATAAGAGGTACTGTAGTACTTTCAAAGTACCTTTTATATAACTTAAAATGCTTTACATTAAGGATGAGAAATTAAACTGTTTAATTTAAGGAATCCTTAAGTTGAATATTATAATTCTACCCTTGTGTTTATGTACTTAAGCTTTTATTAATGAGTCCTCTTTAAAAGAAAAAAAAAATTATGAAGTCTAATTGGTATAATTTTTCATTGCTGGATTCTGCACCAGAATGTAATGCAAACTGAGAAGGAAAGAAAACAAGGGAATATTTGTGGTTAATGGTCTACTTTGCCATTAATAAAAAAAGGCTGATATAACTGTTACGTCAAAGTGTTTTACCTTAGTGGAAGTTGTCTGTCTGAAGTAGATTATTAACATCAATTAGCATTAATTATTTGATCAGTCCTCATCAGTACATTTCAAGATGACAATCATGTTATTTTTTTTCACTTTGTACTGGATATATATTTCTCACCACTAACTGCAACTTGATTTTATACAAGAGAAAACTGACACTTTGAACCATGAGTCAGCCGTTATATTCTGGCCAGAAACAATGTTCTTCCCATAGACTCACATAATTTCATTGTGTTGAATCTATAAAATGTGAATGCAAGCTTTATAGAGGGGAAAATAATTTGATTCTTTGGACATTCTTATAGATCTTAACTGAGTTTCTCTTCCAATAGAAATAACTATAAAATGGTATCTAGTGAAAATGCAGTACATTTTGTTCTTCATTCTAAACTACAGCTTTGTCTCATTCTCTCCTTCTTGAATTAGACTAGTTTGGAAGATCTGAATAGAAGCAATGTAGCCTTATCCATAACAAATTCTAACAGTCATGGTGCTAAAATAATATAGTTCAACTTTTTTTTTTTTTTTTTTGATTGTGCTTCTTAAGAAAATCTTGACAGCTTGAGTCATAAATGAATATATTCATAGTCATATATAGTCATATCCTGGAAATTATGCTAGGGCACATGGAAAATAAGGAGATGATTGGTCACGACCAGCATGATTTCACTAAGGGCAAATTGTGCCTGAAAAACTTGGTGGCCTTCTATGACAGAGTTACAGCCTTGGTGAATAAGGAAGAGCAACTGATGCCATCCACCTGGATTTGTACAAAGCATTTCACACTGTCTCGCACAACATACTTATGTCTAAAGTGGAGAGACAGGGATTTAATGGATGGACCACTCGATGGATAAGGAATTGTCTGGATGATCACATGTTGTGGTCAGCCACTCAATGTCCAAGTGGAGAGCAATGATGAGTGATGTTCCTTAGGTATTGGGACCCACGTTGTTTAACATCTTTGTCAGTGACATGGACAGTGGGATTGAGTTCACCCTTAGCAAGTTTGATGATGACACCAAGCTGTGTGGTGTGTTTGACAAATGGGAGGGATGGGATGACATCCAGAGGGACTTCGACAGGCTTGAGAAGTGGTCCCATGCAGATCTCATGAAATTCAACAGGACCAAGTACAAAGTCCTGCACATGGGTCGAGGCAATCCCAAGCACAAATACAGGCTGGACAGTGAGTGGATTGAGCAGCTATGTGGACATGGAGAAGTACTTGGGTGTACCGGTAGATGGAATACTTATTATGAGACACCAATGTGCACTCGCAGCCCAGAAAGCCAACCATATCCTGGGCTGCATCAAGACAAGTGTGGCCAGAAGGTCAAGGGAGGTGATTCTTCCCCTCTACTCTGCTCTTGTGAGATCCCACCTGGAATACTGCATACAGCTCTGGGGTCCTCAGTACAGGAAAGATAAATAAATAAATTCATTTCCGCGAGTCAAGCCTGTTGTCTTGTGGTGTTAATTGGTGAGTGATCTCCCTGTCTTGGATTGGATTCCACCCTGGTAATTGGGTCAAGTGATCTTGGCCTACAAGATTTCTCATTGTATTTTCTCCCCCTGTCCTGCTGAAGAGGGGGAGTGAGAGAGCAGCTGGGTGGAGGTCTGACAGACATCAAAGATTAACCCACCATACAGACACTAATATTGAAGAATAGGTAGAACTTGAAACAAAGGCAGTAATTGAGAATTCTCTTTAGTTTACCACTGTAATTAAGCTTAAAACCACAATTTATTTCCCATTTTTATTTCCCACTAGTCAGAGTTTTGTCCTGTGTCTCAACTAAGAATAATGAGCCAAGTTTCTGTTTTGGGGAAGGCTGACTCAGAGTTTTGAATAGTTGTAGTTGATAATACTGAGTATATCAAATGGATGTGTAACTAATAAAATGGAAGCATGGGTAATGTTTTGGCATCCATTTGAAACTGAAATATCATTGCAAAACACACAGCCAATTAAAAGTTTAATTTCAAGCATAACTATTCCTATATATTTTATTTTTTCATTTATAAATGCTTAATTAAATTCAAAATTGCATTTTTGAAAGAGGATATTTAGAATGTCAGAGCATGTAATATTATTATCTACTACAGTATTTATAAAAGCAACTACATCCATTGTATCCCTCTGTTTGTCATTTGTATACAACTATCCAAAGGGATTAATAACAAATAATTGATTTAGAGCAGACATTTTTAACTAAAAATACCCAATTTTTTTATATAGAAGTTTTTCAGATGCAGAGAAAAAAGTGGTAGGGTTTCCTCTATCCTTTTTTTTATGGTCTGAAGTTTAATATTCTTCATGTAAGCACATATGTAGAGTTCCTAGCCATAAAAGTTTTCATGTTTCTTAACGTAAACTACTCAGTGTCTGAAAATAGGTTTTAATTTCTAAAGCTGTATTTCCACCCACTGACATATACATTTTAGCAAAGATAAAAATCTTCAGAAAGAAAATGGAGCTAAACAGCTAAACAAACATGAAGAGTTATTCTTTTCTTAAACCAGTGATGAATCACATCTATTTAAACCATTTTAATTGTTTTATCTGTTCCTTAAAATTAAAAAAACAAACAAACAAACAAAAACCTTTTAAACAATCTTTTAAAGCAGACCATTCCAGTGCTTAACTATTATTTCTACTAAAGATTTTTATATAATTTAGTTCTGGTTTACTGCATTTTATCTTATTAATTACTGTCTTATACCTTATGGATATCAAGCTATTTCCTGTTCCTTTGATGCAGACTTTTACATATTTGAAGACTACTATTATGTTGTATTCTTCTCTTTTTCAGTAAAAATTTAAAAAATTTTCTATTTTGTGGTATTTATGTATTTCTCAAAACATACCAGGAAAATAAGTCATAAATTTTTTTCCAAGGATCTATTCCTGTAAGAAGGAGTCTTTAACTGGTTTAGAAGTGAATGGTTAGACTGGAAGAGAAGGTGTTCCAGTTTAGTAATTTAAACTTTCTATAAAATAATGCCCTACCCATGAAGATTGTATTCTTATTAAGTGATAAATTCAATTAATAATGTTATATACAGTTCCTATCCACCTTAAAAATAACTTAAAACCTATTGGAAGAAGGAATTTTAGTACGATGGTGTGGTTTAATCCCATCCGGCAGTTAAACCCCACACAGCTCTTCACTGACTGTCCACCAGTGGGATAGGGGAGAGAATGGGGAGGGCAAAAGTAAGAAAACTCATTGGTTAAGGTAAAGAAAGTTTAATATGTAAACCAAAAGTTGTGTGAGACAAGCAAAGAAAAATAGAGAATTTATTCAGCATTTCCCACTGGCAGGCAGGTGTTCAGCCATTTCCAGGAAAGTAGGGCTTTCCATCATGCATAATGGTCACTTGGGAAGACAAACACCATAACACTGAACATCCCTCTTTCCTTCTTCTTTTCCCTTCAGCTTTTATTGTTGAGCATGACATCATATGGTATGGGATATCACTTTGGTCAGTTGGGGTCAGATGTTCCAGCTGTGTCTCCTCCCAGGTTCTTGCCCACCCCCAACCTACTCGCTGGCAGGGCAGTCTGAGGAGCAGAAAAGGCTTTGACTTAGTGTAAGCACTACCCAGCAGTAACTAAAACATGGGTGTGTTACCAACACTGTTTCCAGCATGAATTCAAACCATAGCACCATACAAACTACAATAAAGAAAATTAACTCTATCCCAGATAAAAGCAGTACATATGGCCAGGAAAACTGGGAATACAAAAAAGATTCAGATTTGAAGAAGTGTTTTCTAGTCAACCTCTTTACAGAGTTGCATAACAGCTATAGTGGTATGCTCCTAATGCTTAAGTGGAAAGACTGAATTAAAAAAGACTGTTCTGTATATTGAAATACCAAAGGAAAATCAAAGCTTATTTTATATATTTCAAAATTTGAATGGATATTGGAGATAAGTTTGACAATCATTTTAGTGGCATTCTCCAGAATCTCTTCACAGAACACACTGATTAAAGGTAATCACAATATGTTCAAATAAACAAGGAAATCTGAATGTAAATAAATTCCTTCCTAGGGAGAACAGTGAGTGAATCCCAGATAGATGGGATTCAATTAATGTTTCTTTTAAGGAAGAAGTTTTCCCCTTCTATTTTTTTTTACTATGATACATAGTTTTATTGCCATCACTTGTCAGCACATTTAAGTAAAAATTTCATGTTGCAATAACATTCCATACACAGCTAGGCTTTGGATCACTAGCTTTTCCTAGGTTTACACCATTAATGTGTAGTATTGGTGAATAACAGCATAACAATAAGCCAGTCTGTAATGAGCAAGACTGCCATGAGTGAAGTAATAATCACAGTCTCTGCATCACCTCCAAGCCCTGTTTTTGGAGCGTTAAATGTTGATGAGTTCTTTATTGCCTTTATTCTCTGAGATTTCCTACACTTTGAGGAAAGTTGATGAGAAACAGAGTACACATCATATGTATGATTATGTAAGTTACACTATCACTTGTATGCTCACCATGGCAGAAGAAACTGGTGGATTGACAGGCATTAATAGAGGGTTCACAGAAAGGACACTTGAAACCTAAATTTTTGAAATTCCAGCTTTGGCCTTACAATGCCAGAAGCTTTATTCTCACAGGTACATTTTCAATGTTCAGGTGCCTGTTTTCATCATTACAGATGTTGCATACAATTTACTCTGCTGAGTTATTAGGTCATAACTGGACAACAGTGGACCTTGTGTCTGATTTAGCTGAACTCTGAGCACATGTGACATAGACAATGGAAGTGCTTTCGGTTGACTGAATACCAGGTGATAAATAAGACCAAATGCAAACAAAATCAACAAATGTCAACAAAGGCAAATGCAAAGTTTTGCATCTGGGACAGAATAACAAGCTGGCACTAACTGCATAGAAAGTACTTTTTTAGAAAACACCTGAGAGTCCTGGTGAATAACAAGTTGAGCATGAGTCAGGACAATGTCCTTGCTTAAAAGAAGGCCAGCAGATTCCTGGGTTGAATTAAGAAGAGTGATGATAATGAAATTGAGGGAGGTGATTCTTCCTTCTCAGCGTTGGTGAGACCATATCTGGAGAGCTGGGCCCAGGTATGGGGTTCTCATTAAAATAAAAGCTTTGATGTATGAGAATAATTCCAGCAGAAAACTTAGTGGCCCAGCATGAAGAATGAAGCACTTGATGTACCAGGAGAGACTCAGGGAAATAGTATTGTTCAGCCTCAAGAAAAAAAAAAAAAAAAAAAAACAACATAATGGAAGATGGTTGTCTATCTGTTGTATAGAGAAGATGGAGCTAGTATCTTTTTGGAGGTGCACTCTAGAAGGACGAAAGGACAAGAGGCAATTGTAACAATGGAAATTTCAACAAAATAGTAGGAACACCTTTTTCACCAAGAGAATGATCAAACAAGAGGATGGTTGCCCAGAGAGATCATGGAGTCTCTACCCTTGGTGAGCGGGTGTTTGATCAGTTGACCTGTAAAAGTGCCTTCCAACCCAAATTAATCTATATTTCTCTGACAAAGCTTGTGAAACATAGTAGACAACCATATCCCAACAGTTTCAGTTATGGGTACCTGCCATTCTCTGCTCAATTCCTGTGATGGAAAAAGTGAGACTATCCATTCTGACAGGAATAGAAAAAGATTTTTTAATTTTTGGTGACCATACATAGAAGCTATTAGGACAGTTATATCTACCATATCTTCTGTCCAAGTTCTTGTGCACCCCCAGCCTACTTGCTGGTAGGGAAGCATAAGGAGCAGAAAATACCTTGATGTTGTGTGAGGACTGCTCTGCAATACATAAAACATTATTGTGTTATCAACACTGGTTTCATCACAAATCCAAAACATAGCACTATACTAGCAATTATGAAGAAAATTAACTATCCCAGCCAAACCCAATACGTTACTTCAGATGCAAATGCCTACTATGAAGCTGTCTACACTTGGTGAAAAATCCTTCTTGTGCCTGAATGAATTTCTAACATTATTTCTTCACTGAAAATTCTTTATTTATACCAGTTCTTCATACTTTAAAATTTTTAAAAACATTTTTATTTTTTCCTAATCATTTACTATCTCTGCTTTGTAGAATGTCACTAGTTTTTTTTTGTTGTTGTTGTTGTTTTTGTTTGTTTTGTTTTGTTTTTTTCTGGATCACTCCATGGATATTCCTTAGTATGTAAAGTTTTTTGTTTGTTTGTTTTCTCTAACTGTATTTATTCTTGGACAAAGCATACACAAATAATGTAATCAATAAGTCTCTCATCTATTTCTCCCTTTTTTTCATGTTGTCTTAGTTTATTCAAAATAAAATAATTTTCTGGAAATATTTGAGTTATGATGAAGGATGCTCTTTTCTGCAACAAGATATATCACTACAGTCCTACAGACCGTTTATATTCAGATCTCCTGATTCAGATGAGAGCATGATACAGAAATAAACTGAGTAGCAATGATGAGTAAATACAAGAAATATGTAAGCCTCTCTCCTTGCATATCAGCAGCACATGACATTGCTGATCATGAGAGACATCATTATCCTGACATGCAAGGAACAGAGAGTATAAATTTTCCTAGATTGTTCATGGCTGAACGATAGGACACATTTCTATTACATGACCTGTCTTGTGGGACTTCTTAAAAATCTGCTCTTTCTCTAGACAAAGTCATTTTTTTTTTTTTCTTTAGGATGTAAAGTGTCTAAGAATTTTCATGATTACAAAATTTGAAAAAATAAAAAAAATAAATAGTGTGGGTTTCCAGACTAAATTCAAGTGAAAGTGAATTACAGTAGAGAACATTGAAAATAACTTATAGCTCTGGTACAGTTTCCTTTAGCAGAAGCCTCACAATAAATTTTATCTGCAGTTTAAGTGTATTTCTGAATTCTATACTAGTACATAAAATGAGGTAACATAGCAACAGGATGATAAATATTTTATATAATCTAGATGGCTAAACTGATTCAGATGCATCCCAATGCATGATGACTAACATTAGTCACAGTTACTTCTTTATGGCCTTAGCCTTCTGGAAAATTTAATTCATTTGTTATGCTACTGTGCATAACCTGTCAACCATGAATATAATAGGCACTTGTTCTTCGCCTGTAACAGTCAGGTCATGTTCAAGTGTTCATAATGCACATTAAGTTTTACTGAGAAGAGACCACTGAGGTCGCAATGATGTCAGATAGCAAGTTGAGGTCATGTAAGACAGGTAACTGGCATCAGTATCTGATGGACATCCATTTCCACAGAAGCTAAGGATCAGCACAGACTACAACAGTTCTGAGCCTGAGGATGTGCACAATTTGACCTTGCTTTCTTTAACAGGGCAAAACACAATGGGTATGTTACAAAAACTAAAACCAAACATACAAATAGGTCAAGCCAAGTCCTCAACTATTATACAAACATACAGATAGTGAAAGAATATGAAAAAAAGAAAAATAAAAAAAATCACTGGCTGCACTTTAAGATCATCAGGTTTTTAAATGTATTATTAATGAAACACTACACAGATATTCTTAAAGTTTGGAACGAAAAAACATCCACCAGTAAGAACAAAACTGTGTTCAGCTAGAAATGGCAAAAGTTGAAGCGAGTATTTTCTACATAAGAAAAAAACAAAAGAAGCAACAGAATGAAGGGAGCAGATGGGAGAAAGCACTTTTCCTAGGCATTCACCAGGTTTCAGGACTGGAATAAGGTCCTATATCCTCAAGGAGATTCTATAATTTAAAAATCTTATTGAGATACTTCAACAACAACAACAACAACAACAACAAAATAGAAGATAGGAGAGATACAGCTATGCACATTGTTCTTTCTTTTAAGTATTCAGTTTGGAGGGTTTTTTAAGTGTCTTTTGATGGAGGAAATCTACCTTTAGTCACTTTTGCCTGTACCAAGGTGTTGAGGCCCTTCTCCATTCTCCACACTATAAAAGACTTTTTTTTCACCACCTAAAAATATCTGATTTACAAGACTAGTGAGACATTCATGTTGCACAGATTTTCTGGAACACCTGATGAATGTACAGTGGATCAAATTCTGCAGTTAAGAGAATAACATAACACATAACATTTGAAAAGTCTCTGTCTTCTGAAGCCTGGAGGGTGTTATATGACTTGGCAGATGTGATCTTTTAACAAAATGTTTTTTGCATAGTGTGATAGGGGAAGTTGTCTTCACAATTTCTTTTTTCTGTGTGTAAGGATTATTTTCCATGTTTCTCAGTAAGTTTTTTTACCACAGAATATTAATGTTAATGGATTAAATCTTTTTCACTAAAAAAAAAAAAAATATATACATTAGTCTAAAGGCCAGACATCTGCTCCAAGGCCATGTGGCACTGATTGGTTTACGTCTATGCTATTTTGTTCTAATCCCATCTATAACAGACACTTTTTGGAGAAAGGTAGTAGCAGTAGAACACAGCTAGTGAACTCACTCATAGCAAAACAGCATGAACTGTCAGGGGTCCTCTGTTTGAGTGCCCTTCCCAGGTCTTTTCCCATTGTTCAGTCTGAAAAAAAGTAAGGATAGCAAGATACAACTAATTAAGAGACATTTTATAACTACATTTGTTTGCTTTTTTCTTCTTTTTTAGCAAAAAAATAGCAGCCTCCTTTAATAAAAATGAGAGTGCTAAAATATACTTCAACAAGAATATGGAATCAGACATTGCTATCTTTAACAAGAATAAATGGAAAAATTAGATTTCTAATAACAGTCCACAATTAGCCCTCAACCTTCTCTCCCCAACCCAACAAATAAGTCCCAACATTTGTTGCATCTCTGAAATTGCAGTATTAGTATAAATGAATGAACACAGTAAGTGTTAAGTGGAAGACTATGATTATTTTTCCCTGATACTACATGTGCATACCTACTCTGTTGGTGCTGCATATTTTCATTATGTGTTGTTATCTTCTGAAGTACTCTAGCAAAGCTTTAGAAAAATTCTGTTAGTCGAGGACAAATTATCCACTGACATGCATATTGTATTTTTGCCATTTCTGTGTTAGCCTTGCAGTAAGGACAGAGGTATTTATGCCACAGTTTGCAAGTTCTTCTGGCAACTTTTCAAAACTGTTTTATTGTTACTGAACACTGTGAAGCCCTTTTGCATCATGTTTCTGTGTTCTAGCTTTCCATTTCACTCAGGTTTTATTTGCTGATATGCTTGAACAATCAAGCTTAACTCTTGCTGCATATTTATTTCTGATACTTTTGAATAATGCTATATATAGTACTAGAAGACTAAAGAATTAATATGAGGCAAATGGAAGAAACATACCCATCTACTCCAAAGTCTTCAGTTTATTAATTTGATCATTCCACAGATTACATTGCCTAATATTAGTGGAAGGGAAAAGCACAGTTTTATTTTAATTCCAGGAATTGTTAAAAATATTCAAATTTTTACTTTTAACAAGTCTTGTTATTCAAATGTCATAAATTACATTTTTTTATAAGATAAAATCTAATGATAGATGGCAAAAGTTCAAGACCATAGAAGCTACACAAATAAAATGTCACTATACAGAAGAACAAATTTGCAGAGAAGCATTGTGAAGTCCTACTGATGTTTTATAATGGTATTCAGTTTTTCTTGATTTTATAGACCATTTGTTGCTAACAATTAGACCTTGAAGTAAGTTTTCAAATTGTGGTGAAGAAGAGTGAGGAATCAGTTCACTGGATAGTTGCAACTGGAAGATTCCCTCTGAGCTGTAAGAGTTTGTAAGGTGTAACTTCCTCAGAATATCCTCCTCTACTTAGTTACTTGTTTAGTCTAATTAACAGCAGCTATTACTTCAGGCTGAGATCCCTGCATGTCCATAGGAAAATGTAAGAACAAGGATTGCCTTAAAGAGATGACATGTAGTGGCAGACATGATCATAAAAAAGTTTAAGGATGGTTATTGGCTGTGAAATAGCAGATAAATGATCTATACAAACAGGAAAAGTGAAGACTTTTTTTTTTCTTTTTTAAGATCCAGACCTTAAATGTGTAATGGGGTGAAAAAAAATAAGAAATAAAAATTAGATCCCTATGTTTAGGCAGTAAAATCAAGACAAGCAAGAATGTAATTTAAAATATTTTAAGCAATAAAAACATTTTTATATCTCTGTACGAATGTAAGAATTCATCAGTTTTCTTCCCTCTTTAACAGTCAAACCCATTAGATTTTATCACACAATGGTGGAGGATTAAAGTTCTGAATCTGAAAGGTTCTTTTCAAACATTTCTGAAATGGAACATTACTTTTTAAACAACCTGTAAAAATCTTTATGTAAAAATATTCACCCTGACTTTCTACAACTCTGGAAATTTAGTGCAAATAAAAAAATGACCAGTGTTTTCAGAGACTTGTGTCGGTCTTCAGTAACCACTAGCACTGTAAAGGGTTTGATCTTATTTATATGGATGTCTAAGAAAATGCTGTCTAAGCTACATGTTTCTGAAAATGCTGTGTCCAGAATTTTAACTCACTCCAAGCAATTCAGCATGTCACTCCAGTCTGGAGGGAGAGTGCAATTGCTTGTCAAATATCAGTTTGACTTCAAAATTGCTTTAATGACTTCTAAGACAACATACAGTTTTGCATTTATAACTGGGGTATGGGGGTGGTAGTGGGGGCAGTGCGGGGGGAGTAAAACAGATGCTGTAACAGAAATAGACCAGTCTAATAAAGAAGTTTGAGTCCTACATCATCCATTCAACAAAATTAAATACAGATACTTTTTTTTTAAAGATTTATTCATAACCTCTATCTCTTTTTTACATAGCTGAACTCTGAAAAGGTAATTCTTCTTAGGGTTTCTGAGTATAGTCCTAAACAATAAGAGACACCTTTGGTCCTATATCACAGAATACATCATTCTTTTACCAGGAAACACTTCAAGGAACAGGCAAGTTTCATGAAGAAACAGACAAATAAAATATATTAATATATACAAAAGGATTGATCTGTTTTAACACCATGTATATATGTACATATACATACATGTGAATGAATATACACACATGTACATAACAGCATGTATATTAAGCATATGCTATACATATTGTTATTTCTTCTATTTCTTCATGTTTTTATAGTGTCAGTTATTTCTTATAATTCTTACTATTTGTCCTTTCTCACTGTTCCTCTTTCCAATTACTACAGTATTACCATATAGCTTCTGTACGTGATTATTGTTGTTTTTCTTAATGTGTAGACTTTGGTCCTCTTTCAAATGAAGGCAGTATTATCTTACTTTCTCAAATACCTTGCACTGAAATACATTAATTCCTGAGACTCATACAACTATCTCAGATTATTTCAATTTAGTCATAGCATTGAAATACATAATTTTGTCTTTATGGTGTAAAGAGGGGATTCTGAGATAATTTTCTGTGTTAGAAATCTGTCCATGGTTTTTTTTGGTCTTACTAATGGTGTGAACACACTGTCTGAATCAAGATTGAAGTGTCACTCAACTGAGGTCATATAATGCATATATGTAATATATTTTGCATATATTTAACTAAAGTACAGCCATAAACTGACATGAAATTGTGGCTGTTTATGGATATGTCGTCAGTCAATTTGTATAATTTTATCCTTGACCTTAAGTCATTGATAACATTTTCTTTGTTAGCTTGTTGCCAGGTGTCGTAGCAATGACATATAAATGACCACAGAGTAACTGACATACTGTATACTCATTTTTTAATCTCTCAGTAACTTCTTTCGTTGAACACTCCCTTCACTCTTGAACACATTTTGCTATGAAGTGAATAACAATATGCAGTTAAATGAAAGAGTCAGAGAGCAATCAGATATACCAGAGCCAAGAAGCCAGATGCTGGCTGACAGGAAAGGGTAACTGCACCAGAACTGTGGTTAGTTTCATGGACTGAAGAAGGTAAAGGAGAAAGGAGATCAAGCAAGTTTATACTCAGTATGTGATTTTCATATGGTTGCATTTACATTATTGAAGATGTTATGTCAAGAATTTTAACTCCAAGTAGCTCAGTGTAACACTCCATTCTTGACTTCATTGGGCTTTAGAATTTCTTTTAACAGTATTAACACTAAGGTGTTGTCTACATTAAGGAATAAAACCTTCTGTCATGTCTATTGTAACTTCAGCTTGTGTAACACAGTGCCATTCAGAGTGAGAAACACAGGTTTAACGAAGCACTAGAAGTAACCTGTGCCATAAGTAAGCTTATACTTTCACTGATGTGTTCTTATCAGGTGATTTAGAAAGTGGTTTTGTTTGTGTTTTGCTTTTTATATCTAGTCTGAACAGAAGTACTGAAGAAGTCATAAGACCTGTTATATACAAAAATCTAGATGACATTTGAAAAACTCTCTGAGAACTCCAGGTCCATTTGCATTTGCTTCATATTCTTCTTTTCTATATAAACAACCTGGCTTATATGTCCTACAAAGCGGAAATGATTCCACTGGGAAAATAGAAAAAAAAAAAAAAGAAAAAAAAAAAAAAGAAAAAAAAAAAAAAAAAAAAAAAAAAAACCAAAACGTAATAAGTTTAGATGAGGTCTTTAAAAATACTTTTGTCATGCACTAACACTAACTTGATTTGAAGCTTGAACTATATAGACACCATGAAATAAGGATTTTTTTTTCCCCCCCAATCCTAACATGTGAAGACCTGAAATAATTTTATTTAAATTTATTTTAAAATTTCAGGATTCAAAAGATTTTTGTTTGTTTAAAACTTTCATTAAATATCTGTGATGCATTTTCTTAAGGTAATAAAGATTAAATTATACTGGGAAAGCCAGTAGGTTCTCTAGCAGTTGTAGCACTTCATTCCATCTGGGACTGATTATTCCTTTGACTTCTTTACTTTGTGAGGAAAAGAACACTGGTAATTATATTTTGTTTTTCTTAAGACTATACAACATAGAAAACCTGTCTTTATAATTTTCTCTTCTATCTTAGATACCTTTCTCTATATTTAGCTGCTTTCCACAGCTTCCTTTAAACTTGTTCATAAATAACTTACGGGCACATTTGGTTCTTAATTTTCATCATTTTATTTTTAATCAACAGCATTATCATAGTTGAAGGATGCATTTAGATCATCCATTGCCACATTCCAAACTGTTCCAGTGTGAAATGTATGCATTTCATCACTGTCTTAATTCAACATTAATTTAGAAATTAATAAAATTTATATTAGTTCCAATTAGATTATACAACTATTTAAATATAGTGTTCTACTAGCTGAAATCGAGCTATTTATGCTAACGTTGTCTCCAGTGATGTATAGGTTGTCTCTGTTAAGAATAGGAAATCCTAGATAAGCAAAATTACTTCATTAAAGCCAGAGTCTGAGTCAAGGTTAGAATGAGTGTTATGGTTACCATTAATTTTTTATGTTGTGTTAATCAAAAGGACTTACACATAGGTTGTTTTTGTATGGCACTGTCTCAATCTGTGATATTTTATTTTAAATTTACACTAGTAAAGATGTCTTCAAGTAAGTTCATATTAATGTATAATATGACATGGAAAAAAAACCTAAACTATTTTCTTGAAAGCACTGAACATCTTTTCTGACAAGTGATGTAATTTTTTTTCGTATTAATAAGGAAATATCTTAGTGACATGGCACATAACATGGTTTCAAGTCTCATCTGTTAATAATTTGGTACAGATTTTTCATTTGTGATGTCTTTTCTGACAGGTATTTGGTGAAAATTACTGAGTTGTACACAAATATAGCACTATATATTCCTTTTGCATATAGTTTTATTTTAGCTAATAGAGTCTTCATTTTTCTTTATTCAATAAATATTTAGAGTTCTTTAATGTTTGTAAGTAGCTGAAAATAATATTTTGATGATGATGATCTGTAACACTGGCTTTGTATTTCAGTAGCAAGTACATGTCATATTTTGATCAGATTCTCCTAGGCTATGCTTTTGATTCTCAAGTGTTTCAAAATCTAAGCATGTTATTCAGACTCAAGATCATATTCCATCTCCAAGCTCAAAAGTCAAACCAAGTCAACCATCAGAAGTAATTGAAATAGGTTAGGTATAGCTTATCATGCCTTGGGGACACAGAAACCTTTCAGTGTCCCATCAAGCCCTGTAATATTTATTCTCTGAAAATTAATTTTATTGTATTTTGATTATTTTGTCACTCTCAAAATAAATAACTATACATAAGAATTTGATGCAATATCAATACCTGATGTTTCAAACATTTCTATTTTCTGCATTTCAGAATACAAAAGACAGTCACATGATAAAAGGTAATTCATGGTTTCTCTGTTGGGTTATTTTCCCCTCTATCAGTGTTACCAAGACATTATAAAAGCAATAGGATAATGAAACTGTTCCACTGATGCAACTGATCTGATCCTAAATAATATAAAAAGTGCTTCAGTTTACTGTATAGCTTTCACTACGTGTTTCAGCACCCTCATTTTTTTCTTAGATTGACACAGTTTCTATATACTTTTTCCTGGTGCTCTGGTCTTCACTTCTATAAGATTTATGTAAATGACATTTTCTGTATCCAAAGTAATCATGATTCTAGAAAATTTTCTATAACTGTAAATAATCTGTACAGGATATCCATTTGATGCTTATTATGGATGTGTTCACTGTCAAAACAGGATCAAGTCAACAAGTACTACCACTCTTAGATAAAATATAAAATTATATACAGATACATATATTGCAGAAGAACTGACTGTGCAATGTGTAATTTCATTCAAATAATGCTGACAAAGTAAAATTTTGACTAAAAAAAGGCATTAGTTAAAACCAGTTCAAGAACATATGTCAAGTACATTATTATGTATTTAAAATACTTCTTGATTTGCATTGAATGAATTATAAAATTGTTATACTTAACTACGCTTTATGTAAGCTTTCAATTAAATTGTTTCAAACAGAAAGCCATGAATAATGTGGCTGGAGAATTGTTGGCATTTGAGCTAATATTATGCTAAGTCATTTGCAATTCAAAAGAAGAAAAGTGCCTAGGTCTGGTATTCCACATATTCTATAAAATAGTACCTACTCTTGGAGAAGAAGGAAGCAGGGAAGAGAAATTTCCCCAGTTTTATTTACAATAACATGAAATTATAAATAGATACATGGAATAGCTATAAAAAAATACATGTGTATTCAAACCTGGTAGAATTATAAGGCTGTGTGCTATCAGGATGCCACTAGAATTCTGGATTTTGTACCTGATGTCATTCTCTATGGAATATTCTATTATTCCATGTGGGATAAGAAAAAAATGATAAATTAATTTAAAATTCCTTTGACATGTATACTTTTTATGTGTTTTTAAAAAAGATCTTTTAAAGGAAAATGTTTGTGAAAGTTTAGAACAATAGAAAAAATATATAAACAGACAAGAAGTTATATAATATGATCTAAATTCCATTAAAAACTACTACATCTGCACAAAAATATCCTTCTGATGTGAAGTCCATTCCAATCTAATGTTTTTACGCAAAGAAAAGTGGCAGTTTCGAGCTGTTACTTTAATATAATAAAGCCCATTAACCTCTGATACAAATAATGACTGCCTGTTTAATTTTACATCTGAATGTTAGACTCTGGAATGCTACCAGCATTTAGAGGATCAAAACCAGGCTTACCCTCTCTTAGCTTTAAGATTACCACACAAAATACCAGACGACTTCCTTCTATTAAAAGCATGGCTCTAGGAAATAAAAATTAATTATACACTGTTCATTGCTATTATTTCTCATCTGTCATGCAGAACTATTCTCCCCAGACATGTTAGGAGGTGTTTACATTAAACTTGAACAAATTTCAGGAACTGTGTCTTTATTCACTCAATAATTCACCAAACCAGAGCTATGTTCAGTGGTACTACACAACCAGTGGTGTTAGTCTTGCAGATAATGTACTATAAGAAGCTTCATTACATAATTAAGTTGGAATTCATCTTGTTGAACTTTAAATTCATGCATAATCATTCAGATGTTCAGGAAGTTGTCTCAGCACTTCTAGCAAGCTATGTCATGAAGATGGCAAATGTGGAAGTAAATGAGATCTACCATGAAAATTGGCATCATATAGTTGTGAAATTTGATTGTACATACTTATTTTTGCTGAAGTCTGATATGATTTTTACCTGAAGATTCACTATATTTTTAATCTTCCAAGCATTCACAGGCTTTTGTTTTCTTCTAGTATATAGAATCATAGAATTGTTTGGGTTAGAAAAGACTTTTAAGATCATCAATCCAACCTTAAGCCTAACACTGCCAAGTCCACAACTAAATCATGTCCCTAGTGGAACATTTAAACATCTTCTAAATACATCCAGGGATGATGACTCCACCACTTCCCTGGGAAGATGGTTCCAATGTTTGACAATCCTTTCAGTGAAATTTTTCCTAATATACAATATAAACTTCCCCTGGTACAACGTGAGGCCATTTCCTCCCATCCTATCACTTGTTACTTGGAAAAAAGAGACTGACACCCACCTCACTACATCTTTTCAGGTAGTTGTAGAGAGCAATAAGGTCTCCCCTGGTCCTCTTTTTCTCCAGACTAAACAACTATACTTCCCTCAGCTGCTTCTCATAAGACTTGTGCTCTAGACCCTTCACCAGTGCCCTGAGTTGAGTGACTGGTGTGGGTTTTTTGGTGACAGGAGAGGGGGCTATAGGAAGGGCCCCCGTGAGAAGTTTCTCAAAGCTCCCTCAGCTCCAAGTCAGCTAGATCTCTGTTTAGAATCTGAGCCAATCAGCTGTGCCTCTGCAATAACGTATTTAAGAAGGGATGTGGTGACATGTAGTGGGACTTGTGAGGAGGAGTTGCGGCAGCTGCGTGAACACCAAGGTCAGTGGAGGAACGGAGGAAGAAAGGAGGGAGGAGGTGTGCCAGAGCAGAGACTCCCCTGTATCCTGTGGTGAGATGGCAGGACGGCCCCACCCGCCACCCATGAAGATCTATGGTGGAGCAGACATTGATTTATGGTGTGTGTTTTTCGCCTCGTTGATCAAGGTGCTGTTCCCGAAGAAGGACGGGGTCTTGTGGGAAAAGGTAGACCCGCTGCTGTAATTCAGTGGAAGTGTCCCTCTCCGGAGCAGCTTGGGAAGGGCTGCAGCCATGGGAGGGAATCCAGTTGGAGAAAGTTGGTGACCCATGATGGAGCAGTGTGGGGAACGTTGCGGCCTGTGGGAGGGACTCATGTTGGAGAAAGTTTGTGGAGGACTGTCTCCTGTGAGAGGGGGACCATGATGAAGCAGGGGGAACAAGTTCTAGAAGCTCCCCCTATCGAAGATGGAATAAGCAGCAGCACTGTCTGCACCCCCCATTCCCTGCCCCTGCACCACTGGGGGAGGAGGTAGAGATATTGGGAACAGAGCTGAGCCCGGGAAGAAGAGAGGGGTGGGGGGAAGGTGTTCTCAAGATGTGGCAATGCTTCTCACTGTCCTACTCTGTTAAGTGTTGTTAGTGTGTAATAAATGTATGTTCTTTTTTTCTTCCCCTAACGAGTCTGTCTTTTTCTCGTGCCCATAAAGGGTGATTTTTTCCCCATCCCAGTCCTATCTCAAACCCCAAGCCTGGCTCTCTGTCCCTTTTTATTGCTGGAAGAGAAATGAGAAAGAGTGGCTGTGTGGTGGTTGGCTGCCAACCAGGCTCAAACCATGACAGCCAGCTTCATTTCCCTTCTTTGGACATGCTCCAACATCTCAATGTCTTTCTTGTAGTGAGAGACCCAAAACTGAACACACTATTCAAGGTGCAGCCTCACCACTGCCAAGTACAGGGGGACAATCACTTCCGTAGTCCTGCTAGCCACACTATTTCTGATACAAGCCAGGGTGCAATTGGCCTTCTTGTCCACCTGGGCACACTGCCAACTCATATTCAGCTGGCTGATGACCAAAACCACCGGGTCCTTTTCTGCCCTGTCTTCCAGCTCAGGGGGCTGGGTACCTAGAGAACAACTGGTCTTACAATTAAAGCCTGAGACAAAGAAGGCATTAAGTAACTCAGATTTTTCCTTAGCCTTTGTCACTGTTTCCCCCTGCATCCAACAAAGGATGGAGATTCTCCCTAGGCCTCCTTTTATTGTCTTTTATCACAGTAGCCAGATTACATTCTAGTTGGGCCTTAACCCTTCTACTTGCCATCCTTCATAATATCACAACATCCTTGTAGTCCTCCTGAGTTTCCTTGCCCTTCTTCCAAATATCCTAAACTCTCCTTTTTCTCCTGAGTTCCAACCAAATCTCTCTGTTCATCCACGGTGCTCTTTTTCACTGCCGGCTCATCTTTCAGCACATGGAGACAGCCTTCTCCTGTGCCTTTAAGATTTCCTTCTTGAAGCATGGCCAGCCTTTCTGGACTACTTTGCCTTTCAGGAGTGCCTCCCAAGGGACTCTGTCAGCCAGATTTCTAAACAGGCCAAAGTCTGCCCTCTGGAAGTCTAAGGTGGCAGTTCTGCTGACCCCCTCCTTACTTCTGAAAGAATCAAAAACTCCATCATTTCATGATCACTGTCTGCAAGACAGCCTCCAACCATCACATCACCCACAAGTCCTTCTCTGTTCACAAACAGGTCCAGCAGGACACCCTCCCTAGCTGGATCCTTCACCAACTATATCAAGAAGTTATCTTCCACACACTCCAGGAATCTCCTAGACTATTTCCTGTCTGATGCACTGTATTTCCAGCAGACATTTGGTACATTTAAGTCCCCAACAAGAACAAGGGCTAGCAAATGTGAGACTTGTCCCAACTGCTGCTAGAAGATTTTAGCTGTCTTTCATCCTGGTTGGGTGGTCTATATCAGACTCTCATCATGATATCTGCCTTGTTGATCTTCCCCCTGATTCTTATCCATAAACACTCAACCTTGTCATCACTATCATCAAGCTCTAGATGACAAAACCACTCCCTAACACACAGGGGTAATCCACCACCTCTTTCCTTGCCTACTCCTTCTGAAGAGTTTATAGTCATCCATTGCAGCACTCCAATTGTGTGTCATCCCACCATGTTTTTGTGATGGTAGCTACATTACAGTTTTCTAGCTGCACAATGGCTTCCAACTTCTACTGTTTGTTGTCCATGCTACATGTATTGGTGTAGATGCATTTCAGTTGGGCTATCGATCCAGCCACCGTTTCTGGGGGAGAAGTCCTAATTCCTATGTGACTATTCTCAAGCACTGCCATGATTTCTAATGCATCTTTATTCATTGTGTCTTTACTGCTGCAGGGAACTTCATCACCTACCTCCACGGAGATAGAAAACAGAAGGAACTCACTGACACGCTGTCCCTCCAACATTAGTGTGCCACCCCCAGCCTTATGTCTAGAAAGCCTGGTTTTATACCTTTCCCCCTTCAAATCTAATTTAAAGCTCTTTTAGTGAGCCCTGCTAACTCCTATGCAAATATCCTTTTCTCTCTTTGAGACAGTTGTACCTCATCTGTTGTCAGCAGGCCCTGTGTTGTGTAGACCAGCCCATGATCAAAAAAACCAAAATTCTGCCAGTGACAACAGGCTCAGAGCCAGGTATTGATCTGTTTCTTCCCTTAACATTCCCTGCAAACTGGAATGATAGAGGAGAACACCACTTGTCTTCATCCTTTAACCAGTCATCCCAAGGCCCTAAAGTATCTTTTGATTGCCCTCAGACTTCTTCTTGTAACTTCATTGCTGGCTACCTGAAAAATCAGTAATGGATAATAATCTGACAGCTGTATCAGGGTAGAAAGCTTTCTCTTCACTTCTTTAACCCAGCCCCCAGGGAGGCAGCAGACTTCCCTAAGAAGTGGGTCTGGTCTGCATATTGGGCCTTCTGTTCCCCTCAGGAGAGAGTCTCCTATGACAATGACCTGTCTTCTTTTCTTTATGGACACAGTTTTGACACAAGGCATAGACCAACTTAACCTTGGTGACCCCTCCAAGATGAACCGTCGTCCTCATTATTGTTCAATTCCACCTGAAGAGCCTCGTACCTATTACCCAAAGGCACCTGGGAAGGTGAGGTAGTCTCAAAGGAGATGCATCTGCTGCACCAGGCAGGAACTTGTCACCATTGCCCCCTATCCCTTGACTCACCGCGTTCAGCTAGGTGGAGAACAGGGAATCCTCCATGTCATCCATCCCGTCTGCCTGACAGGCCTGTCCCAGGGAAGGTAGGGTGTGATTCCAGTAGTCTATCTCTCTCTCACACTCCCTGATACTCCTCAACATTGTCACCTCCTCACAGAGTTCTGTCACTAAGCAGAGGAATTCCTCTCCCTGGCCTCACCTCCCACAGGTGTGCTTGCTGCTGCTGTCTGATGTTGGTGTAAAATCAGGGCTCACCCTGCAACCTGACACTTGGGTGACAGCGTGTTCCCATTGGAGCTCTGTCTGTGAATCTGAGTCAGTTGTGGTGGGTGCAGAGTTTAGAGTGGATGTAGCCATTGCTCCCTAGTCAAGCAGAGTTACAGTGCTCTTCCTGTATGTCCTTCCACACAAACTGCCATGCCACCCTCTTGCCGATGTACCACTCTCTGCTTGCCCACCCTCTTCTTGGTGCTCCTGGTTGCTAGCACTCCCCAGGGACTTCTTTTATAGGTCTGGAAAGGACTTGTCCACCATTGCTCCTGGCCCCACCCAGGTCTCCTCAGCCACTGTGGCATGAGCTGTGGGCTCCTGGCAGCTCTCTCTGCTCCCCTGAGGTTTCCTCAGTTCAGGAAGCCCCTCTGAGCACCGTGCTAAAGATCTCCACTGTGCATCATGCCAGCATTGGAGATGCTCACCTTGGTGACTGCTGAGTCCTTCTTAAGCAATATATTTGAAAGATAGTGAAGTGGGGAAAATCACAAAAATAATTTTGTGTAGAACCATTTTGGATTCAGGGCATCACTGTGGTAATAAGAGTACTGTTCTGCAAAGGGCAGTCTTTGAAGTGTGTATATGTCGTGGTTTGAGCCTGGTCGGCAGCCAAATACCATTCAGCTGCTTGCCTACCCTCCCCCACCTGGGAATAGGAGAGGGAATTTGAGGGGAAAAGGGAAACTCACAGGTTGAGATAGAAACAGTTTAATAATGGTAATAAAATAAAACGATGATAGTAATAGAAAGTATAAACAGGTAATGCAACAATGTAATTGCTCACCACCCACTGACCAACATCCATCTTGTTCCTGGCTGGCAATCCTAAATACCAAGACCCCGCAGTTGCAATCCTGGAATTGAGAGATCCCACTTCCCGACCACCCCTCCTCTATATAGTGAGCATAACGTCACATGACACGGAATATCCCGTTGGCCAGTCTGGGCCTGGTGCTCCAGCTCTGTTCCTTCCCCACTTCTTGTGTGCCTGCGCATAGGCAGGACATGGGGAGTTGGAGAGTCCTTGAAATCTCAGTGTGCTGTCAGCATTCTTCTCATGCCAAACCCCATACTGACTTCAAAACATAACATTATTCTAGCTACCAAAAGGAAACATTAACTCTATTCCGGCCCGAACCAGGACAGTATACAAACCAGTTCAATCACTGTATGCAAGCCATTTCCCTGGGGTTAAGGACTGAATCCTATTCCTCTTGCGTTAGTAGTTAGATAGAGCCAATAGTAGTAGACTATATTAAAGCTTATTTTCATTGTAGACCTATTCAATTTCTGTAGTTTCACATAAAGTGTTAGTAAGAAAAATTATAGACTACACTGTAAATTCAGAGCAAATAACTTTTATCTAGAAAGAAATGTTAATGAAATGTACCTAAAGTTGTTAACAGTGCTTTATCTTTAACACAGTTGTTGATAAAGTGTGTAGCAAGATTAAACTTTTTTCTTTTTTTTTTTTTTTTTTTTTTCTCCATGATTTGGGTAAGTCTATACTATTTTTTAAAACAACAACAACAAAAAAATATTAATTGTATATTTCCATGTGCAACAGTTGAGAAATTCTGTGATTTTAAGATTTAGATTAGAGACAAAGGAGAAATATAGGTTGTCCTGAGGGCACCAATAAACCTAAATGTTGCTGATTAGCCTCACCTGGGGCCTCCACCTACACACCCTACCCATTGGTCCAGTAGCCCCATTTCAGCCTGGTTCTTCAGTTGCTATCTGAGCGGTGTTGTAGTCATGATCTCCAGATCAGCAGTAACAGTACTTGATCCCATTGATCCTGGCCTGTGGACTGTTTTCCAGGCTTGACCTCAGTCCAGTCATATCACTGTGGTCCCTGGGACTGTGTCTAATCCTGATTCCACTCACCAGTTTTGATCCTATGTACTCTAAGCCTGAACATGGTTATAAACCTGTCTTTTTAAAGTGTCTGACACAAAGGGTTTAAATCTAAACTGATATTCGTTGGACTGATTTTGTTTGCCTTTCTGCTTTTTTGGTTAGTTACTTGCCTTGTAATTTTTTGCAGGAACTATATTCTTTGACTGGAAGCAATTGGGAGATATTTAAACAAGTGACCTGCAGTAGCTGTTAGACCAGGAAAGTCTGGAAAATTTAATGGGAGGTTACGAAGTGTGTAGCGTGACAAGGGTGGTGAAGCATGTTCAGACTAAGTAAAACTGGCAGCATACATAGCTTTTAAATGGATGTAACCTTTTTAAAGGTTAGCTATTAATTCTCTCCCTTTCACTTTTCTCTGACTGAAAGAAATGCCTCCATAATTCCAATGCGATCTGGGATAGTATGGAAAATTCACTGAAAACATCGGAGTGCATTCCTGAGTACCAAAAAAGGACTTTAAACATCTGAAGTTTTGTTCAGATGTCTGAGACATTAATTGATTCTCCTCTTATCCCATTATTTCCTTCTTTCATATGAGTACGTCCTCACACTGGGTACATTCTTTGAACTTTACTCATTTTCAGTGTTACGCTGACCTCTGTGGCTCTCGTACTATCAAATGCTCTCCAAACTTGAACTTGCTTTCACATCTAAGAAATTGCATAAAATGTTAACTTATTTTAGAAACATTGTTTAAATTATGAACTTGAAAAAATAATCTCTGTATATATAGACATAGATTTAGGTATCATTTTTTCCAATCATTGTCTATATACACCTGTTGTGTTCCTAATCCATGTTGTGGATGAGCTTTAGGAGTGAGATGTGAATATGCACCATACCATCATCCTCTCCATCATTCTCTTTCCATCTCCTCACTTTTTTCTCTCTTCCTTTTAAGTTCTGGTTTCTTTCATAAGAAACTTGTCAAGAACTATGCAGAAGTACAAAAGGTCACTTAGTGAAACATGAATGTGTCATATAACATCATGGTCTGATATCTAGGCATGTCCTTTTTTCTAAGGACCATGAAGACTCCAGTAGGCCTTACTGGCCTTTATCAGCCCCACCTGGAACCCCACTGTACTCCTCTACAGAAGCACCATTTCACCTCAGCCCTGGGCAGCCAGCCCCAGCCCCAGTGATACCATGTGTGTGTGGATTTCCAGCCACGTCTCTGGACTTCATCCCAGCACTTTGGATAGCTTGTGCCCTGGACAAGCCCCTTGGATCCACAGTGTAGTTAGACTCTGGCCCTGTTTCCTGCTGCTCTTAACAGGATCTGTTCCAGGCTGGCTCAAGATTCACTCTTTCCTCAATCAACAAAGCCAGTCTTCAAATTAAAAGATAAATTTGCTTTCCCCTAAATTTTAGATGGCTTATACTGTATCAGAAATTGATTTTGGATACATCATTTACAGAGTCTTGTTCATTTTGTACATCCTTAGGACTTAAAGAGGTGTTTCCAGCTGCACAGCATATTTTCACACTTCAGTGACAATTATTTTGTGCCTTGAAACAAATGAACATGAAACTGTGATGAGTGAAATGGGGGATGATAATGGGGAAAAAAAATTAGCATAGTATTATGGTTACAGTTTAAAAACCAGTCTGCTTTGTGATTAAGGTCCCTAACACAAAGGTCCTGTTTTATAGCACAGCACTGAAACACTGATCAGCATTCATCATTGATCCTCTTTTTCCAGGCAGAAGAGTTACTAGTGACGGAAGCTACAACTGCACAGCAGTTGTACCAGCATAAAAACTGCGGATGGTTATATGAGTGCATACCTGACAGTCTTGCTTTCAGATCCATCTCCATCTTGCTATAAACTCATTCTAAACACACTTCTTTTTTAAAGCATGTTTTAGAAATTTTTCACGAGCACCTCTTTTCCTCAGTTTCCTAATCAAAACCAATTAATTTTTTGTATCTTATGAAGTAATGAGACTATGAACAATCTCATGTATTTCCTCACCTCATGCTATTAAACTAAAGAATTTTATTTTAAAAAGAATAATTTTGCAGACAGAAACTTAATAGATACAACTAATAAAATTCAAGTCCTGCTATAGTTTGAATTTTGTCAGTTGAACAGTACACATAAAGGGTCAACAGAGAATATTCTTGATTTGCTAGAGAACAATTTGGCCAGTCTGCTTAGTCTGAAGAAGATGTATTTAATTCCTCAGGATACAAAGATCCTTCTAGATCACCTTTAGAAGGTAGGGAACAAAAGTCAACAAATGGCGGGTTGGAGAAGTTGGCTGTGCTTTCAGCAGGTGGCAGAGGTTTTGTACATGGAGGATGAAGATGACCAAATAATAGAAGCCAAGAGGAACAAAATTTTTGCAAATAGATCCAGGGCTGAAGCTTCTAGTTGTACACACATATCATATATGTTGAACAAGAAAAGGTGTTATGATGTGCTTTTGAAGGCCCCCTGATAATTTGCATAGGACTGTTTCAATTCTAAGGTCAACAGTAGTCAGCAATGTAAGACTTATGAGAAAAAGCATCACTCAAGACTATGTTGATCAAAAGTCTGCAGGAAAATTCTGTATGTTCAAGAAACTGTGACATTTCCCATCTTCCCTTTTCCATTTTTAATACATATTTTCAATACCAGATTCTTGTGACAGATTCAAGTGCTAAAGCCCTGTATGAAATAATATTCTGATGTTAAGCTGAAAATAGAAAAATTGTTTACATGAGATTTGGTTTTAAACCCAGGACACACAATATAAGGTTCCAATAAGCGTTTAGGACATGAAGTTTACTAATCATTCATGGGCAAGAAAAGAAAATGAGTGATTAGGCAATAGTAGTGATGGGTAAATGAATGTACTTGGTTTGAAAAGGTTAGAGGACTTCAGCTTAGAATAGAATAGGATCTCTTGCAAGGTACTTTTATTTTTTCCACCTTAGTTTGCTGCATATTTCTGAGGGGAGTTTAAATTCATGCACATTTTGGTTTCATTCTGTCTATATGGGGGAATTAATTAATATTAATTGTTGTCTTTCATTTTTCCTTTGAATGGAAATGTGATTTAAAATACATGTGATGCACCAAGTTCTGTACACATGTTGAGCAGCCCTGACACTTTCACTGAAAACACTTGTTATTTGGAAAGAGGTTCTTTCACTGGTTCTTCTGCTAATATTTATTCTGGACTGCTGATCACATAGTTGTTACCTTACTTTGACATTTTATTTGCTAATCAGGCTTTTAAATTTTCAGATTAAACTTATCTGGCAAATATTCCTCTGTTCTCATAATACTTACACCTTTTCAGACATGAAATATTTTTTTTTTCAGTACTACATTAGTAGTTCGCATGTCAGCTCTGACAGTTTTTTTCTTCTGTTCTGATATTGACAGTAATAATACGTAAAAGCATATTTGAACTGGAGGTTGTATATAGAAGTCGGGATCATGAATTTTTTTTATTATTTTTTTTTTATTTCTCATATTATAATACAGTTGCTACAATGAAAAGAGGGTTGTTTTTTTTTTTAATATCCATCATGCACTATCCTTCATGCTCTTCTTGTCTGTTACGTCTATCACTCTCCCTCCTATTAGTTAAAAAGCATATTCTCCTCTTAGCTAAAAAAGGAGTCCTATGTTCTTCTATTCTAAAAATTGTATGCCTAGACATAATCAGTAATGTTAGATGTCCTGCAGTTGCCAAATATTTGATTTTAAATCCTTCTTATATTTAGGGACTAAAGTAGAGAATCATGACATCACAGAAACAAAAGATCTTTTGCATCTTTTGCAAATATTTCCCTCAACAGACACTTCCTTCCTGAGGTGTGCATAAAGAAATTATAAATCTTATTTACAACTTTTTAATTGCATACAATTTTGATGATCATTCCTGAAAGTTTGTAGCCACTCACTGGATCTTTTGAAATTAAATTTTCACTCTTAATTTGTCTTTCTGAAGGCCAAATCATTTTCATAGAAGAAGAGATGATACTCATTTCATCTAGTAGATGAGATATTTCAGCTTTTTATTTTGTGACTGAAATTGTTTTAAATCTAATCCAAATGTAATTTCTGAGATAAACTCAGGAAATAAAATAGGCACAAGTTCAGACAGTTGGGTTTATTTGTACATTTGACCAGCATATTGTCATAATTCTCAAACACAAATCTAATAAAGGGAAGGGCAGTTGGATCTTTGGATGTGCTATTATTTCAGAGTGACGGGGTATCACTGCTCTAATCTTCAAAGGTAATAATGTATTGCATGCATTGATCCAATAAATATTTTTTAGAAGTATTATCAAGTTATATAAGCATAAAGAAAAAGCCTAGTCATGAACATTGCTTAGAACAAAGAATAAAAATGTCCGAAGTATTACAATACAATAAAAAATTAAAGGATTTAGTAGACTAGGCATTAAGTGTATCTACTGTCTGGTTAGGTGAGACATGCATCAGCAATATCAGCATTTTCAGAATGGGAAAAGTCAGTCAGTGGTGAGAGGAAAGGCTGTATCATTTTGACTAGTAGATTAGTGTCACCTAATTTTTAAAACACAAAAAGTTAAATGTGTTAAGTCTAACTTAGTTATCCTAAACTCTCTCTGTATTTAATAAGACCTGAGTGAGATTAGATTAATTCCTCTCTGAAAAATACCTATCTTTCTTCATTTTCAATCTTGCAGGCATTTAAGTTAGGACAGATTAATTCCACCCTTCCTATTTAAATTTTTCAATTATATAATGAGATAATCATCAAGATCTGGAGAAACAGAATTCTCAAAGGAAACAGAAGAATATGGACTACTGATTTCCAGATGCCGTCATGAACACAAAAGAATGTCAAGTCGGGTGAGAATCAAATATTTCAAACTAAAAGATGTTAGATCTATATTGATTTAGTAGTTTGACCATACAGAGCCTGTAAGAAACCGCAGGAAATAAGTTAGTGTCTTGATAGACATTGTCTTTCTTTCTATTTATGTTTACCAATTACTATAAAAGTGGGATACATCTCACTCAACTTCAGCATCTCACAGCTAACCTAGGTTGTCATTTCTGTTTCTTAGTAGTCAATGTATAGATAAGCATGTCTTTGAAGGTAAGTCGTTTCACAGAGTGGATCAATCTCACTCACTGTTGAGTTACTTGGCAGAGAAGCTTAAGAATTATTAAAAAGTCGCATGAGAGACAGTTCTATTAGCTAGCTCTGAGTGGCTCCATATATTATTCAGATTGCGTTGGATCCTATTCTGAGATGTTTAATTTTACATCTGGGTCATATATGAATTACATTTTTGAACTCTAGGTTTTCAATTTTGCCTGGGGGGTTGTAGACAGCTAAAGCTAGGTGTTACAAGGTCATTCTTTTAAAGCACTTCAGTTCCTAGATTTTGTTGGACACTCATGATGCTAAGCAGAATTAATCTCACATGTACAAAGACAGTTTCTAAAATATCCTGAAATTGTTGTATGTCTTACTTTATGCTTGATGTTAGATGTGAGAGATATTTTATATGCTAAATATGCGATGAACAGCATAAGTAATCTATGGCTTTGTCAAGAGTGAGCTATGTGACCATGATCAAATTGAATGAATAAATCTTTATATAACATTACAACAAAATATATCTAGTTTGTATTACAAGCCTACTAGAAACTATATTGCTATTGTTATTTTTGTAAATCTCTTGCCAACTGCTCAGTGCTATGAAACCTTAACATTAATGCAGAAGCTCTTTAGGCTTGTGTACTGCCACGTGTCTTGCAAGAGCATTATGTAAGAGGAAAATTTGTTTACTTTTTGGGAAATGCTGATCAAGAATGACATTATCAGCTTTTCAGCTCCTCATGCAGCATTCTTGCCAATCAAGACTATCAGCTGGTATGTAGCCTTTTATTTTCCTTCGTGCTCCTCCAAAGACTTCTCTGTTGTTGCAGTCTCTTCAAAACAGTTGCTAACAGTTAGACAACTGGTGTCCTATGATTGCTGTGTAGGGTATGGATTAATAACTGTTTAGTGGTTTGCTTTTGTTCTTTTTTTTTAATCCACTCAGTTGTTATCTCTTGTTCTATATGTTAGTTACAGGCTGTCTTCAGGTCTTTTTGTTTGCTGTCTGCATGGTATCAAATACTGTGGAGATTCAGAGAGAGGATTTTTCTTTGGCTTGGCTTTTGAAGAGGTTGCACATGAAAGACAAAAAAAAATGAATAATAAACTCAACAAGCAGGCTTATGGACAGATGGACTAGAACTACCATATAGAAAACTGATGACTTCATTATATCCTCGTTTGAGTTCTAATAGCCCTGACATCTTAGTGAAGATAAAAAGCTTTATTTTGATAATTTTATGATGAAAAATCATGTAATTTTATTATATACTTTTTTTCTTTAAAATGGTGATTTATCTTTGAAATATATCCTGTTCATCAGCCTCTGAGTCTCTGTCTTCAAATCTTTCATCAGAGCTTTCAGTATTTCTTTCCTGTGTTTAAAACTGCGATGCAGGTTTTTCTGTCTGCTACATATTAATCACAGGGACAGTGTGCATATCTCATTACTATTCTTTACAATGGAAAATATAAATGGCATGAAGTTCCTTTACCAGATCTGAAATGTTTCCATGGCACTTAGAAGTTGTGTGTTTGACAAATGCATCTGAGTTTTCATTACCTGGTAAGGGAAGAGAAAAGGAACCAAAAGCCAGATGATACATGATGTGTGAATTTAGAGTTCTTATAAGATGATCATCCTACAGGGTAATTAGGAAAGAATAAACAAGGTGAATGATGAATGATATCAAAAAGATCTACTCAGTCATGAGGAAAGAATATTTATCTGTTTTTATTAACTGATGCTGAAAAGTTGCCACATTAAAATTTAGCACTGCATTATTTTCATTTGAAGCAAATCTATGCTGCCATTAAATTCAGTGATCTTCTCTGGCTTCCTCTCTTCTCTCCTGTTATGTGTGGGTGGAGAGGATATTCTTTATCATATAAATTTCCAGTTTCCATTAATCACATGACTGAACAAAAAATAATGAGGACCAAAGGATACTGAAAGAACAAATAATAGAGTAGAAGGTGGCCTTGCCCTTTATGAAATCAGCAAAGACTTGCTGAATTAAAGTGTTATTGGGTATAAGTGCCAAAGTTTTGTAGCGAGGGAATGCAGGAGTGGCCTCTGTGAGGGGAGACCTCGTCTGCCCCGTGCTGGACACAGTCAGTTCCAGCTGGCTCCAGTGGATCTACTGTAGGACATAGTTGAGCCCCTCAGCCAAGATGATGGAAACTCTGGAAAAAAACATATTTATGAAAGGGTAAAAATGCCATGAAGAGAGAGGAGGATGTAAAAAAAAAAAAAAAAAAAAAAAAAAAATGAGAGTAAGAAAGAGCAGAAGGAAGACCAAGGCCTGAAGAGGAGAAGGGGTTCCATGGTGGAGAAGATATTCCCTGCTGCCTATAGAAGCCCAGACAACCCTGGAGAAAAGTGTGAGCAGAGAAGATATGTTATGAACTGACCACAATCCCCATTTCATATCCTCCCCTCTTCCGCTCTAGAGTAAAAGAGGTAGAGGACTTAGGGATGAAGGTGTAAAGTTGAACCCAGGAATAGGGGCATGAAAGGTGCTGTTTTAATGTTTGTCTTTTTGTTCCTTTCTACCTAAATCTTGCTTAACTAGCAATAAACTAATTTTCCCCATGCTGAGTCTTTTTTGCCCATGATGGTGATTGGTAAGTGATCTCCCTGACTTTATCTCAGGCCAAGAACTTTCTTGTTTCTGTTTTTTAACTTTTCTGTCCCCTGTTCCCACTGGAGAGGAAGTGAACAGCTAGGTGAAAGTTTGTTGGCCAAGACTAACCCACTATATAAAGTAAATTATAAACACACATTTAGATAAAGATTTAATTAGTCAGCATTTTCAAAGTACTTCTTTATCAAGAGTATCTTCTGTATAGCATTTTGTTGCATATCTTTCTTGTCTTATTTTCAGTCTTTCTGTATTTAAACAATTTTACAGATTTCAATTTGTATAATTGTACTTTAAAGTTTAACTAGTATAATTGTGGAAGTTTAATATTTTGACTAAAAAGGGAATCATGATTTATAGGGGAAAATAAGCTTTATGTTGTTTTCCTTCAATGAAAAAGGATATTTAGATGGATTTTATTGCAGAATTCTAAAAAATACATTCTCTTGTAGGTTACAGCATTACAAATCCAGAAAAGCTATACTGAAATTAATATAATGTCTCCATTTTACACTAGGAAAACTTGTAAGTTCAATTGTGGGTATAGGGGAGAAAAACGAGTCTCAGAATTTTACTTTCCATCTGCAAAATTTGTTTTTAAATAGTTTGCATAATTGGGTTATGTGTCTCTGTTATTTTATAGCTATCTAGAAACAATTACGTTCAGAACACATGAATACATCTTTTGCATGCATGTTGGTTGTAGAGGACTCTGCATGGGTTTTCATTGGTACTGAAATCTGACAGAAATAAGTATGTAAATTGTAGCTTTAAGAAGAAGGATACAGAAAGGAAAGTAACTAGGTGTCCTGGGTTGAGTGAGTGGTGGAAGTTTTTTTGGTAGCAGGGGAGGGGGCTATAGGGGTGGCCTCCTGTGAGAAGCTTCTCGAAGCTCCCCCAGCTCCAAGTCAGATCCACTTCTGTTTGGAAACTGAGCCAATCAGCTGCACCTCTGCAATAACGTATTTAAGAAGGGACGTGGTAACGTGCAGTGGGACTTGTGAGGAGGAGTTGCTGCAGCTGCGTGAACACCAAGGTCAGTGGAGGAACAGAGGAAGAAAGGATGGAGGAGGTGTGCCGGAGCAGAGACCCTCCTGTATCCTGTGGTGAGATGGCAGGGCGGCCCCCCCTGCCACCCATGAAGGTCTACAATGGAGCAGACATTGATTTATAACCTGTGGCTTCCACCTGATTGATCAAGGTTCTGTGCCCGAAGCAGGACGGGGTCTTGTGGGAAAAGGTAGACCCGCTGATGTAATTCAATGCTGGGAGGATTGCAGCATGTGGAAGTGTCCCACTCCGGAGCAGCTCGGGAAGGGCTGCAGCCGTGGGAGGGACTCCAGTCAGAGAAAGTTGGTGACCCATGACGGAGCAGTGTGGCCCATGGGAGGAACTCACATTAGAGAAATTTTGTGGAGGACTGTCTCCTGTGAGAGGGGGACCACGATGGAGCAGGGGGAACAAGTTCCAGAAGCTCCCCCTATCGAAGATGGAATTAGCAGCAGCACTGACAGCACCCCCCATTCCCTGCCCCTGCACTGCTGGGGGAGGAGGTAGAGATATCGGGAGCAGAGCTGAGCCCGGGAAGAAGAGAGGGGTGGGGGGAAGGTGTTCTCAAGATGTGGCAATGCTTCTCACTGTCCTACTCTGTTAAGTGTTGTTAGTGTGTAATAAATGTATGTTCTTTTTTTCTTCCCCTAACGAGTCTGTCTTTTTCTCATGCCCATAAAGGGTGATTTTTTCCCCATCCCAGTCCTGTCTCAAATCCCAAGCCTGCCTCTCTGTCCCTTCTTATTGCTGGAAGAGAAATGAGAAAGAGTGGCTGTGTGGTGGTTGGCTGCCAACCAGGCTCAAACCACGACACTAAGGAGATGTGCTTGTTGAAACTATCACCACTAATGCGCAGACTGATGGAAAGAGATAACAATTGGATAAAATCCCGGAAAGATGATCTATATAATGCCAGGCTCGGTTTTGGCACATTCCTCCAGACACGGCAGAGGAGATCCATCCCTAGGCCAGACATGTGGCCAGAGGCCACAGAGAGGAAGGTGATGGCCCTACCTTTGCTGTGCATCAACAGCAAAGAAGCTGTGTGTGTACACTGTGGTAAGCACCAGAAAGAGAGCAGACCTCAGTGAGTGTCATGTATCAGCATGAGTACCCTCCCAGAGCAAACCTGATGTCCCTTGTGTTTTCACACTGGGTCTTTGGTGGCTAGAAAGGTGATGGTGTTGATGTTAATGTGTCAAAGTGTGAAAGTGCCATCATTCTTCGTGTCTGTATGATCACGTGTGCTGTCATTTCAAGTGTTATGTTAGGTATTTTTTTTCTGTAGAATTGCAGCTTTAGTAATAAAGTTATGACAATAGTCCAACTACTATTCTTATGTAATGAAGGACAGTATAATTTATTGTTTGTTATTTATTGTTATTGAATGTTATTGATTTAACTGTCTATCTCTCAAACCAGTATTTAAATTCCAGAACACTATTTGTCCTATGACACTGGTGAAACATGACCTGAATAGCTGGTGTTAAGAATAGCACACAAGTTTTGCCATGTGCAAAGCTGATTCCTACATTTAAATACATACTGACATCTTTGTAAGGAATAGTCCAACTTAGGTTACAATGTACTCCATAGCCTCATTTTGGGTGAAATAAAATAGCCTTTGGAAGTGTTTAGTCTCCATGTAATATTCTATTTTAAGGGAAATACCTAAAAGTATAAAGTCTATAATCTGTTACTTGAATTCTGCTTTATGGTTTCATATAGCAAACAATGTTGTATGAATTTTATATCTAGAAAAGAATGCTATATTTATCATTATTAATATAAATTTAAATAATTTAATTATCTTCTAGTTTGATTGTGTCCTAGTAATTTGAGTAATCTGAGTGCCTTTTATTAGGTATGTGTTTGATAATCCAATTCTGAAGCCAGTTATACTTCATTTCATACTTTTGAAAATCAAGGAACTCAATGTTGTACTGGCTTTGAAGAATGAAGAACAGTTTTGAAGAGCTGTAGTTGTTCAAAGGTTGTTCAAAGGGAGCCTCATCTCTGTTCTTCATGCAGCTGACACTAAATGGAGTGAGTTGTACTAATCATGCAATGGGCTCAAATGGGAAACCCCGATTGCCATGAATCAAGGACACAAGGAGTGTCCAAAAGATGGAAATTTTGAAGCATCAGCAGAGGAGGTGACTTGTGCTGCAAATGCACAGGTGATAATTAAGCCTTGAGAAGAAGTCTGACCTCACCCTGGCTTTTCATCTGTTTTGTGGACAGATGATCTTCAAACCTTAAGGAGACTGACCCTGAGCCTGAGAGGCATCCCACTTCAGGGGAGATACTGGTCCCAGCCCTCTGTAATCCAGGAAAACTCAGACTATCACTTAGGTTCATTATTGATAGGATCTGAGATAATTGACTTTTGTACTTTTCCATTTCAGTCCAGCTTGGACAACATAATTTTCTGGTATTTTCCGCCTGTTGTGCAGGCTCAGAACTTGCCAGATCTTAGAGTTCTGCTATCACTTCCTTTGGGCCACAACTCAAGTACAGATGTACTAGTCTGTGAAGCTGTATTGATTGTTACTATTGTTCTTAAGCAGTAAGGGAGGGGGGCAGAAACCAAAAGTGCTAAGGGATTCCCTCAGCAATTTGGTCCATAGCCTTTCCCACTTCTGTTTGACTTGGTATGTGGTCTATTCCCAAGCAACAGGGGAGATAAGAATCAGGTGTGCCAAGGGAGTGCCTTAACAATCTGGTCCTCTACTTTTCCCAATTAATCTTGGATTGGCATGTGACCTGAAGGGGGGAAATTACACCAAGCACAGAGCAGCCCAAAAGAGGGGGGGAGTTGCACCACCACAGAAATGGGTGCTGTGGCATTCAAGCATTGGAATACAAGTTTAGCAGAAGGACATTGACTAACTGCCAATCAATTAGGCCCTGACCAATTGAAACCCCTACATACTGTGTAAGGAGATAAAATCCTTGTAGTGTATATAAGGAACTGTCTGGGAGAGACACTCTGGATTATTCCTTCCTTGTGAAAAGGCAAATCTATTTGTGGGGCTACTTTTGCTCAAGGATTTGGGTGTACTTGGAGGTTAATGTGCAAGGATGAGGAAGTCTGATATGTACCCCAAAGAGATTTAATCTTGGGTGAAAATCCATGATTTCAGTTGTATGATGCCAGTGTTATATGATGCTGTATGTCACCACTGCTGAAGCTGCTGTAATGTCAAAGGTATTACAGCAGGAGTCACCCAAATCAACGAAGAATTAATCTAGTAAGGAACCAGGCAAGTGCAGTGGTGACACAACCTGAGCTGGCTTTGGTGTGCAGTAATACAACACAGCACACAAACTCTTCTGTCCTCATTGACCACCATAACGGAAGGAGCCTGAAGCCATGGACTAAATCAACTCAATGGACATTCTATGGACATTTCATGGACATTTTACAGGGGTGGTCCATAGACTAAGGAAATTATATCTGTGTATATATCAAAGGATGGGAAGCAGGGAAGTTTCTAATGAGGATATTTTAGATAGTGTGGAACCAGAGCATGGTGTAAATGATATGGAATAAGAGGTGGAGGTTGTACTGATTTTGGCAGGGATTAGATTAGTTTTCTTCATTGTAGCTAGTAAGGCTATATGTTTTGGATTTGTGGTGAAAACAATGTTGATAATACAGACATGGTTTTGTTATTGCTCAGCAGTGTTTACACAGAGTCAAGGCCTCTTCTACTTCTCATGCTTACTCACCAGTAAGTAGACTGGGGGTGCACAAGAAGCTGGGAGGGGACACGGCTGGGACAGTTGACCCCAACTGACCAAAGCAGTCTCCCATACCATATGATGTTTTGCTCAGCAATAAAAGCAGGGGGAAGAAGACAGAAGTGTGTGTGTGGGGAAGCATTCAGAGTTGCAGTGTTTGTCTTCACAAGTAACTTATTTGTGAGGGAAGTCTGCTTTCCTAGAAATGGCTGAACACCTGCTTGGCGATGGGAAGAAGTGAATGAATTCCTTATTTAGCTTTGCTTGTATATGCAGCTTTTGCTTTACCAAATAAAATGTCTTTATCTCAACCCAGGAATTTTCTCACATTTGTTCTTCTGATTTTCTGTCTTGTCCCACTACTGGGGAGTGAGTGAGTTTAGCTGCCTATCAGGTTTAAACCAAAACACTGCATTATGGCAGAGGAATGTCAGCATCAACCATTTTTAAAAAAATGTAGTCTATATTGAAACTGACTTTCACATACACTCCAAATCAAGGAAAGTATGCAGCTGTGTTTTTTTAAAAGCAGCTTAGGCAGACCCATAAGATAAACTCAGGACTTCCTCTAGGAAAAAATCTGAGCTGAAATCTGCTGGCTTGCCACAGCATCAGTTTTCAATTCAATGTGCCAGCTCCTGTTTATGAATTATTGGCTCCACCCTTTAGTTACTTGCTCAGTGGGCAACTCAAGTCAATACAATATATTCGGATTCAAGTTCTTGGTCACAAGCAAAAGAACAAAAGGTGATTTATATCTGTCTTGTTTACCATTTTATGTACACTTCAACAAGAAGTATAATTCTTCATATTTACTAAATTGAACTCATACCAACTTACAAAATTTGTAAGTGCATTTCATACATCTTTACCATAAAATAAATGAATAAATAGATTAAATAAATAAATAAATAAATTCATTTTGAAGTCAGATAAAACCTGGAAGCTTTTATTTATTTTTTTTTTTTAATATATCCCAAAAGAAAGTTGATGAAAAAAATATTTCAAGTCTATTTTAGAAGTAATTCTGATAGCAGAATTTAAAAACAAAACCTTTAAGTTATAACGGAAGTTCCATTGCAGTCTTAAGTGCATCTCTGGTTACCCCAAACTCATAATGCACATATTAGATATGAATTGAGCTTATGGCATAATAAGATATGAAGTCCCACATCATAGATGGTGTCTTGTGGCCTTTTTCATTACTGTTATGCTCTCAGGATGCCACTAGTGGTATATGTATTCACCAGAGCTAATAAAATACCTTATGGTGAAATTTTTATTGTAAAGTATGGTAATTTTCTAAGTGAAAAATAGGATATTATTAAGCTATATGTCGTTGTTAGTAATGTTGTGACTTTTACTGCAGATGTCTGAATGCCTTCAATAACTATTCAATGAATCTGTCCCCAAAGGAAAATGTGAAGTATCACTGAATTATTGCTGTCAAAACTAACAGAGGCTTTATATTACAGTGGCAGTCTGTGCTATAAAAAAAAGAAATTGCATCAGGCAGAGAAAAGAAAAAAATAACAAAACCAACCCCAAACAAAACAAAACAAAACAAAACAAAAACAAACCCACAGTTCCTACACAAGTATTTTCCTGTTTTCCTGTAGATCTTCCCTTTTGTCATTTGAATCTCAAGCATTATATCAGATTTTATTAAATTTCTTTTTTCTATTTTCAGATTATTTCTTCTTTCCTTAATAACCTTTGTAGAGATCACTTACTACACTCTAATATTTTTTCTAAAAAGGCAGTAAAACTTTACACGTACTGTTTTCACAGCCATAACTACGCTTTTTATAATTGTACTTACAGTGAAGTTAACATGATACATATTGACTAGTACTGTTGGCTGTTGAAAATCCTCCTCTGTATTATGATAAATTAATAATAATTCACAACTGAAAATTTAGTTTAAAAATACAAACTGGGTCACACAAAGGAGTGTGAAACCGCTAAAGAATTGAGTTCACTTCTGTCACAAAATCATGAAATAGACAAAAGGATATAAATTATGAAGAATTTCTGAGAAAGAGAGGTATTTACATGGTAGATTTGATTATCCTCTTGTTTTAAAGCATAAACCCTTGAAACCAGTACTGATAGGAAAGATCAAATGCAAAAGAATATGTAGGCTTGAATACTTCAATATTGTGTCCAAATATATATGAAAAAAAAAATTATTTAGGAGACTGTGGAAATACGTAAAAAATCCTCTTTTAAAACTTCATATTTTTAAACAGAAGTTTTCAGAGAAATTCAGGGTCTGGGATTAGTTTCAGTGTTTCAGTGGGTTTTTTAGATGAAAAATCTGAAAGGAAATAAATGTTTCAGAAACTCTACTTACAAGGTATGTATTTTGTATGAATATTGTAATTCTCAACTGGATTAGACTGTGGAGAATCTAACACAATAACCTGGCAGGGCTAAACTATAAATTCATTTTATGTGTATATGTATATATTGGCTTCTGTTTTTTTTTTTTTTTTGTTTTGTTTTGTTTTTGTTTTTGTTTTTTTTTTTGTTTGTTTGTTTTTTTTTCCTGTTCAAACATTGCTGTGTGCCCTAAGGCTACCCTCAACACATGAAAGACATATCCTTGCTTTCAATCTATAAAAACTCTGTTCTGATGAATTTCCAAACAATCCTCACATTATTTTAGACACACTACACAGAGGAAAAACAGAAATTAACACATATAAGAAATATTTGTATTTTTCATACAAAGGCACATAACTATAACCCAATGCTAGATGGATGTGCCCTTAGACATAAGTGGAAAGGTGCTTGTTTATCTCTGGTTTATAAGAAGATCTTTGGATGAGTAGCTCAGCCTCAGAAAAATAACTTGTTAAATACTAAGTTAGAGAAGAAAAATTACACTTATGTAATGAATCTTAGATATTCAGAGAGAATTGAGAGGGATAAACAGATTAAGGATTTGTGGGCTGAAGGGAAAAAAAAGGCTACCTTCAGAGAAAGGTTTACTCTCGGTAGGAAAACAGAAGAAAGTAATTTGTTACAAAAGCCATGAACAAATGCAGAAATTTTAAATTCTAAAAGTCTTCAGAGGACACATAAGAATAATCACAAGTATAGCACTGCAACACCGCAAATGTAGTGGTTTTGCAGTTGTTAGCCCACCACAGTTCTTTACGAACTTAACAATTATAAAGCTAATGGCTTTTCAGTCTTTATAGACCTGTCTAGTCTTGACTTTGTTTCAGCTTAGTTTTAGCTGCAATACCACATTGCCCAACAATCTGATGACTGTCTTCTAACTTGCTTGTAGTTTCAGCTTAGCTTTATACAACTGTACTAAGGAATTGTACCACATATGGTAGAGGCTTAATAAAACTTAGTAATCATTGAAACTAAATTTGTGCATCAGGCAGAAAAAAGTGTTAGCAACAGACTCTTTGGAAACATGAAAAAGAACACCCCATAGAAGATTGAAGAGGAAAAAAAGTGAACTACCACCCCTACTGACACCATACTCTTGTCAAAGGACTCTTTATACTGACAAGCCACCGCATCATCCCATGCTAGGAAAAATGGTCCTTGACCTTTGACTGCAGGTGCTTAGAAAGATGAGTATAGCAATGGAGAACAGGGTAAGATACTAGAAAGGATGGGTGCACAACACTTTAAACTGAGTTATTAGTGGAAATTGGGAATAAATTAAAAGTTTGAATGAAAAGTGTTAATATTATTGTAATTAGATTAATAATAGCAGCTTGTATTTTGTTTAGATTGTTAAAACATTACTTAAACTATCAAAAAATTCTTGAGTCTGAATAAAAGATATGGCCCCTTTTTGCCCATAAAAATATTTTGAGTGTGATAAGTTGATTCAGGTACAGATGTACAGCTTCTCATTATTTTGTGGAGGTTTATACATGTCTTTTACAGACTGAAAGTTAGTGTGATTGGTCTTTAAACTCTCTCAGAATCACAGTAGAAACAGCTAAAATATTTATGTGTCCCTGAGTACCTGGAAGGACATACTAGATATATTTACACCATCTTATTTAGAAATCTATCTTAGTTTTTCTGAAGTTACTTCTCATGTATGGAATATAGGATTTATTCCCATGTTGCAGATCCAGATACACACCCTAATTATGTATACACTGGCATCTGAATGCAGAACTTCTTCTCTGCATCTGATTTTCTTTGGGAAAAAAAGCCCAGGTGGATGATAGGGAGGCAATTATTATGTTCTCTAGAAGGCCCCTACTCTAGGTGATCAGATCAGACCCTGTTCCAGAGCACTGATGCTCTGAGTCATGAACAAGTAGCATCTATTTCTCTGCAGCGATTAAGTAGAGAGCATATGATCCTAACTTAGAAGTGAAACAACATGCCTAGAGATATTTATTCTAAAAAATATGGGTTTATATTCTTCTGGAAGTAATGTTATGAGAGTTGTTAGTCTAACAAAACAGAAAGGCAAATCCATGGAAAAATGTCTAAATATACTTAAGGGAAAAGTTGCTTACAGAAAAGGGGTAGAATAACTTAGAAGGAAAGTATGGTAGCATTTCTGAATTGCTTGAAAGAATAAGAATTTTTAGAGACATTCTGTGATAAATCTTGAAAAAAGAGCATGGATTAAAAAATGGTGAAAACTTTTAAAACCAATTAAATTTAATGAAGCACACCAATCCAATAATTCAATATATCAATGTGTGCTGACATAACAAGTTGTGATGTATCATACACAGAAATCTTCATAAAGGTACATAATTTTCCACAGATGTTTAAAACTCTATGTGATACTAATTAATGATTAGGATTCAGTAATTTGGTATGTTAAAGAAAAGTAGAGAAGAAAACCCATATGTCCCATCAGGTAATGGGAAGTTTGTATAGACATCATTCTGTATAGTTTTAAAATTAAAATAGGAAAACAAAACACACCAGTAAGATGTAGAATATGAGACTCTGAAACACTGTCAGTTTGTGTTTTGAGGACAGCAGTTATGTTTTCAGAGATATGCAAAATAAAAAATACTTAAAAAAATACATCAAATAGCACTTCATATTTCTGCAACCTACTCAAAACAAGGATCTATGACTCAGAAGCTAATTTATTCAACTCCAGTCATTCAGGTTTCTGTGAATATGCACTTCTGAATCTCATGCCTACTGCCATCAATGTCACAGGATGCCAAATACAATATGTAATTATCGGATTTGCTTTGTGAGCACAATGTCACATTACAATGTGGGTTGTTTGCTGTTTATTTTTCTTCCTTTGGATGTTATTGTTTTCAGTTTTTCACTGAGCTTGGGACTCATCTCTCCTAACTTCAGACCAGTGATAATTTACAGCTGAACTAGTCACCTCAAAATCCTTTACAGTCAATGGAGAAAAACAGAACAGTATATGTGCTCTGTAATATCCATATGAGAATGGCTTAGTAATTACTCTATGATGTTTATATCAAAACATCAAAGGTCAGATAGACATAATATATGGTTAAATGTGTGAAAGACAGACATTTGGAATGACAGACTATTCCTCTTGGCTGATCCCATAACCTCTTTGTTTTTCCTCTGTTGTGTTGTGTATGTTTGTAAGAGTGTTTACAAGTCTATTGGAACTGTCTCATCTATATTCCCTAGGGACTTTTAACTGGAAATGCTGTTTCTTCTATTTTGACCCTTTAAATAATTTTTAAAGTAAGAAAGGTACTATATAATTTACTGTTCAACATGAATTTGTTTGCAGATAAAAAGGTGGCATTCGAAGGTATTGCTTACTTTCAGAGGCTTGAAATACTAAAAAGCACAGTATCATTAAGCAAAAATATGTTTTCCGATATGGTGTAGTTTTCCATCAGACTTTTCTCCACTAATTATTGATTACTAGAACTGTGTAAGAGTTTTAAAAGAGATATCATGTGCTCTTTTCTGCACTTCAGATACTTTAGTTGGCCAGAACCGATTTCATCAGACAGAAAAAAGACAGTGGTTGGATTCTGTCCAAAAGCTCACTTCATTCACATGGAAAGATCTCAATAATTTAAATGTGAGACTTCTGTCTTATTCCAAGGAGCACTGAATGGGTATAGAGAATACTGTAGGGTAGTTAAGATGTGAAATCAATGGAAAAGCTTATGCAGTTTTCAGTAGGGGTAGATTTTAGCCATAGAGGAATAAAAGAGGAAGCCTTTTCTTTTTCTTGTTTTCCTTTTCAACAGATACAGTAAAATGTGTTCCTTCTTGTTTCTACCTTCAAAGAGTAAAAGATAGATACATATATATAGGTCTTTTCTCTTGATTTCAGTCGTGGTTTGAGCTCAGAGGACAACTGAGCACCACACAGCCGCTCAACTCCCCTCTTCCCCCAGAGCGATGAGAAGGGGAAAATAAGCCAGGCTTGGTGATTTGAGATAGGATCAGGAGGGCCAGATCACCCATTATGGCTGACTTCAAGCCAGAGGAGCTTCAAGAAGCTTCTCACAGGGGGGCCACCCCTGTATCCCCCTCCCTCCCTACCAAAAAAACCCCACCACTCACTCAAACCCAGGACAATTTCTTAAATTCAGTTAAATCTATATTTAACTGAATATTTGAGATCATTAAGATGTGCATCACCAGAACAGAATAAGAAATGAGATTTCAAGAGATTGAAGACGTCTTTGGTTTTAAATTAAAACAGTCATTATATTTCTACATTCTGGAAATAAATGTAGGAAAAAATGTTGTTTGTTTGTGTTTTTTTTTAATCTAAACTGATAGGCAGAAATATACAACATGGATCTTAAACTATAGAGATGGAGAAAATAGAGAGGGGAGAAAGACTTGCTTATATAATTCCTTATTTACCCCAAGAATAATTGTGCTGTGATAGGAAATACACTGAATAAATGTATCTAAATAACTGTTAAGGGTTTCAAAAGTGTCATCTTTTTATTGTGCTAATAACTAATCATCTAGAAAATTTGTTCTTCCTTCTTTTCCTTGTTATTAATTATAGGGAGATATTAATGTATTTTTGAGGTGCTACTAGAGAAGCACTGGAACTGTCTGTACAATAGTACAATTTATGAGAAAGACTAACTGCATAATTAATTTTACCTAAGTATATTTTTTCTTAGAGGGGAAAGTTTACAAAAATTATACTTTTATTCATGCACTGTGTACCAAAGAATATATTTATTTAAACACATTTTGCATTATTCAGACATTTCTAAGGGATTTGTCTCTGAAAATTGCAAACTATACCCTGAATGTCGTCTTAACTTAGAGATTTAACTGCTAAATAAGTTTATCTATATTTTCTATAGTTAGCTTCAGACTTAAAAAAATACGTGAGCAGATGCTGAATTTAAAGTACACATGTAGATTTAGCAAGGTTAATGAATAACAGGGTAATTTAGCACATGCTACATTCTCTGTAACAATGCTGAATCTTATTTATTTTTCTCCTTCCTTTATTTTGTTTCTACTTAAACTAAAATACTCCAGATCAAATTAAGAATTACATTTAAACAATTACATATCTTTAAAGATATGTTTAATTATCATCAACTTCCAAATCATGTTCCTGTTTCACTACATCTTGAATAAAACTGTCAGTCAGAGTCTGAGATACAAATTTTGGAAAAATAATAAGTAATGTTCTACTTAGTCTAAAATCTAATCTCAATTAAAAAAAAAAAAAAAAAAAGGAGGGAAGGGCTAACAGTGCTGCAATTTTCATAAACCAATAATTATGGATTACCAATAATGAACTTTGATTGAAAAATAGGTCCCATGTCTCCACGAAAGATCAGTCTTTCAGTTAGCAAATAGGTATCTAGGATAAAATAGGTATTTCAGCATCACTGTGTTGTAATCAATCTTTTTGCTATGACAGCTGTTATAGATTAATATTTTATTAGGGTAAAACCATAAGGGTCCGGGAACTCTATGAAGAGAGCCTATGTTACAATTATAGTGCATAATAATATGAATGTCTTTTTCTTAAATCAACTTACAGTGAAAAAAAAAATGTTTTTCCCTTCCATATGAAATGAAGAAGTGCAAAAATCTGAAGCTCTGAAAGAAAATCTTTTATCCTGGTTATAGATGAAAAAGACAACTGTGATGAAAGCTTGCTTGCAATTTAAGTATGTGTGCATCTGAAAAGTTAATGTTAATTGTGTTTTTCTGTAAAAAGGAAAAAGCATAGTATAAATCACAGATTCTAATATCAATAGTTCAAAGTATAGGAATTAAGAGCACTGAATGAACATACTGCAAAATGACCTGTTGTTGTCATAGATAAGATGGTTTTTAGACAGTAGAGTGTTGCAATACAACTTTTGACAGTATTTCAGCAAAGATATAAGTAATACAAAAGATGACTAGAGAGAACCAGCTATCTGTCTCTATTCAGCAGAGAAAAACACTTAGCTTTCTGGGAAACCTTTTATTGTGACTAACAAAGTCACAGAAGTGTGGATGTAGAGCTACAGAAACATTTTATTGGTAGTTCTTAATTTTTATCTTCATTCTTCTATCATAATGGTATAACAACCAATGAAGAGTCACACTGATATTCTTAATTTAAGTTTTTACATTGCAACATGTGACATTTTTATTGTCATTAAAAAAAAAAAATAAAATTCCTCAGTCGATATTCCTTTTGCAGTGGACCTCCAGAAGTTAATTAGTACTGCCTCCTCAGAGAAGGTCTAATTAGATCAAGTTGTTCAGGAACTTGTTTAGTTGAGTCCTGAACACCTCTAAGGATGGAAATCTTACAGCTTCTTTGGGTAATCTGTTCCAGTGTTTGAGAAACAATTGTCTGGTTGTTGTGACTTCTTCATATGATCAGACTTAACGTAACTGTCAGATTCAGGGTCAGGAAAGAATTTTTACCTCTGTGCAGATTGGGAGGAACTGCTAAATTTTAGGTGGTTTTGTTGTGGGATTTTTTTGTTTGTTTGTTTGTTTGTTTGCTTTTTTCTTTTAATTCAACACATAGATATAATATATGTCCAAGAAAATATTAGCATTTCCATGCAATTTCAGGGACTAGTAATACTGTCAGTCTTTGATCTTAACATATTTTGGGACATATTCTTAGATTTTTTTGGTTGGGTTGTTTTTTGGTTGGAGGGTGGTGTGTTAGTTTGTTTTCTTTTAATGTTACTCTTCAGTTTATTAGAAGGTAATTTAGGAAAAGATTTCATGGCCCAAGAGGTATAATAACATTTAGATGTTCAATAGACTTTTTGAAAGAGATCTTTACTATATTAACTTATTGCATGGGATTTCAGTGTGTCTTCTGCTTTGGCAGAGTTAGAGAATAGACCAAAAGTAATTTCTTAAAAAGAGTAGACTGTGAAGAAAGCTAGAAAAGGTAAAATGTAACCTCTTGAAAGAAACATAAGAAGAAACAAAAAAAAATGAAATATATTGGCCAACTATGGAACCGTCTTTAAATGTAGCATTTCTTTGCAAAAAGAAAATTAAATACATGACAGTTATCTGTTATTGTCAAATATTTGATATTTTACTATAACTACTGTCTGATTTTATCACAACCCTGGAACCCCATGAATAGCAGTAGTTTTGTCCTACAAAGATGCATCTCCCACAATTATTCTTATTTCTCTGCATGTTTTCTTTCAACAGTTATTTATATAGAAATTTCTGTAGGTGAAATCAGTCTCTTGTCACTCATCACATATAATTAAATATGTTGGCCATGTGGGGAGATAGCTGCAGCATCTCAGATCAGTAATTGGACCTTTAGTTGTGGTTACTACAGAGTTTGAAAAAAACCCCTAAACCCCAGCAGTTCTAGAGCTCTGTTACTGACATTTTCACAGTCACACTAAATTTAATTGGAATTGGAGAATACACAATGAGTTCTGAGCTAAATCTTTTATACCTACTTTCTCCATAGGCAGAACACCAAGAATTTGTCATCAGGCAGAATAAATTCACTACTGAGACTAAATTAGAACAGTAATTTTATTTCTCTTTAGAAAAAATGTTACTTCAGTTTTGCTTTTCAGGATGGGTGTAAAGTTAACCAGTCCTACAGGCTGCCAGGACCATAGATGAGTCTATATCCATCTTATCTGACAGTTCCATTATTTACTAAGTAATACTCTGTTTATTTCCTTATATATTACCTCAGAAATAATTATAAATTTTAGTAAACAAAGATCAAATGAAAAGAAAAAATCACAACATAAAATTATTTTAAGCAGGTCACACTAAAAGTATGTTCTTAATGCTGAAATCTTACTAAGATTATTAAGGTAAAATTGAAAGAAAAAAAAATAGAAATAAAAAACCTATAATTTATAAAGTTAATGAGTGGTTCATTCCATCCAGACATTTCCCACTGATACTAGGGAAGCAGCCCAGGTCTCTGTCACTGGGACACTCAGTCTATCCCCTCAGAGTGTTCCTTTCCCAGCATGATGTAGGGCGCCCCATATCCTCTTGCTGCAAAAGTCAGGCTCATTTATGGCCAGGAAAAAAAAAAAAAAAAAAAAAAGGTTTATTGTCCTATTGTGCTGTGTTGATCAGGATGCTCATCAACAGGTAATCCCCAGGTCATATGATTTGTTGGCATTTGTACATTTCTTGATGCTAATTCTGCTAAATCAGAATGAACTCCTCTGAATATCAGTCCAAGTGTGTTTTCTAAGCATGTGAACTTTGTAATGGAATAAAAATCCAATTTATTTTTTTTGTTTATGACTCATTCAATTGCAAAATGATTTGCATACTATTTCTTAGACAGTATTTAATGTGAAGTTGTAATTCTTACTTACACTGGTATTGAGCCATATTTGTAAAACCAAGGAAGACTTGACTATTATGTAGTTTGTTGCTCTGGGCCCAATTATGTGTACAGTATAACAAGCTAAGGAAATGAGCAATGTTTAAGTTCTGCTGTTTTATACTATATTTAACTGGTCAATTGATTAGCAGTTCAATGTTTTAATACAGGAAAAAGCTTTATTTAAGATATAGATTAAAAATATTGTGACATAATATGTGTTTGAAGTCTTCATCCTCTGGGACTGTGGAACATTTATATAGTTCAGACACAAAGTGTGCTGTGCTGGCTAGATGACAGACTGGCACATCAAATATATTTGGGCAGGTCTGACATTCCTGACAGAACAGAAAGGTGAGATAACATTTGAGTGTGATGTAGAAACATGTTTCCTTAAGGTTCTCAGCTTTGTCAAATGTATATGAAGAGATGTCCCTGCTTCTAGATAGTTAAATTAATTAGTTCAGACTGGAGCCATTTTTGAAGAATGTATCTCTGAAGACATGCACATTTTATTTGCAATTTATCTGGTTTCTTCTTTCTGTAAATAAGTTTGTTATGAAACTAAATATTTAAACTTTTCATTTTTGTTATAGTAGTCAGCAGTCAAAATTTGCCATCAACAAAAGTTGTTAAAGAAAAAGGGATATAATAATTGAATTCTAAGATAAAGTCTTTTTAGAATGTAAAATGTATAAAGAGCAGGGTAAAAGTGACAGCCTTTACTCTGAGGACAATGAGGGCAAAAATTCCAATTTTATTATGAATCAGCTCTGTGTTTCTGAAGACAAAATCCTATTTTTCCCCACTAGCTATGCCTTAGTTCAGACCACCGTGTGATCCTAGAATAAATTACATTCTTTTCAGATGAAACTAAAGCAGAAGACATGCTGGAGGGGGGCCTTCAGGGCACTCCAACTGAGAATGGACCTTCAAGTCCCAGAATCTGAAGCCAGCCTCCTTGAAATGTGCATAACAACAATGTAATTTCCTCTGCACTGACTGGTGTACACTCTACATCTGCTCCTTTTGCACTGAGCTATCTGTCAATGTAGTCAGCATGGACGAATAATATTTTAGCACAGCTACAGTTCTATCTTCTTGTGCATGTTATACTTGAAATATGCGATGATTCATTTTATTTCATTGTAACTTTGCATTTTATATTAGGAGTTGCCGCATTAGTATGCAAGTGTCAGATTCAACAACATAATGTACGCTGATGTTTTAATACTGTTCACTCAGTAGCTTTAAAGATAATTGAAGAATTTATGGGAGGAGTATCTAAGAAAAACTTAATGTAAAAACTTATCTTAAAAATATTGGATTGCCTTAGAATGAGAGAAGTCTGAGTACTGTTTTGTATATATTTATGTGTTTTTTTGTGTATCAGTATTTTAATTTCACTACCTGTAGAACCTTCTTACAATCAATAATATCTAGAAGCCATATGATAAGAGTTACAGCTTGATTTTAAAACCAAAAAGATCTAAAATGTCAGTTTATAGTCTAATAGCCTTTGATCACTAAGTTCCTTATATATTTGGTTTTGATTGTTTTTAATTAGGAGTGAAAGATATTCACAACTAGGCAAGAAGATAAATAAGATAACTGTCTCTAACTCAGCCCATGAATTTTTTTATCTTATTTTCTCCCTCTGGCCTGCTGATGGGAGAAGTGATAGAGCTGCATGGTGGGCACCTGATGGCCAGACAAGATTAACCCACCACATGTAGTCAGTTACTTTTTAATGCATTCTATTTAATGCTTCTATTTAATCTTCTTCCTGAGACCTTCATCAGTCTATTCAGCCCCTCTGTGCTACATGGGAATGCTGGGGCATGGAAAAAGCATTGTCTTTATTTTGCATTTAAAAAGCGTTCCACCAACCCAACTCCTAACCATGTTTTCAGCATTAATGCTACCCATATCTTCCCCAGCTTCACTCATCTGTAAAAGAAGTTTTATCCTGGTGTAAAAAAAAAAAAAAATGAAATTATGATCTTTCGCAGTAGTTGTCGTCATTTGAGCTTGTGCTCAGCAGCTAAACGCCACACAGTCGCTCACCCACTCTCCCCCCACTTGGGAATGGGGAGGGAATTGGAGGGGCAAAGGGAGACTCGCGGGTTGAGATAAAAACAGTTTAATAACAGTAACAGAACAATACGCTGACAGCAGTATCAGTGGGTAATGTACCATACAGCTGCTCACCTCCCACCAACTGACACCCACCTGCTCCCAGCCAGTGATCCCAAACACAAAAGCACCACAGCAACACTCCCAGAAGTGAGAGCCCCTCCTGGCCCACTCCTGCCTTTATATAGTGATCACAATGTCACATGACATGGGATATCGGCCAATCTGGGCCCAGCCCTCCAGCTGTGCTCCCCCCCGCCCCCGCACACAGGTGAGGGCACTAGGACCTGGGGAGCCCCTGGGGTCTCAGTGTGCTGCAGCACTCCTCCCTCTGCCAAACCAACAGGAACTCTAGTCCAGCCCCCGTATATACAGTAGTATATACTTAGGAATCTCTATTCTTTCGTTCTTCCTCTTTCATTTCAAGTACATTAATGCAAATCTCATCTTTTAGCAGGAAAAATGAAACAATCAGTTGACATTTTTCTTTCAATTTGTTTATTTGAAACTAAACAAGCATTTTTCAAAAGCTGTTCATTTTCCAATAGAATGCACAATTCTTGTCCCTGGTTAAGCTTTATGCTGGTAGCAAAAAAAAAATAATGTAATTATAAAAATAATAAATATTAGTAGAAGTCAGGTATTCAGTGTCATCAAATCTATTCTGTATTGATACCCACAAGCTTTTAATAACTGTAGACTCAAAGATAATTGCACACATTTTGTGGTGTTTCTCTTAGCTATGTTTCATACTTTTTGTTTTGATGTAGATGAAAATCACTTAAAAGTGCATTGATATGCAAGTTGAAAGGACTTCATGAGGATAGCCACAAATGTGGTTTAATTTCTTTATTGTTGTAATGGGGTAAAGAAATTGTAAGAGACAGATACTCCTTTCTCAGAGAGTGAAATCAATTTAATTTCCTGGCAGTTTCTAAATTGTGTTTGCCAATTGTGACTGAAATTATGGAGACAGATGATCACTGGTCTCTACCTTTCATTATTTCAAGGCCACTGAGTGAAGAAGAGGTGCACTGTTTTTAAGCTTTCCTGCTTTGTTTCAATTTACAGGATCTCAAGTTTCATTTCTCAAAGACTGGAATGGAGATAAGTGTTACTGAGATATCTTTTGGATACGTGGGGTTAGCACATTAGAGATCTTGGTTTGCTCTTGTATCTTCCCTTTTTTTCTATTGCTTTTGCAAGTATGATAATAAATCTGTTAGAGAAGACGTGGTCAGAAGAAACAGACGTCCTTTTCCTAGGTCTAAATTTATCACTTCATTGTCTTTACTTAAATGATTTATGTAAATGATTTATGTTAGTTGTAACAGACTAGACCTAAACTGCATTATTCCTATTTGTGCTTCTTTCTCGGTTTAGGTTTTAAAGGTTCCTAGAAAAGGACATTTTCTCTAATTTAGCCTTGCAACTTTAATGTAGAATTTAGTCCTGAAAATATCTTTAAAAACAAACTCATATAGAATTCTAAAAATCTCTGTTTACTATCTAATTCTTTATAAAGGACAGTTACATAGTGCTGAACAAAAAACTTAAAAAAAAGACAAAAAAATCTTAATGCTTTCATCAAATTTAAAAGCCTGTTGATTGTTTTCCTTTGCAAAAGAATCATAGAAAAGCTGTAATAATATATATGTATAAAATAAAATAAAGAAAAACAATCAAACAAATGCAACACTGTCAACACAAGCCAGTTGCTACCAGTACAGGGGAAAAAAAAAAAAAAAAAAAAAAAAAAAAAAAAAAAAGGTAAAAAAAAGGTTTTTTTATCAATAGAATTATGGAAAAAGGTCATTCGGTAACTAGAAATTTTCACTAGTGTTGGTCTTTGTAAGCAATACACACTTCAGTTTTAATTTGCACTGGAAAAGCTTAGTAAGCCTTCCAGCTATGAAAAGATTAAGTGACTCTTACACTTTTGAAATCAGATTTAGCTTTATTTCATAATCAAATAGAAAGAATTAAAGGAGCTGCCCAAGGTATACAGGAAGTCCATAATGATGGGTCCTGGTCATTTCATTCAAATTTTTAGTCTCAGTCAGAAAAACAATAGAATGGGTCTACTATAAGTATTTCTTTAAAACTCTAAAAATTAATGTCCCAGTAAATTAGTTCAATGCATGTACAGAAGAATTCAAGTACTGATTTTTTTCTAAATATTTTCTTTATATAAAAAATAATGTGAAATTATATCTGTAAATTTTGTAAATTTTTATGATTTGTTTAACTGCCGCAGCAAACCTCAGAATTTTAAAAGAAAGGACAATCTTCTATATTGCTGGAGAAATATGTCATTATTTTAAGAAAACATTATCATAGGAATACATACAAATATTATATAAGTGTAGTTTATTTACAAACTATTGTTACTGTCCTTCAAATTCAGATTTTCAGTGTCATAAATAAAAACCATGAAAAAACTCCATAAGTTAAACTCTGATGCATTGATTTAAGCCCTTGCTCCTCAAAAAAGGAAGGCAAATGAGCAGTTCTAGCCATAGGCAAAATAGACAATTGCCTAAGAAAGCCCATCACATAGGGATTAATGACCAAATCTACTTTATCCACAGCAGAGCTTGAAAAACTTGGTTTTCTGCTACCAACAAGAACAATGATGAGAGTGACTGGGACTGTAGGTAATGCTGGGAAAGAAAGTCGTGGAGAAAGACAGCAAGAGCTGCTAAACTTCTGCTACTAATCCCACCTTTTTCTTCATTGTCTGAATTTTAGATTTCTCACCCCTATAGCAAGCCTGATGCTAGTCTTCCTTCCTTGGGACACCCACTGATATAAGTGGAGTTTTTTGTTTGTTTGGGGTCTTTCATGTTGTTCTTTTTTTTTTTTTTTTTTTTTTTTTTTTTTTTTCTCTCACACTGCTGAGAAGCCTTGTGCTTGCTCTATTGCAAAGAATTTGTCTCCTGCAGAGATGGAATAATTTGTCTTATGGCTAACAGTCCCAAAAGGACATGGTGGTTGCAGAAATAATGAGCATGAAGGAAGAATATAAAGAATCTCACTGCCAGCAAATGTGTCCTAAATCATCTCTGCCTGGGACAGCCAATGAGCAAAACAGAGCACCAAAGAGACATAATGAAGTTGTGGAGATTTGTGTTTCTCAGATGTGTTCCTCAGGAGATATTTTTCTCATTTCCAAATGAGCTGTAGCTTTTGCTCATCTGAGCATAAAAAGTTACAGTAACTGAATGTATCAAGAGAATGTGACAAGAGATATATTAGGAGCTTCAAAATAAAAATAAGTAGATATAATTTTCTTGTTGGTCATTGCCGGGAATAAAAGAAAAAATCTCCTCTAGAGGTTTCCAAGTTTAATCTGTGTTCACAGCTGTGTTCAGGATTTTGAATGGTCATGACTACACTAATAATACAAATATTGATCATCTAATTAAAAAAAATAAAAGTATTTCAAGTTATATCTTATGTAATAAATGTTTCTCTTACACAGATAAGCTGAAAAGAAACTTTAATTCATTTAACATTTCCCAGATTGTGTGTGCTCATTTATATGTGCCAGCTGTTCTTACTACCAAACACTAGAATTCTACTAAAATAAAATGGTAATAAAAATTAGTTAATTCACATTTACACCAATTATCTATTAACCTGTTTTGGCAATACTTTGAGGGCAGGAAGTGGGTACAGGTATCAATTCTACTACTGTTACATTTATGTAAACTTGAAGATGCCTTCATGCTGCCAGGGAAATTTATTCCCTTAGTGTAAAAGGGAATTTGCCCATTAGATATATGCCACCTAAAAAATTGTTATTATCCCATATTACTGAGACAAGAATACTTGTTTCTGGCTATATGTACCTTGAATGTTGCAGATGTGGGACTGGAAAAAGTAATGGAACTTTTGCATAAAAACAAAAGGAACTAAAGGGAAGTTTGAGATTGTGAATTAAGTGCATTTTGTTGATTGCCTGAGAATAAGAACATAAGAATAAGTTCATTTTCAGTGAGTTTTTCAGCTGGAATTATTAGATTGTACATTTCCATGTCCCATATGATAAAAGAAACCAGTTTTAGTATCATGTATCATGTTTAGATACCTTAATTTGGCATAACACAGTTGAGAATTCTTGATGATCTCCTACACATTATCACTGTAGCAGGAAAAATGGCATATGTCATCATCCATACAGTGGCTAGTTTTGCATGTGGGATGAATTTAAAAAAAAATACACCTTAGTATTTAGTTATATGCTATAGTAATTCCTATAACATGCAACTCAAATCATAGGTTACAACAGTTTAAAGGTATATCCATCAGAATCTCCACCCCTGGTCCCTTTCAGCCAGGTTATAGGGTTTAACATTGCAAAGAACTCCTCCCCTTCTCCCCTGCTCTGGCTTGGACTTATCCACAGCCTGGAAATCCCTTAGAGGTGTACCTGCTCCAAGTGGAGCCTTATCTGTGAGCCACAGTCTCTCCAGGGGTATACTTATTGTGGCATAGACTTATCCACAGTCACAGTTGTTTTGAGGTGCACCTTTTCCAGTGTGGCATTCTCCATGGGCCACAATACCTTCAGAGATATACCTGCTCCAGCGTGGCCTTGCACACAGACACAGTCCCTTCATAAGTAAACCTGCTGCAGCACAGCCTTGACCATGGCTGCAGTCCATCCAGGACTGTACCTGCTCTGTCATGGCCTTATCTATGGCTACACGCTTTGAGGTGTTCCAGCATGACCTCATGCACAGTCACTGATGCTTCAAGGTGTACCTGCTGCAGAATGGACTTATCCACAGTCACAGATGCTTTGAGGTGTACCTCCTCCGTTGTTGACTCATCCTTCAGCCACAATCCCTTCAGAGGTATCCCTGCTGTGGCACAGATATAACCATGGCCATAGACGCTTTGAGAAGTACCTTCTCTGGTGTGGAATTATGCACAAATGATTTGGGGTGTCCTGCTCCTGTGTGGACTCATCCATCAAGTCATAGTCCCTTCAACTTGAGTTCACACTGGAGTTCCATCCTGTCCAGTACAGTAGCACAGAAACAGCAGTGATGCCCTGGCCATATGCCAGCCCGGGCACACTGCCACTGCTGTTATCAAAATGTTCCCAGGTATGGCAGAGTAATACGATAAGGTATTAAAAATTTTAAGTCTACATTAAAATGCACTAGTCCATATTATAAATATACTGATAGATTTTCTGAAGGAAGTACAATTTAAGTAATAAAATCATATATGAATATATGAATAAATTCATATATGAGGTGAGTAAAAAATGTAAACCTTTTATGGCAGGAAACTGGAACCACTGTTTTTCTTCTACAAAATAGGTTAACTACTTCTGCAGTAGAAGCTGTGAAGTTGAATGTTGTAAACTCTTTGGAGATCAGAGAACATAAAATAATTTATGTTTGAAAAGATTTATATGGCTCTTCTATTTTAACCCCTTGCCCAAAACAGGGATTATTTCCAAGTTAGAGCAGGTTCTTAGAGTATTGTCAAGTTTTGAAAGTCTCCAAGAATTAAAGTTTGACAGCCTCTCTGGACAACCTACTCTAGTAGAGAGTCACTCTTAAAAAATGGGGTTTTTACTTACATTTAGTCAAGATTTCCCTTGCAGCAACTCTGGTCGGATGTTTTTTGTCCTTTTGTTGTGCACATCTGAGAAGATGATGCTTATTTACTGTAATACCTGTCCCATTTGATAGATAAAGACAACACATAGATCACAGAAACACAGAAAGATTTGGGTTGGAAGGGACATTAAAGATCATCTAGTTCCAACTACCCTGCCATGGGCAGGGACACCTTCCACTAGACCAGGTTGCTCAAAGCCCTGTCCAACCTGGCCTTGGACACTTCCAGGGAGGGGGCATCCACAACTTCTCTGGGCAACCTGTTCCAGTGTCTCACCACCCACACATTGAAGAATTTCCTCCTTATGTCTAATCTAAATCTACATTCTTGAGTTTACAACACTTGCTCCTCATCCTATCACTGCACTCCCTGATAAAGACTCCCTCCCCATCTTTCCTGTAGGCCCCCTTTCAATATGTACTGAAAGGCTGCCATAAGGTCTCCCAGGAGCCTTCTCTGCTTCAAGCAGAACAACACCCAACTCTCTCAGCCTGTCTTCATAGGGAAGGTGCTCCAGCCCCCTGATCATCTTTGTGGCCTTCTCTGGACACATTCAAGATGGTCTATGTCCTTCTTATACTGGGGACCTCAGAGCTGGACACAGTATTCCAGGTTGGATCTCACAAGAGCAGAAGGGAGAATCACTTTCCTCAACCTGCTGGCCACACTTCTCTTGAGGCAGCCCAGGATACTGTTGGCTTTCTGGGCTGCAAATGCTCATTGTTGGTTCATAGTCAGTTTTCCATTCACTAATACTCCCAATCCTCTGCAGGGATGATCTCAATCCACTCATTGCTCAGCTTGTGTTTGTGCATGGGATTGCCCTAACCCACATGTGGGCCTGTCCAGGTCCATATGAATAACATCCCTTACCTCCAGTGTCAGTGTGTCGACTACACTACACAGCTTGGTGTCATTGGCAAATTTGATGAGAGTGCACTCAATCCCACTATCCATGTCCCCAACAAAAGATGTTAAACAGAGCCAATGCCAATACTGACCCCTGAGGAACACCACTCATCACTGGATGCCACTTTGATATTGAGGCATAGATTGCAACTCTTTGAGTGCAATCATCAAGTGAATGTGTTAGCCACTGAGTGGTCCACACATCAAATCCATGTCTCTCCAATTTAGAGACAAGGATGTCATGAGGGACAGTGTCCAATGCTCTGCACAAGTCCAGGTAGATGACATCAGTTGCTCTTGCCTCATCCATGCTGTGAGCCCATGGTAGAAGGCCACCACATTCATCAGGCACAATATGCCCTTTGGGAAGCCATGTTGGCTGTCACCAATTACCTCCTAATTTTCCATGTTCCCTAGCAGTTTCCAGGAGGATCTGCTTCATGATCTTGCCAAGCAGAGGTGAAATTGACTGGCCTGTAGTTCCCTGCATCTTCTTTTTCTCCCCATAGTGATGCCCTTAGATCTTCCCTTGATGTTCTTTCTACAGGCCAGACAATTTCAGTTTCTACTGCCTCTGCTCATTCACACATGCTCAAGACCATTAACCATCTCGGAGGTCTTTTGTTAACTTGTTGCTAGATAAAAGAGCCTCTAAGCATCTAGATTCCTTATTTCCAACTCATGTGTCAAATAGTTTGAGCTAGCTATGAACAGGTATTCATCAGATCATTAATTGCCATGTCTGCAGCACTGGCTCTGATGCTTGCAGCTTAGTTTTGGCCTTTTCAGTAGTTCCCTCAGAAATTTATGCTACAGTCAGCTATTACAGAAACTGTCAAGCAAACAAGCAAGCAAACCAACCACCACAACTTCCATCACTTGTTTAATTAACTTTCAAAACAGTGTCTGTTATCCCCAGAAGACATCCAGCTATGTGAAAGCATTCCCCCAGTTTCAAAAAAAAAGTTAGCATTTTTGCCATATGCAGGTGTCTAAAAAAGTTTCTATGATTAAAATTTTTAATTAATTGAAATGAAAATACATATGGCCTCATAAAAAGATTTCTATTGGAATATTTTAATTAGATCCAGGAGAAGGCTAAACAAACAAACAAAAAAAGCTCAAAAAAACAACAGAGGAAGTTTCAATTTCTTCACAAGTTCAAACCTGGAAACTGTCAAGCAATAATTTGAATTTATTTTATTTGCAGTGAATTATAAATTGGTGTTGAAGACACTTTAAATTATACTGAAGAGGTAGAGGTCTTTCCTAATTGATACTGAATATATACAGAAACATTCAGTTCTAACACAAGTGAAAATCATTTACAATACTGAACAGAAAAATACATAATTCAAAAATCAATAAGCTATTTTATATATTAATGTGTCACCGATTGACATTTTTACTTTAAGTCTTCTACATTTAACAGCTTAATCCTCACAAGGATTTACCTGTTTGAGTTAACATTTTTCAGGGCAATGCCACGGTCTAGAAATAAGTAATTTAATTTTGAATGAGCAGGGAAGTATGACGTTTCAAAATACGATTCACAGCACACAATGTATTAGAGAGGAGCCACTAAAACTACCCAATAGTAAATACTATTAAACTGGCATGTAAACCAAATAAAAATCACTAGATACCTACATTTTGGGAATCAAATCCCATTCTAAATTCTAGATCTGAGCTACTAAACCTGAGATTCTTTTGTTTCCAAATGAAAGAGCATCATTCATGTATAATTCACCTCCTCTTAAGAGAGTTATATAAAACAGAGAAGCAGCACTGTCTTATCAAAGTATGTGTGTCTATGAAGTCATCCTAAGAAGACTAGCCCAGACTTCAATATCTAGGATGTAATTATAAAGTCTGGCAAATCCACTATGTTTTCATAACCATAATTGTGTTATTTTGACTATAAACATAAATATTGTAATAAAAGTATTAAACATGAAAAAGCTAAAATATAACTGGTGTAATTTTTCTCTCTAGAGACAATTATATCATTAATTTAACAACTTTTCCTATAGTTTACCAATTGTTAATGAACATGACAAAATGCTTTAGAAATTTACCACATAAGAATATTATGTTTTCTCATGTACAAAATTTCCAAATTATTTCTCTATGAACTTATACACAAATGACCAATGAATACTATTGAGTGATTCGTTGTAAGTTTAGATATTGATTATTGTTGTTTTCATATTCTGTATGTTTGTTTTTTTTTTTTTTTATTTTTCCCCGGGGAGTCTAAATATCCATGCTTTCCTTTTCAGCCAGGGAATTCTTCCAGTTTTGAATTTGCTACACTACTCTCTCTTTAGAGAACATTCGGCTCTTGAGAGATGCTAACATCTCACAAACACTGTAAACAATGCCTTCTCAACCTTGATTGCAGCTTTTGTTTTCCCTGATTAATGTTTGTGCACTGAGATAGATAACATAAAAGGGAGATAAACATGAAAACAGGGTGTTGATCAACAAATCCTTATTAAATGTATTGTGAATAGTGTAACAATGAGTAAAATTTATTTCCTTTTTTTTTTTTTTCAATTAAAAATAAATAAATCCCTGAACAACCCTCACTGACAGATAAAACAACTTGAAATGAAGATTAAATTTTAAATAATAAAATTTTGTAATAAAATTTGTACACAGTGTTGAAACATACCAACAGAGAACTGTAGCTTCAAATAATGGTATACGTTTGAAGTAGGGAAACCTGAACTTTTCTCTGGCATTCATAATTTTGATCTTAGCTTATTGAAAGAGTTTGGATTTAACCAAATTTTCAGCCTCTGTACGAGAACAAAACACTATCATACTTTCAGCATAACAAGAATTTAAGATTACATTAAGAAGATAAATTCTTCAGTGGTCCTGTGTTATAGCTGTAGAGAACTTTTCAAGACATTGCTGGATGGTAGATGGCCTCTGGGGACAAGACCTTCAGTTTAAAAGGTAATCACATTTATAAACTAACCAAAATAGAACACAGTACTCATTGAAGCAATAGGATATGCTTTTTCCAAAGCATTACAAAAAGATGGTGATGGCATCATTGAATGTTGAAAAACGTGTGTTGTGTTTGTGTTACTGTGTCCTCAGGTGATGTGAAGATGCAAACCCAGGTCCACAGCCCGAAGCTGTCCTCTAGCATAAGCTGTTAGAGCTGTGACCTCTGTATGGCAGGCAATCCCACAGGGAAGAAGGGTGAGTGGAAACAAGAGAAAGGGGAGCAGGTAGTGTAAGGGTAATACTATAGGTTATTTTAAAATATCACATTTAAGTACATAAACAGAGCATGTTACATAAAAAAAAAAAAAAAAAAAAAAAAAAACAAACAAAAAAAAAAACCAAAAAACAAAAAAAAAACTAGCTAAAGGCTGGGTGAATGAAATAGGCTTTTAAACTGACTGCCAAGGTGGACATGTCAGTAATTAATACTCATGAGGAAAGATAGCACAGAAAGCGAAAGATGAGTTGTAGTTGTCAAAGATACAAATCTAGGTTTCATCACAATACATCAGAGGGTGTGTGGGCTAGAAACAAAGAGAGAGAGGCATTCTGAATTGTAGTAAAATAATGCTAGCAACTTCCTGCTCATCCCTAGACAGAATGTTTTGGACATAAGACTTCAAGGTAAAAAAAGTGTCCAAGCAGATAAAAGTATGTCCTGAATTCTCTAAAAGTGTAGGCTCCTGCTACACAATATGAAACAGAGAAAAAAAAAATCTGTGTTTTTTTTAATTACCTACAAATATAATTATTTTTGTTAGAAATTATCTGATATCTCATCCTCAGTGCTTCGTCCAGTCCATCAAACATTTGTTTCATCTGGGGCTGAATTTTCAGTTGTTGCTTTTCATCCAGGTGCCTATTCCCTGCAGACAGCATGGGCGTTGCATTTGAAAGGTAAGCAGAGATAACTGAAGATTTATATTGGGCTTATGTCAACAATCATATTTATACATTGAGTATCATATGATATCAATGAGAGGACTGATTCTGTAATATCTCAAATTCATGATGTGAAGATATTATTCACTCACAGTCTTCCTTTGTGATCTTACCAAGAGTACAGCAATTAATTAATACATCTCTGCACTCTCCCTGGTCAAAATACCATGAGTTGGATGGTAGATAGTGACAACAGCTTTCAACAAGTCTCACAAAACTAATATAGACATTTGGAGACAGATCATTACCTAGTCTATATTACCATTCCTCCACTGCAGTCTGTTGAACATTTACAAAATTTGAGATTTTCCCCATTCAGTTTTAAGTTAAATGTATGCTTCTGTTTATGATATCTTTAATGATAAACTACCCTGAATTATATCATGTATTTTCTCTGAAATTTAAATTACAATTCAAATGTTTATGACTTATTATCATCAATGTAACTAACTTATTCTTAACTGACTATAATTATTAAAATCACTTAATATGCATACTATCTTCTTTTTTTTTTTTTTTTTCTCATTCTTTTTCCTTTCTTTTTGTTTTATGGTTTTGTGAATGTTTTTTTCTTTAGAAATGCAGCACAGTGAGGTGTCATATCCAATTAATTTGAAAAAGCAAATCCATGTACAATCCCCCAATTTAGAAAAGCACAATAAAAAAAATATTAATTAAATATTGCTTTCTCACTATCTATTTTAAATTAGCATAAATCTCTCATATTGTGTTCCTTTGCAGTTATAAAATGAGTGAGATTTGAATACTCACCTTTTAATAAGATTTACCACAGAAAAAATCCACATGTTAATACCATTTAAAAAGTGAAGTAATTACATATCTTAAAATCACAGGCTTTTCTCAGTTTTTCTAGTATTTCTTAGAAAATAGTGAAGAGATAAGGAGCCAGTCTCAGTCTTTACTGATTATCCTTTCACTGTTTCATGTATGGCTATCTGTCCAAGTTTTTACACATTTCAGAAAACTATTATGCCATGGTATGTCTATGATTTATAAACTTGACTTTGGTCAGCTAATTCAGGAGTTTGAATTAGTCTAAGAAGCTAATTTAGGAGCTAATTTAGCTTAAACATATTACAGCATTAATAGAAAGACGGACAGCCCTAGACAGTGATTCAGAAGAATTAAGCATTATTTCAGCTCTAAATTACCCATCTCTTATCAATGAGTGCATTCATAGCTTAGGTCCCATTTTCTGCTTCCTACTCCCTAGTTTAGGCATTTCAGGTAATGTTTAGACAGAGACATTAGTGCTAGAGTTTATAGCTATTGTTCCCTTCAATGCATCAGGGTTTATTTTCTACAGACTTATTCTATAGAAATCAAAGTATGGGAGGCAACTGGGACAGTGAGGTCTCACTCAGTATGAAGCTGGAAGTTATTCCATCCTTGAAACAGGAGTGTTTCCAAACAATTTTAAAATATGATTTATATTAGTAGTTTCATTTCTGGGGTTTTGAATGCTCCTAAATGCATTCATGAATATTCATAAATAATTGTAAATAGGGCCATCATATATATCATCATCATCTATATATATTATAGCCAGATACAATCTTTTAAACTAGAAATATATCTTGGTGTACCTCAAATAGTAAATATTTTTTAAATTGTGACAATTGGCCAATACTGTTTTATGACATTTACAAGAAGATTGAACTACAAATGATATTGTAGGGAGAGAATCAGATAGCATACTAAAAGCTCTAAGGACAAAATAATTGCTTCCCAAAGGAAAGCACAATCTGTTAGGTTCTTTGGGGATCTCTCTGTCTTTTCCTGTTTGAATACTATAAAACGGAGAGGAACTATTGATCTTTAGTTTGAAGAGAAAAGACCTTTGGATTTTTTAAGCAAACACTGCAGAGGGACAAAGAGCTATGGATTATTAACAAGAAAAAAAGAGGGTGCATACACTCAAGACAATTAAAACAGGATTCTAAATGCATGGTTATGACTGAATAAGTCAGTTGTGCTTAAAGAGACTTCGTATTTTAGTGTATATAATACCGTTCTGTAATTTAGGGCCATTTAATCTAGATATTATTTTAACCAAGTAAGATTCTTAAAATATTTTTATGGATTAGAAAGTGAGAGTTGGGGTTGTTCAGCCTTGGAGAAGAGAAGGTTCCACGGAGACGATATAGTGTCTTTCCAGTATTTACTCAAAGGGGACCAAAAGGAAAGATGGGGAGGGAGTCTTTATCAGGGAGTGTAGTGATAGGATGAGGGGAAATGGTTTTAAACTGAAAGAGGGTAGATTTAGATTAGACATAAGGAAGAAATTCTTCAATGTGTGGGTGGTGAGACACTGGAACAGGTTGCCCAGAGAAGTTGTGGATGCCCCCTCCCTGGAAGTGTCCAAGGCCAGGTTGGACAGGGCTTTGAGCAACCTGGTCTAGTGGAAGGTGTCCCTGCCCATGGCAGGGTAGTTGGAACTAGATGATCTTTAAGGTCTCTTCCAACCCAAACCTTTCTATGATTCTATGATTCTATGATTCTAACATAAGACTTGAATCTTGACTGCTTTTGGTCAACCTGATTTTACTCTAATCACTCTACAAATTTTCAGATACATCTTTAAGAGAGTATTGATGTATAGGCAGAACAAATGTCTTCAATAAAGCAAATTATTTTATGGTATTTATTTTTTAAATAGCTGTTATTAAAGTAGAATCTGAAAAATACTACATATAAAGTTGGTGTTGTCTGAAAATGACCTAAATAAGCATAAATAGCTATACAATCCCAATATCTACCTACTATTTATAAGCATTAAACATCATCTATTTTTTATATCGTGAATCAGGCCACCAAGAACATGTATTGACACAGAAATTGTCATGTTTATGGAAATAACAAGGAAGAAATGGGGGGCGGTGTGTGTGTGTGGTTAAATTATACTGGTTTTTTAACCTGTAGAGTACAGTCAACTAATTTTCCCTATTATTATGAGAATACAACAGTTAGATCTATTCAATGAAAGATATAATTCCTACCAGTTTGTGTTCAAAAAATTTATTTTGAGTTGTTAACACTGTAATGTGGATGATTTTTTGCAAATTATACTTAAGTTGAAAAGAAGACCAGGAGATGTTCCAAATTTAAAGTTCTTAACTAAAAATAAACCAAGGGTAGTATATTGTCCTTAATGTGAGGTGAAGCAGGACAGTGTCAGTTTCAAGCAATACAGCATCTCCGGTAACAAAAGAGAAAATTCTTTTCTGAAGTCAATTGCACGTGTTTTAAAAAGTTCTACTAATAAAATATTTGAAACACTGTTGCTTTTGACAAGGACTGAAAAGCAGAATAGATATTGGAGTGAAATTCAAGGAAGGTAATAGACAATCATAAAAAAAAAAAAAAACAAAAGTGCAGAGCAGACAATATATAAGGTTAGCAAATAAGTCACAGGAGTATATTATGGTAAGAACAGAAATACATTTTTTATACAGTACTACCTCCTATAAGAAAATACATGCAGACAGATTGTGTAAATAGCCAGACAGAAATGGTGCAATTCAGTGTTACAAAGTTGTCAGTATCCTTGTATTTCAGCAACAAATGACACTGAGCATATCTGGCTTTTTTCTGACCACCAGGTACTGACCAAAGATGGAAGTGCTCTACTATATTTTTCTGTCACAACACAGCCCTTGACTGAGTGCCTATGGCTGTGGGCTAGTAAACATTGGGAAAAAGTAAGGATTTAGTTGTTTAGGCATTTTTTTTTTTTGGTTGGGTTTTTCTGTTTGTTTTGTTTTATGGATTTTAAATACTTCTTTGTTACTTATCTAACTTACTCTAGTACAATTACCATGAGAAGATGTTTGAAATAATGATGAGCTTTTATGCTAAAAAAACCCCAGTTCAAACTTATAAATTGTTTTACACCCAATATTAAAGTGACTCCTGTGCCTTATGATTTATAATTTTTACATTTTTCATCAATACTACTTGGTAATTTCTAAATTAGACTGAGAAGTAATCTCTTGCATGTCATTACAATTGTTGTAAGTGGATGTGTTGGTACACATAGTTTTAGCCTCAACAAAAAGGCAATGTGAAAAATACATTTAAAAGTGTGAAGTAGCAGTGGATCCACTGATTAGTAAAAGAACAGGATCTTTCTTTATTTTAATGCTTGTAATTTGAGCCATTTTATGTTTTATCACTGATCCATCGGTCCAATAAATCTAAGATGTATTTGTAAGACAGGGACCAACATGATGCTTCATCCCCCTATGACCTTGAAAATACTAGGTTACATTTTAAAAAAGCTCACTATAATCTTTATTGGTTTAATTATTATTTACTCTTACTGTAAGATTTTGATTTTTTTAATAGATCAAGTTTTACCTGCTTCAGCTTCTGGACATTGAATCTTGTTATATCTTGCTGTTAGAGTGTCTCCTACAATTCTGGTTACTTTTGTAAGTATTTATACATGATCACCAAATTCTGTAAATATTACTCTGAAAACTAAAGAAACTGAACTTCTTGAGTATTTAGGATATGTTTCCAAATGTTTTCATGATAACAATAGCTGTTCTATAAATATTTTTCCTTTTCTTCGGTATCTTAAAGTGCAGACAAATGTTAATTACATAGTCACATTTTCTTTATCAATGACCATCTAATTATGACATAAATATTGAAATATATTAAGTCAGTGTACAGAACAAGGTTGTTATATGTGGGACAATCTTTCTGTTAATAAGACAGAGAATGTTAAAGGCTTGTCTTGCCTGAGGCAGGGATTTGTAGGAAAAGATGGAAATGTCTCCAGAGTTACCCTATTTAAAGGTATGCTGAAGAATGCTAATTCTACTTTTGCTTCCTCCCTGCTGCAAGAAAAATATTACACATAAAAAAAAAAACAAAAAAAAAACAAAAAACAAAAAAAAAAAAAAAAAAAACCAAACCACATATTCTGGAGAATCAACCTGAAGTTGATTTTGTGGTCTGATTTGCAGAAATGTTTGATTCTTGTATTGGCAGTTGATGCTCTTTAAGTTCTCTCTTCTCTTATCTAGATCCTACCTAAATACATGCTGTTGTCCTCATCTTTGCTTTTATCATTTTTCCTTCTTCCAGGAGATGTTGGCCTTTGATTTACCTATGTCCTACTTTCACTCCTAATTCCGAGACCATTTCTGTGCTTCCATTCACAGTTTTCCCCATCCTCACTTTCTCAATGCTGGTTCTTGGCCTCCATATAACTTTTTCTTTACTCTTTGCTATAACTTTCCACGGCCTTTCTCTCTCCACCTTTCCCCCATTGGCTATGAAACAGAAGCCTTTTATTGTCCATTTGTCTGTTAAATGTCAAGAAAATTGTGATAATCATTATACTGTCTTAGTGGAGAAGATATTTCAAAGTAAACATATGGAAAATCTTCAGTACTGAAAATAAACCTATTCTAGTAATTTAAATATTGAGTTTTGTGGAAGTTACCACTGAGTACTTGAAAATCATTGCAGATGATCTAATTCACAGACTCAGCACGACAAAACATACTGGTAGCAATCTAATAGGCATGAGAAAAAGTTGTTGAGAATCCAGATTTCCATGGTGCATAAAATGATCAGTAATCTGAAGTATTCTACAAATACTAGTCATCAAGTCTTTCATGTATATTTATTGTCCTTGTAGTGTTCATGCAGAATAAACCTACATCTACTCTTGCCACTACAAAAATCACTGCAGTTCACTGTACTTTATTGTCTAAAGAATAAACCAGAAATATTTTGTAGTACTGGAAAATCAGTTATGATGTTATGGTAAATTTAAAGAAATGTCAATTCCGCTTCTATATTTTTTCAGTATTTCTAAAAAAAAAAAAAAAAAAACAAAAAAAAACAAAAAAAAAAAAAACCAAATAAACACAAAACACTTATTCTGTGTTTTAGGTGTGGTCTTGGTATTTCCCCACAAATAATGCAAATAAGGTTTCAAGGATTAGTTTATCATAAAATGATATTTTAAAAGAAAAAAAAAATCAACCTATATTTCATCACTCTCCCAAGAGGTTATTTTGGTTCCTACTTATTGTTCAACAATGGGAAAAAGAAAAAAACAAACAAACAAACAAACAAAACAAAACAAAACAAAACAAAAAACAAAACAAAACAAAACAAAAAAAAAAAAAAACAAAACAAACACCAAAACCCAAGGCTGAGAATATTCTCTTTTACTGAATATATTGCATGTCAAAGAATATCTAACATCCACCTCCAATTTTACTTGAATAGACCTTCTTGTTGTTTAATAATATTTACGTCCTGCCTTTTAACAGATATTCCAGCACCCAATTGAGTTGTAGACATATAAGCATAAACAGGTACACAAAGAAAGCCTCTCATTTCATGTCTCAGAATTTTTTTCAAATAGAATTTTTTAATAAGATTCATTTAGCCTATCTTAAATTCAAATGCCATGTTTACAACATTTCTAAAAGAGAAAAAAATACAGATTGTTTTACAATCAATGTGTAAAGATATCCATTGATGTCCACAAAGTTATTCCCTTTCCCTTTATTTCTCTATTTGTCATTTTACCCTTATTTCCTTTCCAACCTTTTCAATATTTTTTTTTAGTCTTCTGTAGTTCTTATTCCTAACAATATGAAATACCCAAAAGTTCACTTAGATGCCTCATTCATTACAAATTTTCAGCCCAGGTAGGGATGGGTCTTGGCTTCTTTATTACAAGCACTCAAGTACCTTTTTCTTGTCTTCATTCCTTCATGAAAGAACATTCTCTTATTTCTTCATTAAAAATAGCTTGCAAAAGGCAAGAAGAATTATTAGGAAATATAAACACACACATATAGAGATTGTTCATAATCCAGTTTCATATGCCAAAACTATAGAGCTCATCACTGAAAACCCAAAACTCCCCTTCCCCTACCTCTTCCCCCAAATCAGGATACTGTAAACAAAGAAGTAGACACATTAGTTTTACTTCTTTATTTCTCTTCTGGTTATGTAGGCTGAAGGGTTTCACACTTCAAATCGTTGTTTAAGGGTAAGATACTTTCATATGATCTAATCTTCCTAGGATTCTCAAGGAAACTCCAGAAACCGGGGATTTAGGAGGACAAAATATCGAGTAAACTCCCCACATACCATATTTTCAAACTATTTTCATCATAGTAAACCTCATGACCTATGAAATGCAAATAATTTTAATAATTTGACAGTGTTAACTCATTGTTGAATAATCCCTTTTTCTTTTAATTCATCTCTCATTCCCTTCCTTTTAAATTTTGTATGTGTACTTCCATGCTACTCCCAAAGCTGCCTGCCCAAATGCACACCAGAATCCACATGTATGTGCATTTTCCCCTAAAAACAGATCAAAATGACTCTAAAAGGCCATAATAATTAAAACTCATGGATATTAGGGCACACCTATGGGATTCTGATTTCAATTACTTATCAGACACTTCAGGGATATTGGTTCATTGACTGTGATTAGCTAAATTACAGTTTTGTTACAGCTCTGATGTGAGGTCCTCCACAGGCTTCAGGTCAGCATCTGCTCCATTTTAGACCTCTGCGGGTGGCAGGGGAGGATGGCCTCTACTGTCTTAATATGGGATACAGGGAGCTCTGCACCAGCGCACATCCCCTCCCTTTCTCGTCCATTCTTCCACTGACCTCAGTGTTCAAATAGATGTCACAACTCCTCACAACTCCAACTCCTCCTCACAACTCCAACTCCTCCCAGGTCCTCTTCTTAAATGCATTATCAGATAGGTGCAGCTGATTGGCTTGGCGTTGGCCAGAGGCAGGTCTGCCTTGGAGCCAGAGGAGCTTCAAGAAGATTCTGACAGGGGCCACCACTGTAGGCTCCTCCCCTGCTACCAGAAACCCTGCCACTCATGCAAACCCAGCACAACTTGTAACAATATCAGGGTCCCAAAGACCTTATATATACTCCATCAACTTCCTTTATTGCCACAGTAATTTTCCTAATTTCTTAGTTTATCTTTGGTGTTAAACCACTCTACACTCAAAATTTTTTTATCATGTAATAGAGTAATATATTCATGCATCACAATACTTTTATTGTCTGATACACTTCTCCATCAAAATCAAATCACTTCCACTTCTGCTTTTCCAGTCTATATAATATCCAACAAGATAGGCATGTCAAACTTTCACCACTAAGAGCACTACAAGACTTTTTTATGGTCAAGTGTGGAATGCATGAACTGCCATTTAACTATGCAACGCATAGTGTTTCATTAAATTTCAACTTCATTTTTTCATATTAATTTTATTAATAAAATCCCAGTATGTGAGATTTTGAACATTTAATATTACATTTTTCTTTGTTTTATTTTCAGATTATCTCAGCCACCTTCCCTGTCCTAACCCTATATAAGCCACTCCTGACTGTAGAAGAGTTTAAGCTTTCTGCAAATATTTTACTGTACTTTACCATAGCTGATTCCTTAGTCTGTTTAGATATGCTTGCTTTATATATATATATATTATGTTTTTCCTCTTAACTAGAAGTACTACTGAATTCATTATGGTTTCAGGTTTGATGATACACCTGCCATTGACCTTCCATCTATTAACTTCACCAATAGTTCCACTCTCTGAGAATGATTAAACCCCTGTTTTCATTTTACACTTGATTTATCTGGCATTAAACCTTAAATATATATCTATTGCTTGCAGCAGAAAGCTTTCACAGGAAACCAGTCACAGGAGGAGCCTTCTGCTTAGGTTATTACTATACTCTGGAAGACGGAAACTATTCACAGCCTCTATTAATATGGCAAAACCAAACCTAGGTATGCTGGAGCTTTCTACTTAGCTCTGTTCCCAAGAAATATTTGCAACTACTGTAGTTCCTTCAAGCCCTCTGTATCATGTTTAAGGAGAGCTCACAGAAAAGTTTGTATAAATTGTCTCTGACAGTATTTGTCTGTGGAAAGCTGAAGTAATTTAGGGAAGGCTACCACTGAAAAATCACACTTTATAATTTACAGAGCTTTAAACTTTAACAGGAGGAGAGGACAACAGAGAATTTTTATTATTGTAACCAATTCTAATTTCAAGGAACATTTGATATAATTTTTATCCTGTCTTCCTCAAAACATTCAACATGATTGCAGGATAATGAAACTAATGAGCTTCATAACTTGAATTTTATAATAATTTTTCAATGGTAGAAGGAACTGTACAGCTGAGGACAGAAAAATCATGGCCAGATAGGAAAATATGTTGAGTCACAGACAGTTTAAAAAGTTATTGCAAAGGTTGCAGATGGAATTGGTTTTATCTCTTATCATATTCACCACTTTTTATTTGGAATTATAATCATTTAATTAGTAAGAAAAAAAATCAATTAACATGGAATCCTGGCTCCTTACTTGGACAAATTACCTAGTTTTTCAATGCAGAGTAAGAAAGATTGAATTTGACTAAAGAATGTAAGTAAGTTTTCTTTAGAGTCAACAGAGAAAAGGAAGTCTGCAAAGAGAGAGCCATTCTACCCTGGTCAGGCACTACTCCCTGTCCATTAGCTCCATTAGCTCAAGATGTATTTCCCCCTTCCATCAGCACTTCTTCCTGCTGGAAGTCAAACCTCAGTAGGAAATGAGAAAAGGAAAGAGGAAAGGAAAGGTATCTGGCTAATAGATGCTAGGGAACATTTAGTTCTCAGTCAGGAGCTCTCAAGGCATGTCACCGGACCTAGGAAATGTCATTGAGTACTGATGTTTCAACAAAACTGTATACAATCTGCAAAGAGTCATCTAGTCCACTTTGTATCTCTTTTGTAGACAGCATAGGACATGTTGCCTATCCTCATCTTCTCAAGATATAGTCAGATTTACCATCAGTAATGTCTCAGCTTCAACAGAAGAGAGATAATAGGATATAAATTTACTGATTTGTCAGGATGTTCACCAAAGAAAGACACAAGTACCACTTTTAAAAGATAAAAGCAGAATCTAAAGTGTACACTTCTATTTCTTGGTTTAATCTCAGTTTTTGAATTGAAAGTTCTTGGGTGATTTAAGTATATTTACATGAATCTCCAGAGAAATCAATGACATCATGTTGTGGCTCAAGTCCAGAGGACAACCGAGTACCACACAGTTGTTTGCTCACTGCTGCCCCTCTGGTGGGATGGGGAGGAGAAAATATGAAAAAAAAAGCTTGAGGATCGAGACAAGGACAGGGAGGGATGACTCACCAATTATGGTCACAGGCAAAAGACAGACTCAATTTGGGAAAAAAGAACATAAATTTATTTTGAACACCACTATCACTAATTTACCAATTAAAATTAGAATAGGATAATGAGAAACACAACCACATCTTAAAATCACCTTTCCCTCACCCCTCCCTTTTTCCCAGGCTCAGCTTTTCTCCTGATTTCTCTACTTTCTCCTGATTTCTCTACCTTCTCCCCACCAGAGGTGCAGCGGGGCAGGGGATGAGGGTTGCAGTCGGTTCAGCACCCACTGTTTCTGCCATCCCTTCCTCCTCAGGGAAAGTGCTCCTCACACTCTTCTCCTTCTCCAGAATGGAGTCCCTCCCAAGGAAGACAGTCCTCCATGAACTTCCTCCATCATGAGTCCTTCCCACAGGGCTGCAGCTCTTTATGAACTGATCCAACATGAGTCCTTCCCATAGGCTGCAGTCGTCCCAGCAACAGACTGCTCCAGCGTGGGCTTCCCTCAAAGTCCCAGTCTCCTTTGGGTGCAGTCACCTGCTTCATTGTGGGGTCCCCCATGGGCTGCAGGTGGGCATCTTCTCCACCGTTGACCTTCATGGGCTACAGGGGTACAGCCTGCTCTCTCACCCTGGGCTGCAGGGGAGTCTCTTGTCCAGCATACCTCTCACTATTCCTCATTCTTCACTAACCCTGGTGTCTGCATAGCTTTTTCCCTCACTCCTACTCCTTTATCTGCTGCAGGTGCCTCTTCTTAAATATGTTATCGCAGAGGTGCAGCCACTGTCACTAACTGGCTCAGCCTTGGCCAGAGGCAGGTCTGACTTGGAGCCATGGAATCTTCTAGCCCCTTCTTACAGAAACCACCTCTATAGCCCCTCCTCCACTACCAAAACCTCACCACATGAACCCAATATAAATCATCAGTTTTCCAGAACATTTCTACTATTCAGACAAAAGAAACTGAGTGACCAGGAAATTCAGAGACTGCAATGAGTGCTTCTCACTTTTAGACAATTCTGCACAGCAACTAACCCAGAAGATGGAATTTAAGGCAAATGTTCTCCGTCAGCGAAATACAGGTGGACTGCAATTAACCTCAAAATATTAAAGCAGAAAACACTGTAAATTGAGTAAAATATTAAAGGTAAAATATTAAAGGATAAAAATAAGTAGAAGAATAGAGGACAATCTTGATTTTTTTATTCCATCACGGTAAGTCCAGTTTAGTGTCACTCTAGGTGGCCAACACATCTATGCAAATTTATAAAATTATCTGTTCAAGTAAGATTATAAAAGGTAAAATCAACATCCACTCCTTGCTGATTTGAAGATGTTTAATTTCCATTTGTCCTATGGCAAACAATTATGAACTCAGCATTAAATGCATCTTTTGATAGAAAAAGACTTATGTGCATTCAGACTGAGACTGAAATAACACATACTTCATCATTGCAAAGGAATTAACATGTGCTTCCATTTATTATTAAAATTAAAACAAATTATTTAATGTGTGTAGTGCTATGCTGATTGTACAATTATTAGATAGTGGTAGTTACCACTATACAATAACAGATTGGTAGTATTGTTATATACTAAAATATAACAAAATCAAGAAGTTAATAATTTAATAAAGTAATATAAACACTTTAATTAAGAAATAAATATGAACTGTAAAAATGAAATTCTGTTTCAGGAAGCATCTGCAATTTTTGTAATTTGTAATTGCACACATGAGAATGAAACTGGAGTCTCAAAATGTAACAAAGAACGTCAGCAGAGTTAGGTCCATTTTAAGCAAATATCCTGTCTAGTTGTTTGTTAAGCCACAGTTTACTAATTTAATTTAGTTTATGTAATATTTTACAGTCTTCATCTAAACTATGGCAGGTTCCCTTATAGGTATTGGAAAATAGTAAGCACCTGCCAGGAGCCTATTATGCTCTTTTGACTAAAGAGGAGCCCAGAGTGATAAGATAGATTTAGACATACAGATTAGAAGCAGTGAAACAAGGGTGAATGAATTCCACTCATCAACTTGAACTTTTAATTAATTAAATACAAGAGAGAAAAATATACACATTATGTCCACATTGCTAGAGCACAGAGCTCTGAGCTCTATCTGCAGCACCAGAAAAGTTGATTTGAATCCTTGTTCCAAATAGGAGGTCACTGAAACCTTTATCAACCAAAATGTGATGCCATTAACTATTACAGGGTCTCCTTTTTCCTTACATCTCTTTAAATAAATAAATTCTGTATGTAAACAACAGATATCACAAAAATAAATTCCTTCCAAACTAAACCAGACAGTCAGAGGTTTTAGTGGCCAGCCTTGAAAAACAACTACAATAAAACCATTTTATCTCATGGCAGAACTGGGCAAGCTGTTCTTTACATCATTTCTGTATCTTTTTTAATGCAGCTCACAACAACTCTACTAAATCACAGTCAGAGTTTCTGATATTAGGTGCTTAAAACAACCTGAAAAGAGGACACCTGAATTAACTTGAATTAATTAATCAATAGGCTAATTAAATCAGAGCAGTTCTTCCCAACCTTCACGTAGGTTGAATCTGATCATTCCTTTTTTCAGTCAGTGAGTCCTGTCTCTCCAACTGTACTACTTGCTCTAAAAATACATTATCACCCTCCATAAACTTGACTCTTTTCAAAATACACTTTAATTTATTTAACAACCAAAAAGTGCATAGAAGGCAAAGAAACGAATGAAAATCAGACAATTAAAATTCCATTTCTTTCATGTTTTATCTGTTCCCTTCAACACTTAACTGATATTTTAGGAAAAGATATCCTGAGTTTTGTCTCTTCCATTGTTTCCTAAACATTTCCTAGACTTTGCTTTTCACTTTGTACTTCTTTCTTACTATCCACATTCATCTACTGCTACATCTTTAACAGTTTATTATCTCTTTGATTTTAGGATCAGACGTAAGAGATTGTAAAGCTTGTTGGTTTGGTTGAAATGAATCAGAGGCTCTCAGGGGGAACTTGACAGGCTGGATAAATAGGAAGAGAGTAAACTCATGATTTTCAACGAAGAGAAATGCAACATCCAGCATCTGGGGAGTAATAACCTCAGGTACCAGTACATGCTGGGGGCTGATTGGCTGGAAAGTAGCTTTGCCAAAAAGGACCTTGGGATCCTAGTAGACACAGAGATGAACATGAGCCATCAATGTATCCTTCCAGCAAAAAAAGGACAACAGCCTCCTGGGCTGCATTACAAAGACTGTTGCTAGCAGGTCAAGGGAGATGATCCTTCCTCTACTCAGCCCTGTTGAGACCACAACTGGAGTACAGTGTTCTGTTTTGAGCTTCCCAGAAAAACAAAGATATGAAATTACTGGGGCAAGTCTAGCACTGACCCACAAAGATGATTACGGCACTGGAGTATCCTTCATATGAGGAGAGGAAGAAAGAGCTGGGACTGTTCATACTGGAGAAGACTTGGGGGATCACATGAATGTGTATAAATATAATGTGAAAGAGAATGAAGGCAAGGGAAACAGGTTCCTATTGGTAGTTCCCAGTGAAAGGACAGGATGCAATTGGCACAAATTAAAGCACATTAAATACCATCTGAATACAAGAAAACACTTTCTTATTTGGAGGATTGTCAAACACGGAAATAGTTTTCCCAGAGAGTCTATGAAGTCTGCATCTGTGGAGATTCCCAAAGGCTGTCAGTACATGGTCCTGGGAAACCTAACCTAAGTGACCCTACTTGAACAAGGGAGTTGGACCAGATGATCTCAAGAGGTCCCTTCCAACCTCAATCATTCTGTGATACTGTGAATAATGACCCTAAACATTCCTATCTCAATAGTATGATGTAACAGAGTATTTCAGATACTTGAAATGAACGTGAAAAGCATGAAAAAAATATCCATAGTATCAAAGGAGTTCTTTAACTTTTACCTCAAATAACTGAATAGAATTTCCCCTTGGTTTACTGTCATTCACATAAAAATTGGTGAGTCTAAGTGTTCTACTCTGGGGATATTATCCTCTGCACTGGATCTGGCACAGTTCTGTGTTCTGAAGAATGTAGCTCAATGAATGTCATCACTCAACCAGTATATCACCACCATCAACTGCTCCTCAAATTCTCAGAAGCAAGCTGATATCAAGCAGCACAATTCTAAAATATCTGCTTTAGTTCCTGATTTGATTGCCTGCCCTCAAGAGAAGATATTAATATTTAGAAAAGTGTCTTAATTTCTCAACCACACAACACAAGAACACCAAAGATCTCCAAATGAGAAGCTAGAGAAGAAACAGAATGTTGGCAGAATTAGCGGAAGGTTTTAATTGTGTTATTTATATATTCTGACTTCATTTTTAATGCAGACATGGAGGGAGAGTTGGAGCTACTTCTGAAATTTCTGTTGACATTAGCAAGGGGCACCATACAGAGCTCTTGCTCCTAAAATGGGTTGAAGATTACTTAAGCTTCAGCATTATGGTTTTGTTCAATTTATTATGAACAACTCCAAAAAAGCACTGCTCATCTAAAATGCCCTTATGGAACTACCATTCACTTCTACAAACACCTGTGTGTCATAGTGTAATCCCAGCCAGCAACTAAGCCCCACAACAGCCAATTGCTCACTCCAACTGGATGGGATAGGGGAGAGAATCAGAATGGTAAAAGTGAAAGAACTCATGGGTTGAGATAAAGACAATTTAATAGGCAAAGAAAAAGCTTCACACACAAGCAAAACAATGAATTCATTCACCTCTTCCCATCGTCAGGCAGGTGTTCTGCCATTTCCAGGGAAACAGTGATCCATCAAGCATAGCAGTTACTTAGGAAGACAAATGTCTTAACACCCAATGTACCCCCTTCCTTCTTCTTCCCCAGCTTTTATTTCTGAGCATGACACTATATTGTATGGGATATCCCTTTGGTCAGTTGGAGTCAGCTGTCCCAGCTGTCTCCTCCCAACTTCTTGTGCATTCCCAGGCTACTTTCTGGTAGGGTGGTGTAAGAAGCAGAAAGGCCTTGACTCTGTGTAAGGGCTGCTCAGCAATATCTAAAACATCCTTGTGTTATCAACACTGGTTTTAGTACAAATCCAAAATGTAGTCCCATAGAAGCTACTATGGAAAAAATTAACTCCATCCCAGTCAAAACCAGCACACCATGTCATAGAAACATAAGTAACTGATATCTACCTAGCATGTCTTTATTTCATAGAAGAAAATAAACTATCACATTCACCTTATACAGCTTCTTCTAGACAGTTCAGATAACATATGGCAGAAATCTTGTCATCTAAACAAGGCCAACTTGCATGCTTTTGAATGAACAATATTAGATGTAGATTTTAAGGACAGAATATTTAACACTGAAAAATAAAGGCCAAAAAGATTACAGATTTTTCTAAGATAAACTTTTTTTTCTGTTTTGAAACTTTTTCTTTTAAATTGACCATGATAAGATGTCTTAAACTCATGTTAAAACCCAAACCCAAAGCTCAGTCCAAAATATTATTTTTTCTAATTTTCCAGAGAAAAATATTTTCAAATCAACTTCCATTTTCATTTCATTGCTCCTGCTTTTCTCTCCCCCTGCTGTTCCATGTTGTGGAAACAATTTATAATAAATAATAATCTGTACAAATTTATGTATCAGTTTAGTAGTGATTTATACATACTGACATGGTTAATGTAAAAGTAAATCCAATTAATTAATCTGATTTTATAAATTCATATGACAAGTTCTCAAAATTAATTCAGTAAGCACTGAAACCTAAACTATATAAAGATAACATCTCTCCATAAGGGCACAAGACAGTTAATGAATAGAAGCAGGATAGGAATTGAGTCAGTCATAACTCCTTTAATTCAGGTTTGTTCAAATATACATGTAATAGTTACTCAGTAGAAAATGAGTCAATAGTAAAAATAACCAGTCCAATAACAGAAGTTAAAAATATTTTTTGTCTTGTTTTTTTTATGTGTTCTCACTGTGTGTTCTTCAAAGCATGATACTTGCATATCTACATACACTACTCCCAGAAGTCTCAGAAGGAGCTTTCAGTTACCATCTTTACTCCAGTAAAAATATAATGTGTAACAAGAGATTCCTAGTGGAAGTGGCTGCTTATGTTTAATTGTAACTACTTATGACCAAATTTTTCTGCTGCTTGTTCACCTCCTGTGGTGACAAAAAAAATAATTTGTTTTTTGCAAGTATAAAATACTTCATGAATTTTAATGAGTAGTATGAGACATTAGTTACCATTAGTGACAGGAAATAGTCTTCTCAAATACATAATTTGTACTTCCCTGAATCCAGAAGAAAAAGAAAAAAAGAAAAAAAAAATAGCTTGACATGTTACATAAAGTTATGCCTTTATTCATCTACAGATAAAGTATGATTGACAGCCAGCAAAAAGGAATTCACTGAATATTCTAATGTAAAAGGAGAAAACCAACTTGGACACTCAAATGATAAGTGATAAGTTCCATCAAGGCTGGAAATTCATGTAAATTAATTGACAGGCATACACAAAAGAGACAGATCGTCTCTCATTGAATAACAGAAACTGAACCCTGACTGCTGCTATCATGGAACTGCAGCAGTCAGATGCACAGATGTCTCTCTCACTGACACATAGCTTGAGTTAAATCAGATACTTAACCATAAAATTCTGAGAATAGTCTTCCTTGTATCCAGTTGTGGTTAGTTCCTTTTAACTTAAAATTGGTCCTGTTAAGTGCTAGGTCTTCCCCTGCTGGGAAGAAAGTAAAGTCCTAGAGTTTTTTTGTCTGGAACAGTGAGTGTTTTTCACCTAGCTTTCTTTACAATCCCTTTAAAATTCAGAGACCTTTACAAAAAATGAAGTGCTTATTCATTGTAATTTTCAATATGTGTTTTTTTCTATTTGCTGAACTGGAATAGATAAATTGGAAACAGTTCAGACATCCTACCTGACTTTTACCTGCTAAAAATAGAGTCCCTGTAACTATTTTTTTTCATACAGAATTTCCAATTTAATTCATCTTGGAAAAACTATTGGATAAATGAACAACTTTTGAAAGGTTTCTGTTAAATTATGTGAATGAATTTTAGGAAGATAAAAAAAAACTTAGAAGACCTTGAAACATAGTAATTCATTTTAGTGCTGAAGAGCGAGGACTTATAGCAAAAAATGTTAAAAACTCTGGGAAATGTCCAGTAGGCCTTGGACCTCAAGATCATACAACACTTAAAATACTTTTCTGTGCATTTTTACATATTTCATTTTATCTTTTAAAGAAAAAAAAGGAAGAGTTAGGAGATATGAGAAAGGAAAAGTCTAAAATAATTAAAAGTCCCAGAATTTGAATGTTATGAATTATGAATATTATGCATTATGAAATTACTGATTTTTTAAAAAATCTTGGATCTTAGGACTTTTTGCGCTCTTTGAGAATACAATACTGTACAGTTCAAATACAAGCTATTTTACCTGTAGCTTCAGTTTAGATCAATTACTGTACAAAATGAGTTTTTTCTTTCTCAGTGTCAGGAATACTATTACAAAATAGACCTAACAAGAAACATGGCAAATATTAGAAATTTAGTTAACATTGACTGAAAAAAAAACCAGAGAAAATACAAAACATCTGTTTGTACTTCATTGCTCTACAACAATAACCTGAAAATATTTCACTCCTTATCTGGTAATTTAACACCAGAAAATACAGTGTCATTTGTCTAGAAAATGTTATGGACTATTCATATGGTGTTTTTCCTAAACTGTTAAAATCTGTCCTGGCTTTATTGTTTTGCAATTATCTATTTTACCTCAAGAAAAGTCTCAAAATATACTGTTGTTAATGTTTTAAAGCCCCAGTGCTTCATCAAAGAGCTGGTGTATTTCTCAGTCCTTATTTTTATATTATCTAAAGGTCTTTCTAATAAAATATGAAAGATGGCTAACACATTACAGTGGAAAACAAGGTGAATGAAATTCTGTTAAAAAAGAAAGCATTGATACCAAAATGGGAAAATCCCAGACTCCTCTAAAGCCTTGAAAAATAAACATATTTAAATTTCTGATTTTAATAATATCTAAAAATCCAAGTATAAAGTGATTAGAAAAATAAATATTTTTATACACAAAGAAGTTATCTGCAGAAAACTAGGTTTAAAATTAGCAATGTAATAGCTCTTCTGCAGTGACTGCTGAATTTACATTAATTTAGGAAGTTAATATAGATGCCTAACGTGTTAATTTATTCATTACAGGCTGTGTTTATGCCCATCAAAGACAGAAAACTCTGAAGTACTTGTCAGACCACCTAAACCTTATCTTTCTCAAGAAGCCAAACAGAGAGAGAGAGAGACAGAAAATTACTTTACTGACTTAAGAGGAAATCTAGGGCAAAAGAGTTCCAAACTCATTCATCATAGTTAAGGTTCCAAGGATGGATGTTGTGTAGCAATAACAAAATTGTTGGAAAAAGAAATAAAAAAAGTCAACATTACTAATATTGTTGCAAATACACCCATATATTCTATTTATACTTACTCACTTTTTTTCCCAATATAAACATACACATACAGATTTTTCCATGGAGTGTATGGGAGAGTACAAGAATTAATATCTTGCAGATAAATAATTGTTCTCTAAATTACATATTTCAAGCAGAAATTAAATCAAATATCTATGAACCATTTCCAAGTAGAAAAATAGTTATTTTTTCCATTGCCTTAGAAGTTGTCCAATACTACACATTTTCATTCTAATATCATTAAGTTATGAAGAAAGTCAGAAATAACACTACATCTAGTCTTTATTTTTGATGTTATCTATGCGATGGTGGATATGAAACACCCAATGACTACTGTGAGTACCATAATATTATGAGGAGTAGCATAGTTAAAGCACCATTTACTGGCAGTTTCACTTGCCATGACCCCTAAACTATATCTCGTTTGGAGATATTTGCAAGCGTCTTGCCACAGTTGTTTAAAGAACAATAATACAAAGTGATTAAAACAGGGCTGTATTAAAAACTGCTGCCTTTGACTTTTAGTTTTACTTGCATAAAATGGTCTATCAGTCCAAAAGTTTATAGGGCTGATTCCTATTCAAAATGAAATCTATGAGAGCAGCAATTAGGCTTCAGAAACTTGCTAAATTATATAGTTTTATCTTGTGCAATATAACAAGATTATATCAAATGCTTAATTGACTTTTCATAAAGATAAGTGGTTTTTTTCCTGCATTTTTAGCAGTTGAATCAGTAAAAATGTTTTGATCCCTTTACACATACATAAAGGCATCCAATCTTTTATATATGCTAGATTTAGGAAGCAAAATTATTTTTATTATAAATTATACAGGTAGAAGGTGTCATATAAGAACAAAAATGTTATGTAATAGGAAAAAAAAAAAAAAGTTAAAAGTTCCACCTTTCCCAAAGATTGGTATTGAATTAAACTTAAATTTAATATTAGCTTTTTAAATTTTATCATAATTATAATAAATATCAGTGTTAAACATGTAACACTCCAAAAGTCTAAAACAAGAATAAGAGTGTTAGTACACAGGTTTTCATTATAAACAAGAGTTTTATGTCTTTCCGTAGAGTAGAATGGTAAAGTGGAGGAAGTGCAAAATAAAGTGATTATAAAATTTTCAACCAGGTAGAGAAAGGAGAAGTAAAAGGGGAAAGGGCATTTTTAAGTGAGTCATTGTGTAGTGCCAAAATCCTAATAACATTTCCTGCACTCTGCAGACAAATACTTTTAGTCATTCGGGATTTTCTAGGCTAACGATATAAAAGCATCTCTTTTCCATCTTTTCCATAATGAATATATTTTCTGCTCCATTACACTCCATTAACTAGGTACCATTAGCAGCATTATACAATATTTCTGTCATTCAGTCAGGTTGGTATAAGCATAAACCAGTGTATTTTGTTGGTAATAGGAGACATAATAAGTGGGAAAATGGATCACTTTTTACCTTTAACTTGACAGGAATCTTTGCCTGAGGTGAGGATAAAATCTGGAGGCATTTTCCCAGGCCATATCTCCTTACATATTGTACAAAATTGTCAGCCTTTGCTGTTGAAACAAGATTTGAAAACTATTTATCTATTAAAGTGTTTTCCTTTCAATATCCTTGAAAGAGGGGTCAGGAAGAAATCAGAAAAAGAGCACTATATATGCTTTTTTCAGAGATTATGAAATGCTTTCAAGCTATTTCACTGCATTAAACACTGACTGGAATGAATACTAAGGTATTAAAATGCTAATCAAAATGTGTACATCATAAACTGAAAATTGTATAACATTTTCAGACTCCTTTCAGTTCCACTTTTTATTCAGACTTATATTGAAAAAACACCTAGCAGTTTGTACCACATAATGAATAAAAAAAATAATGAATTATAAATAATTTTCATTATACTGAGAAGCTTCCAAGTTCATCCAACATTATTAACTGATCTCTAATTACAACATAGTATAAAACCTGTATTTAAGAACAAGTATGGGATTGTCAGTATCAAAATGAAAAAAGAAAGACATCAGAATTTGGAATAGACAGTAATGTTATTTCAAAAACAATCCAATGATGGGTGAATTTATTCTGATTTAAGATGACTGGTACAGAATTTTGAAATAATTTCACTTGACATTCTCATAAGCATTAAGAAATAAGAAGTTAGAAAAATACTGTGGAGGTACAAAACTAAACAAAAGGAACTTATGTTAATCATACATTAGCTAGTATATATTTGGGGGGTTTTAATGATAAAATACCAAAAAAAAAAAAAAAAAAAAAAAAGTATTCCATAAATAAAGTCAAATAATTGCAGCATAGAACAACAACATAAAGCATAATTTTATTTACAGTCAATACATACATTATCAAATAGGCTAACCTCTTTAAATATCATCATTTATGGACAAGACAAGGAGCATATATGTGACTAGAAAAATGCCAGAATACAATAGCAACACATGTAACAAGAGTAATTTTCTCCTCTCTGGAAAATAAGAAAAAGTCCTTTTTAGCAAATTCAAAGTAACTGAAACAGTTTATTATTGACTGAAACACATGAAAGAACATGCTTTTTTTTTTTTTTTTTTTTTTTTTAATAAACACTGTTTCCAAATACATGTTTTTCAAGCATCAACTTGCAAGAAAATATCTGATCAACACACTGCTCTTTAAAATTAAATCAGTACTTTTATTTTTTTGATCGCCTATATTAACCAATGTAATTGGAATGGAATAAAAAGATTTTTCAGCACCACTCAGCAGTGTAAAACTACACAGCTGAAATATAAAAAGTTTTGAAGCAGAGAATTTTTGAAGAGCACTCAGGTGAATACTTAAAGACTGGACTGTTAGAAGAGACATTACAGCACTTATTTTTGTGTGCTTGTTTTTTTTTAGGCAGCTAGATACATAATAGTGTATTCATAGCACACATAACAGTGGTAAGTAAAGCTCTGTAATATTCTAGCTACCAAAGAGAAAGTCAAAACAGAGTCTATATCATATTATTGGGCTGAGAAGAAACTCTGGCAAAACTTTAAATCTGAGATTTCCTTCCATGTCTTGCTATCTCCTCCATACATATGACAGCACGTGAAAATGGGGAAGATTCTATTTTTAATCAATGTGAAGAATTAATTTCCCTTCCTTTTAGCCTTTCTTAGTAGTCCATTATTTGCAAAGAGTTTTGTGGTTTGGTTTTGTTTGAGATTGTTTGAGGTTTTTTTTCTTGGGGTCAGTGGTGGTTTGTTTCTTGTTTTTTTTTTTTTTTTTTTTTTTCACTCTAGAGCATGTACTTATCAATTAATATCTTCAGTAGAAATAAAGTCTCAAAAGAATCTGCAATTTTCTGAATTTCACATATACTTCTTTACCATACCTGAAGCAGAACATTTTGCTTTTTCAGCTGATCTCCTTCCATTTTTTTTTTTTGTTGTTGTTGTTTGGTTTTGTTTTGTTTTTTTTTTTTATTTTATTTTTCATTTTTCCATGTTTGGAAAAAATTATTCTCAAGGTGTTAAGTCTCTCCAGAAAGTGTGAACCGTAGACATAGGTGAGATCTTTGGTAGCGTCAGAAGGTAATTCTTAGGATCTCTAGGTAAGATTTCTTAACAGACAGAACTTTTTATCACATCTTAGAAGCAGGTGCTCTTTCTTTTTTTTTTTTTTTCTTTTAAACTTTTCATCTTCAGGGGGTATGTATCTCACCTTCTTAACAGTGCTACTTTTTGAAATCAGATGCATGATTTCCAAGCTTTATTTTTGCACCTTTGGATACTTCCTCAGAGTGCTATTTGAGCACTCGCACATTGATTTATGGCCATATGCTAGGACCACGTATCAGGAAAAGTGGGGATTGTGGACTTTCACAAAGTTTTCAGACAAAATACTTTCTTATATTTATGGCGCACAACAGTCTTTAAGTAAATTAACAAAAATCTAAAATCTTCAATTACGTACAACTCTGAGTGTGAGTTTTAGACATCTCTTACTTTTTCTCCAGATGAGATTTTCCCTTTTAACTGTGCTTTTGTTTATCTGTTGTATGAACAACAGTGAGCAGCACAGATTTGGTCAAAAGTTTACTTGGAAAATTCCATCTCACAAGAACCTGAAACAGAATAATAAGGTTCCTTCAGCCAGAATACTTCTTATAGTGTAAACACATAAAGAACTCATTTTTCACTTGGAAAATAACCAGTAATGATGACTCCTCTGTTGCTACCTCAGGAGGTGCCAGACATGCTAATATACTATTCTCTAGTCCGCTGTTGTGCAATATTCAAAGTGTAGCACACACTCTTTAGATATATCTGCAATGTAAATGAAAGTCCACATATTTTGGCAGACATTTACAAGTCTGTCATGATAGTTTCATTTATTTTTAGATAACAAAAGATATTAGAATAAATATTTTTTTTTCAGGCTAGCAGGTGAGCAGCCTCTATACAGCATGTAGACTAAATCACTGTTCACATTCAACTTTTTCTTATTTTCCTCATTCTTGACTTTTTTAGTATTTCTGCATTTCCCATCTATTTTGTGTGTTGTCATATGTGATGGAGCTACTTCACATCTATCTTTTAAACATTATATCCCATCATTAGAATTTAAATAATTACTTGTAAGTTTTAGTCTTATAGTACAGTATGACAATGCTTACTGCATTAAAGTTTTTGCCATGCAGAAAATATTGACCTTCTAGAGTACACATCTATAAGAATATCCTTCATAAGATAATCTGAGGTTTGAAATTCAGCTACTAAATCAGACACCAAAATGTAGACTACAGTAAAAGTATCTTAAAATAAATAAATGTCTAATTTCCTATTCTTATCAATGTATACACGCATCAGAACTCAGACAGCTTAATCTAAAATTATGTCTACCTCTAAAGTCAGTGGCTTGATTCAGATGTCTAAACATCAGTAATTCATCTGAGATGTCCTTGGGTATCTGTGATATTCATGCGTGTCAGATGATACAATCCTTATAAGAGATCCATTTCCTTCTTGACTACAGAAGGGACATGAAAGATCATCTAAAATAATACTAGATGTTTGCTTACAACCAGCTAAACTAAGTCTGAAGTGTCTAAATCCAGAGAGAAAGTCCACCTCAAAACACACAAAGTTTATCCCTACAGAACTTCATTAACCACGTTGTTGGATGAGTTATGAAACATTTATAACATGTATATATTAAGAACTTCTTGTCTTTCAAGAGATTTTCATATAACACCCAGAATTAACTATTGATTGTATTTAAATTAGTGACAAGTAATAATATTGTAATAGACATTATCCACAGTTCACTTATTCCATATGACATGGAGTAGAGAGGGTGTTCAGCCCCACAAGGGAAGGGGATCTGGTAGTCAAGAGTGACAACAAAGCTGGCAAGGTAGTAACTCACCAGTAAGGGTCCAGTCTAGTGGTGTCTGAACAATAAGAGCAGCTTAGGACTATTGAGGGTAAAAAAGGACAGGCACAGACCTGTGATCACCAGACAGGTCCACAGTGATGCAACAGGTCCAAGGTCAGGTCAGGATGTCAGTCTATGACTTGGGACCTAGATAAAATAGGATCCATGGCCAGGCACAGACATGGCTGTAATGCAGCTGCAATATGACACAGACCTGGGCAAAGGGCAAGAGGCTTCGCTTCAAAATATCTTCAGAGTGGTAGTGGGGAATGAGAGGGGAACACCACTGTTCTGGTTTAAGCCTGGTTGTCAGCCAAACACCACGCAACCACTCACTCCTCCCTTCTCTTCCAGCAATGAGAAGGGACAAATAAGCCAGGCTTGGGATTCATGATAGGACCGGGAAGGGCAGATCACATATGATGATCACAGGAAAAAGGCAGACTCATTAGGGGAAGAAAAGAAGAACATAGATTTATTACAGACACTAACAACAACACTTAACAGAGTAGGACAGTGAGAAGCATTTCAACATCTAGAGAACACTTTCCCTCCACCCCTTCTTTTTTCCCAGACTCAGATCTGCCCCTGCTATCTCTACCTCCTCCCTCCAGTGGCACAGGGGCAGGGAATGGGGGGTTCAGTCAGTGCTGCCACTTCTTCCATCTTCAGTGGGGAAAGCTTCTGGAACTTCTTCCCTCTGCTGCATCATGGTCCCCCTCTCACAGGAGACAGTCCTCCACAAACTTCCTCTGATGTGAGTTCCTCCAACGGGCCACAGCATTTCCTTACACTGCTCCATGTGGGTCACCAACTTTCTCCAACTGGGGTCCCTCCCACGAGCTGCAGTCATTCCTGAGCTGCTCCGGTGTGGGACACCCCTGCATGCTGCAATCCTCCCAGCACTGAGCTACAACAATGGGGGCTACCTTTTCCTACAAGACCTCGGCCTTCTTTGGACACAGTCACCTTGATTAGCTGTACAAAATGAAACACAGGCTGTAAAACAGTGTCTGCTCCACCGTAGATCTTCATGGGTGGCAGGGGGGGCTGCCCTGCCATCTCATCACAGGATACAGGGGTGTCTCTGCTCTAGCACACCTCCCCCCTCCTTTCTTCCAACGTTCCTCCACTGACCTTGGTGTTCACGCAGCTGCCACAACTCCTCCTCACAAGTCCTCACTGGGTCCCTTTTTAAATATGTTATCGCAGAGGCACAGCTGATTGGCTCAGTTTTGGTGCAGAGGTTGAGCTGACTTGGTGCTGGGGGAGCTTCAAGAAGCTTCTCACAGAGGGCTACCAAAAAAAACCCACCACTCACTGAAACCCAGGACAACCATAATGAGTTTTCTTAACAGAGCTTTCTCAAAGAACGTTTGTCAAGTCTGGACACTGTTGCGTAAGTTGTCCTTGAGTGCAGTTAAACCAGGGTTCTGAGAACTTTAGATCTATCTAAAAAAATGAAGTTATACCACCTGTTAGGGAAACACAGCTTGAGAATCTTATATGTGCACATAATATGGAAGACAGTCAAAATGTTAGCTAACAAGAAATAGCAATACAGTCCTGTATTGGGTTTATGTGACAAGGCTTTGATTACAGAGTGGCTACAGGGGTGGTTTCTGTGAGAAGATGCCAGAAGCTTCCTCCATGTACAGTAAAGCCAGTGCCAGCTGGCTCCAGGATGGACTTATTGCTGGCCGAAGCAGAGGCAATCATTGATGTTGGTAGCGGTAATTGATGAGAGCACATACTGAATTCATGCTGAATTCATATGATAATTTCTGCTGATGCTCTTGATCCAGGGCCACTTTAAGTCAGCTGTGGTAAAGACAATTTATACTCGGTGAGGAATGGCATCAATGTTTCAGAAAAAATCAATTCTTATGTACTAAAGATAATTTCCCACAGCTTGTGGTAATAAGGTAGGTCTGCTATGAATACTCTTCTTGATGTTGAACTCTCTTCCTTTGTGCTAGATATACCTTCAGTAAATTAGTGGTGGTGAATGTACTTTCAAAAATGTTGTTGGATCAACCTACCATTACTCTGTTCCATATCTGAGTAGGTTTACCTTTATGAGCTCCATGATTCATAAGTTTGTATCACTGTGTAAAATATGCAAAAAAAAAAAAAATATCTATATATATATTTTCATTGATGTCTATGGCACCTAGGCCACAGGGATCCTGTGAGGAAGTGATTCATAACTTATATTTATAAGCTCTGATATTACTTATTATTTACTGTGATGTTCCTAACAGTAGAAGGAAGAAAGACTGTCACACTAATATACTCCAGTGATTCTTCTCCATTAGCCTAGCTAGGACAGAGCTGTTGTCAGGCAGCATGGAAGATACACATCTGAACATTATGTAGATTATATTGTTTTCCATGTCTGTTATGAACTGTAATTAGACATTAAGCAAAACTTACAGTGACAAGATTAATGAAGGCTGTGGATACCGCTCAGAGAAGTTACAGATTATCCATACAGAATAAATTTGCAAACAGAATGCATAAATATCTGCTAGTAATTACTCAAGTAAGATTATTTGCAGGGAGAAGCAATTTCTCTCATTCAGTTGCAAAAATAGACAAGCCTTCAAACTGACAGTGCTTCTTTAGGTGTGAGATAGAACAAATTTCAAACTCAGTAGAATTAGAACAATTTATGAATAGTATAGTTGTTACTACTGGAGTCAGGAAATATTCTAAACGGTCTCGTGGGCCCCCTGTTTTCTATTTTTTAAGTACTTCTAATTTTTCCTGTACTAATTATAACTACATTAACTTGCAAAGGATCTTATGTATTCATTGCCTACTGGATTCTTAGCAGTATTTGGTTACATAGCTACAGAAGATTATGGTTATTTACTCATCTGGCTGATGGAAGAATAACCTGAGTCAGGACTCCATATCAGCAGAGCAGTATGAAGTAGTGAGGTAGATCTGAAGTCAAGCTGGGAAAACAAGTTGTCAGATCAAGGTGAGGATTAGTAGAGATATCTGGCCAGGCACTGAAGTACTTACAATGTAGCTCCAGCAGGGACCAGGGCTAAGGTCTAGACATTAGATGCAGCTCCTGAGTGCATAGGAATAGGTCCTTGGTGAGGCTTCTTTCACCTTCTTTCACATCACTTTTTCCCAGCAGTCAGATCCAAGGTTACAAAGCTGCACCATATCACTGGGTGCAGGCTAGCCAAACCCATCTGCAATTTGCCCTGTGATGGTAAGAGGTTTAATTCATGGACTTTTGCTGAAAATCAGTTGGAGATAGGCACTTAATGCCATTCATTGTGTATGCAATATAATAAAAAACCCAAAAGAGCTATTCAATTTTCCATGAGTTTACAAAAACCCCATAATTATTGGAGAAACCTCCTTCCAGAGTAATTTTAATCTTGTGTTTAGTAAAACTATGTTCTAGATGTTGAGATATCCATAAGAAATTTCTATACATTTTCTGAATCTGTTTCCCTATATAATACTTGATTACTCAGAAAAAACATCTTGGGTCAGAGATGTCCATGGAGTCAAAGGAATTATCAGCCAACTCTGGTTGGCCATGATAACTTATACATTTGTTGTGCCACAGCTGTGTATCTGCTGCGATGTTTGGAGTATTTTATGAATACATAACTACACTTGATTTAGTATTTCTCTAGTGTGAAATGCTGGGATCTCTGGTAAAAAATCTCTCAGCAGGTAGAATGAGCTAACTGCTGCTGATCCATTATTTGCACATTTTTTTGAAGTTGTTCTGTAGTTGTTCAACAGAACTACATAACTTTATTTTGTTTCTAAATAAAGAGGTGATAAAACTGTAGAGTGGTCTGTGAGAAGTTTTTTCTATCATTCTTGAAATTCAAATAATTTAAGGCTGCTGTTCTTATCACTCAGAATATTTAGATGACCTCCTATAAATGACCCCGTGCAGTGTTAGGGAGAACATTCAGTTTTGGTGGAGAAAAAAAAAAACAAAATAAGTTTATTCTCTAGCTTCAGTATGACATGATCAGACACAAACCTGCTCCACAGATATCCTGAACAGCCCCAATCACTGATTTACTTCACCTCGCATTTCCCTTTTCCCTTCACAAGTTCTTCTCCTTTACCACCCCCATTCCCTCTCAAATAAACAGCTCACTTCTGTTTATCCTTTTCCATGGTTTAGCAGACTTTATAACCTCATATGGTGTTTATGATTTGATTGCCCTGGTAATTTCTACCTTGTTCAGCAATTCTGCTAAGCTATTATTTTCTTTTGTTATCTACTGTTTCCTGCTGTGTCTTACGTTGTCTTGTTAATGGTGCTCTGGGTCAGAGCTAGCCCTCTGTGTATATATTACTCCTACCTCATTATCTGTAGCAGCCTGTTATTCCTCATATTTGTATTTTTTAGAGGTGCCACATGTCAGGATTCACCATAACATTCTAACTCATGTTTTGAATGTCTATATACTTCTTTGGCACTCTTTCCTTTCATTATCTGGTTATACATATGTGCAACAGTGCAAAAATAGTAAGTAAACAAAATTTTCCTTTTTTTTCTTTTTCCATCATTTTTCACAATTGCCATTTTAGAAGTGATCAGCAAAGGTGTTGAGTGTTGACATTGTCAACATTGTCTGACACATGATGTGGCACCCTGTCCACTTAAATAAGTATTTTCTTTGTGCAGCTCTTTCACTGGGAGGTTAAAAACTAAGTGCATTTTAGGTAATGAAATTTGACAGACTAGACCCTATCCACAGAGATTAAAAAGGAATAATGAAACATAGCTATAAAGTTCTGTAGCTAATGTTTTAAATGGTTTAGGTTATTTTATTTCTAGTTATCTCTTGACGTCAAGAGTTCTATTCTTTGCATTTTGTCAATGATAATTTTGTGCTGATTTATAACAAATGATTAAGCATGAGTAATTGAACTACCAGTCTTTTGATAGAAAAGTTATACATTTAATTATTCAATTAATTTGAAATTCACTTTGTAAAATAAGCACAATGATTCATAAAGGAAGCAGTTATAGCCAAAAAAATATATGGAATGGATATAGGGCAAAACTGTAATGAACACCAAAAGTAAAAAAGGCCCAGTTAACAGACCACTGATAAATTAAAGAGGTCTCATTTTTTTTTCTTAACATTTAGGGCATTTTTGTAATGAGCTTTAAAAAGTAAAAGTATTCTATCTTGGAGATAATTCAGTACTTGACATGTAGGACATGACAGAACTGAAATTCTCAAAGTATGGCTGAAATCCCTCTCTTCCAATGGTAATAAATCATGTTTTACAAGCTCAAGCAGAAAATGTTTGATGATTGAGTAATCCTTAAACAGTTTTTGCTGATCCGTTGTGTTGAAGAAAACGTCTTCAACAACACTGAAAAGATTGTTTCCAAATAATGTTTCTTGGAAAGGGAAATGAAAAACATTACGGTTGGTTTAGGTAGTTACCATGAGGGAAGTTATACTTGTACATATTTTTCCAGTGCATTATCACAGTTATGGGAAACAGGATAAAATCTTTCAATTGTCACAGTGACTAGACCAAATCTAAAGTTGATATAGGGCTTGATCCTACACGCCTTTCTTGAATTGTAAAGATGATTTCTCAATCAAATCTCGTCCCATCAGTTCTTACTAATTTCTTCCTTATGAAAAAAACTCTTTTGGCTTCATTTGGCTTCACTGACATTTAGTGAAGGGTAGATATCAGTTATGGGAACTGGGATCTTGTTTCCCAGAATTTCTGAGCACTGAAACATTTTGGAATATAGCACCGTTCAGGCTGAGTGATAATGGTGGTCTATACCTAATCAAAAGTGCAATGGTAAGCAGTTGTTCATATAAATGATCTTACGAATCAAAGCCTGTATAGAAAAAATAAGAGAGCCTGGAAGTGAGATGAAGCACCAGACCCTTGAATATTCGCACAGCTTAATGTTTAATTAATTCCATGGTTTTATCTGAGTCTTCCTCAGCTAGTTCTCTTGTGTGGCCTTAGCTAAGTAAGTACAAATGGTGTCACTTTACCAGTACAAAACTGTCTGCACAGATCAGTCAAACTTCATAGAAAGAAACTTGAGGCTGAATCATTAGTCTTACTAAAACTTTCTTGTTCCATGCTTAAGAACATAACAGTAAACCCGTTGTCATCTTGTTCAATGGGAATATCCTACATAAACCTTGAAACTGAACTTCACATCTTCGCAGTTATTTTTTGTTCTTCTGTCTTGTTAAAACTCACCGTTAAATTCCAGCAGCACTAGAACTGACTAGCTGTAACTAAAAACATGGCTTCCCTCATGTGTTCTAGTTAGCACCTTTTTCAGTTGCATTTTTCACTTGTAGGAGAAAATTAATTTGAAAATGAATCTGTGAGAAAGGATTATATATTTGGTCTCTCAGATTTTTATTTCCCCTACCCCCAGTTTTGTACGTGTTTGCCAAAAATGTCAAGTGCTTTTCTATATTGATTTTGTTTGTGTTGTGCTTTCAGCTCTTGTTTGGTTTTTGTTGTTTTTTTGTTGTTGTTTTTGTTTGTTTGTTTTAATAAGAGGGATTATATTATTTATTTTCCTCTACTAAAAAAAGAGTAAGGGGTTTTAAAGACCTTATTTGTGTCTAACGGTTGTGTATACTTATCTTTCAAATATTATCCTCATTTTCAGGTAGATTAAGTTGCTGGGTTTTTTAATTTGTCTCAAAGATCTATGGAAGTAAAAATCTGATTTAAGACAGACGTTCCAGCATTCAAAATTAAAAGTTTACTCTTAGCAAAACAATCGCCTGTCAACTGCTTCTATCCAGTGACTGTGAAAGCTAATTCTGCTTAAAAAATAACAATCTGAGTTAGAAGCACTTACCTTTTATAGAATAGCATGTAGAATTCTGGAAACAAACTTCTTACAATCTGTACTTGCTCAGGATGCTGAAGGTCTTATTCATTTTAATGATAAAATTTAATAAATGGAAAAATTCAAGCCAAACTCTCTTTTCCTGCTGACATTTTCAGTGCACCTTTTCTCAGGCCATATACTTGTGTTTGCAACACCCTCCTTCAGAATGTGTATTATTCTCACCCTAGGCTTCCAAGCATGGATAAATAGCTTTTCATTGCTGATGTATATCCTTCCACAATGACTCTTATTTATAGCTAATTCATTTATTGCTACATTGGCAGCAAAAGAAAGGTTAAGGACAGTGTGGGCCCATTGATTAATGAGACGGGGGATAGTGACAAGGAACATATCTGAGGTAATCAATGTCTTTTTTTGCCTTAGTTTTCCCTGGTAAGACTTGCAATTGGGCCAGTCAGGTCTGCCTATCAGTCTGTGGGAGTGAGTAGTACCCACAGTAGATGAAGAAAAGAGTTAGAGGACACTTAGCCCACTTGAACATGCAGAAGTCCATGGAACCTGATGGAATGCACAAGTACAGGAAAGTAGCTGGCTAATGTCATTGCAAGGCTACTGTCTATCATCTTTGCTAGGTCATGGCAATCAAGGCAGGTTCTTGTTGACTGAGAAAACATCCAGATGTTCCTGTCAGACATCACACTCATCTACAAGAAAGGGAAGGAGGATCCAAGTAACTACATCCAGTCAGCTCAGTCCCTGGGAAGGTTATGGAGCAAATACTCTTAGAAGATATTTTGAAGTACATGAAGGACAAGAAGGTGGTTGGGAGCAGCCAAGGGTAAATCACATCTGACTGACTTAATTGCTTTCTATGGTAAAGTTACTAGTGCTGTGCAAGAAGAGGACCATGGGTGTTGTTTACTGTACTTTTACCAAGCCTTTTACAAAGTTTCCGCTTTTCCAGATTCAAGTTACCAGATTGGTGAGATAGGAAGTGGATAACTGGATGATAAGGTGTATGGAGAACTGGCTGGACCGCCATACTTAGAGAGCTGTGATCAGTGGTACAAATTTCATTTGCTGGCCAGTCAGTTACTAGTGGGGTCCCTCAGTGATCAGTATCAGGACCAGTACTGTTTAATATCTTCATTAATGACCTAGATGACAGATCAGAGTAAACTCTCAGCAAGCCTGTGGACAACACCAAATTAGGAGAACCATTCAATACACTGGAAGGCAGGGTCACAATTCAGAGGGACATTACCAGGCCAGAGAAAGGGACTGACAGGAGGCACACGAAGCTCAGCAAATGGAAATGCAAAATCTTGCATGGGGAGAGGAACAACCCCATGCCACATTTTAAGCTGAAGATGACTGTCTGGGAAGCAGATTTGCAGGAAAGAACCTGTCAGTTCTGGTGGACAGCAAAAGGAGCATGAGCCAGCAGTGTGTTCTGGTTGCAAAGATGGCCAACAGTATCCTGAAATGTATCAATAACGTTTTGGTCAAACAGTCCAGTAACAGTGGTCGTTCCTCTTTACTTGGCACTTGTAAGACCAAATATGGAGTACTGTGTCCAGTTGCCTCAGTACAAGAGACATTGACATAGTAGGGTGAGTCTAGGGGAGGCCAATAATATGGTTTTTGGCCTGTACACAGGACAAGTGAGGAAAGTCTGAGAGCTCTCTTTGTTCAGCCCAGAAAGGGCACAGCTCGAGGAAGATTTTGCTGTCTACAGCTACCTGATTAGAGGATATAGAAAAGTTGGAAGCAGTCTTCTTAGAGATACACAGTGATAGGATGAGTGGCAAAAGACACAATGTGAATATTGAAAATTCTCAGATGATAGAAAAAAATATTTACCACAAGGGTGGTCTAACACTGGTAAATGTTGTCTTGTAGAGTTGAAGAATCTTCATCCTTGAGCTGTATAAGACTCAACTTCTGAGCAGGGGTTTAGACTAGATGATATTCAGGGATCACTTCAACCTAAATTATTCTATGATTCTAAGTACCTACGAAAAAAAAAATAGAATTTGTGAGAATATATGTATTCATAATTGTATTTCTCCCAGTAACAGTTATTTCATAATTAAGATACTGTGCATATAAATTTGTTATTTTTATTTTGGGGGGATTTTTGTTTTATACTCTGCTCTCTTAAATCTTATGTACAAAACAAGATCCTCAAACTAAATTTAAGAAATATTGGACTACACAATGCAGCAACTCTCAGAGACAAAATATAAGTGATTTAGAAAAAAAGGCAAGTTATCTGCTCTCTCTGCTATACTTACACCTTTAATAAGCAATTCAAAAAGGCTGAAGCTTAAAAGTACGTTTATGGACATGTTAACTTATTTGTGTCTCAATCAGCTAAGCATAAAATGATCAGTTTAAACACTGATATTGATTTTTTTTCTTCTCTGACACCCAGTTCTCTTCCTTCTCATTGTCTTCCATAACTAGGGAGAAAAAATCAGTTAAGCTCTTCTTGAAAAAAAAAAAAAACAACAAATAAACAAAAAAAAATCAAAGCCCAAATGGCCCTCCTGACCTGTAGGTACACTACTGCATTTTACTACTGTGTTATTTTATCTCAAGGAAATCCAACTGTATCTATAATGATACAAGCATATATTACTCAGTAACCCAGGAAGCAAGAATTTAGTTGTCCTCTTTGCAGTTATCAAAATATGTTGTCTCTCCCATTATAACATTTGACACAGGAGATCAGCAGTGACAATTGCAACACCAGCTGCTTCACTTTTTGTGTTTTTCCTGGCTGTTGTCATCAATTAACAGATTCCCTTGCTCAGTCTTAGGTGCCAGGAAAGACATCTTGCCGAGATGCCTTAACTCATGCAGATACAAAGCTGATTGATTGATACAACTGTCATAGTTATTGGATAATGTCACCCCCCATTTAAAAGAAGGGCTTAAAGGAAGATCTAGGAAACTATAGGCCTATCAGTCTTACTTCAATCCCTGGGAAAGTTATGGAATGATTCCTTGTGGGGGTTATCACAAGTCAAATGAAGCACATGATCGGGAATAGCCAGCATGGATTAGTCAAGGACAAATCATGCTTGACAAACCCAATCACCTTATACAACAAAGTATCTTGCCTGGTTGATGTGGGGTGAGCAGTGAACACTGAATACCTGGTTTTCTCCAGGGCTTTTGATATGGTTCTCCACAGACTCCTTCTAGGGAAACTGATGCATTGCAGTTTAGACAAGTGGTCTGTAGAGTGGGTGGGGAACTGGTTGACAGGCTGCACCCAGAGGGTGATGGTAAATACCTCCTTTTCAAACTGGCAATCTGTTACAGATGGGGTCCCTAAGGGATCAATATTGGGCCCAATGATCTAGGTGATGTGATCAAGTTTACTCTGATGAATTTTGCTACTGATAGCAAACTGAGTGGGGAAGTGGACACTTTGGAAGGGAGAGACACTGCAGGAAGACCTAAATAGGTTGGAGTGGGTTAACAACATTATGAAATTCAACAAGTGTAGGGTCTTGCACCTGGGAAAACATAATTCAGGAGTGCAGCACAGACTGGGATCTATCTGGCTGCATATTAGTTCGGTGGAAAGAGTTCTGGAGGTCCTGGGGGACAGCAAGATCAATGTGAATAAACAGTGTGCTGCAGCAACAAAGAAAACCAACAGGATGCTGGGTTGCATCCACAAAGGCATCACCAGCAGACATAAATAAGTCCTTATTCCATTCTACTCAGTGCTTGTCAGGCCACACCTGAAATAATGTGTGCAGTTTTGGTCCCCACTATGCAAAGAAGATGTGGACAGGCTGGAGAGGGTCCAGAGGAAGCCACAAAGCTGATCAAGGGATTGGGAAGCCTGTCATATGAGGAAAGGCTGAGAGAACTGGGTTTGTTCAGCCTGGAGAAGACTTAGGGGAGTCCTTATCACCATGTTCCAATATCCAAAGGGTGGTTATGAAGAAGATGGAAACTTCCTCTTTTACAGTGAGTCACATGGAAAAGATGAGGGGAAATGTGTACAAGTTACTTCTGGGGAGATTCCAACTGGACGCAAGAGGGAAACTGTTTTACAGTGGGAACAATCAGCCACTGGAATAGTCTCCTGTCCTAGTTCAGGCTGGAATACAGTTCATGTTCATTTTGGTAGCTGGAGGAGTGCTGAAGCACACTGAGACTCCAGGGGCTCCCCAGGTCCTAGTGCCCTTACCTGTGTGCGGGGGCGGGGGGAGCACAGCTGGAGGCCTGGGCCCGGATTGGCCAATATGCCATGTCATGTGACATTGTGCTCACTATAGAAAGGCAGGAGTGGGCCGGGAGGGGTTCTCACTTCCTGGAGTGTTGCTGTGGGGCCTTTGTGTTGGGGATCGCCAGCCTGGAGCAGGCGGGGGTCAGTGGGTGGTGAGCAGCTGTATTGTACATTACCTGCTGATACTGCTGTCAGCGTATTGTTCTGTTACTGTTATTAAACTGTTTTTATCTCAATTCGCGAGTCTCCCTTTGCCCCTCTGGTTCCCTCCCCATTCCCAAGTCGGAGGAAGGTGGGTGAGCGACTGCGGGGCATTTAGCTGCCAACTAGGCTCAAACCACGACAGTCCTTTTTGGCGCCCAATGTGGGGCACAAAGGGTTGAGATAACAATAGATTTGATCTGTGTGTGCTATAAAGCTTATTATAATGCCAACTGCCCATCCTATTATAATGTCATTTGCTTGGCTCCTAAAATCGTGGGTTTTGTTGCTGCAGTTGTGTTATACATCACAATGCTTACCGTATGTAGTCCCCATGCTGCTGCTTATTACCCGTGGGAATTGGATTAAGATTTTTGCCTTGCTGTATTATGTAACACTAATCTATGGCTTGATAAAATCGTCGGTCCTGGGAGTAGTGGGGCTTTTGTACTCAGCGTGGTCGTTGTCTGTGTACACCGGGGAGCACCTACTGGAATGGGTTAGTAACTACACCCTCCACCTTTTCTCCTCGGAGAGCCCACCCACGGGGGAGATACCTTCTTCCATCTTCCCCTTCTCCAGGCTACTTGCAAGTATACCTGAGAATGCTGAGAACTCTAAATATCCATGGAATGCTCGTATTAACATTGTTGTCTTGTTGCTGGAAGCTGTAGTGTTCCTGAATGTGGTTCAGGTTCTGTTTCAGGTTAAGCAACTGTTTCTGAATACCACCCAGGGGTCTACCCAAGGTTGGAGAGTTCTGCGTGGCTGGAAGTGTAGAGAAGCATGGGAAAGTACCTAGGACAGTGGGCACCTCCAGTGTTTTGGAAGTTCACCCCTGACCAAGTGCGGGATCCTGAGAAACTAGTAAAATATTTAGAGAAGGTGTGCTGTCATCCTGACACCTCAAGAGAGACGCAGATCATTGCAACGTGCTGGGGCCTGGCCCATGCCTACCGAACCCTGCTTGCCACTATGCACTATCCTCAAAAGGAAGACGTCTCTGCATCTGAGAGCAAAACAACCGTCACTGCAACCACTCTGACACCTCTACCAAACACTACAGCCACTCCAACTTGGGAAACAGGCACTGCAGCCACTCCAACTCGGGCAAAAGACACTGCAACCAATCCAACTACTATGATAAGTACTGCGGGTGAACCGGAGAATCAATCCGTGACAGTGTCAGTTGTTCCCATACAGAAGAAGAAATACACTAAGAAATCCCCTCGCATTGTAAAAGATGGTGAACTAGGGCCCTCACAAGAACAGGAGGAGGAGGCAGAGACAGTGGTAATCACCCGATCCCTATCCCTGAGTGAACTATGAGACATGCAAAAGGATTTCAGCCGCCGTCCAGGTGAACACCTCCTTACCTGACTGCTCCGATGCTGGGATAGCGGTGCCAACAATGTGGAATTAGAAGGTAGAGACGCCAGGCAACTGGGATCCCTGTCCAGGGACACAGGCATTGACAAGATTATTGGAAGAAAGACACAAACGCTCAGCCTTTGGAGACAACTACTGTCAGGCATGAGGGAGAGATATCCCTTCAAGGAAGATCTTACGTGTCATCCAAGTAAGTGGACCACAATGGAGAGGGACATCCAATACCTGAGGGAACTGGCTGTGCAGGAGATGGTTTATTATGGTCCAGACGATGCATGGCTACCCACAGACTCAGATGAAGTCCAATGCACCCAGCCCATGTGGCGGAAGCTTATACGGAGTGCTCCATCATCGCATTCCAATGCATTAGCAGTATTTAACTGGAGAGAGGAAGAGGGACCAACTATGGATGACTTGGCTCGCCGACTCCGGCACTGTGAAGAAAGTCTCCCTTCTTTCATCATTGCGATTGTGGAGAAACTATCATAAGAAGTCCGACAACTCAAAGAGGACATGTCCTACTCTCCACCTCCAGAGACTAAGGTCTCAGCTATCAGGAGTAAACGACTCCCTACTCAAGCGATATGGTATACACCATGGGGGAACCTATGGTATTACCTGCGCGACCATGGAGAAGATATGAGGAAATGGGACAGGAAACCCACCTAGGTTCTAAGAGAGTGTGTTCGAGAGTTGGAAGGAAGAATGGCTACAAATCAAGGTTCTTCCATGAGAAGTGTCACTTCAGTCTCTGCTAATCAGTTACCCAAACCTCATAGAAGAGTTGATTTTGCTCCTGATCCTATGAGGAGAACTTCTGAGTTGTACTTACAAGAAGTGAGTAACCAGGATGGGACCAAGATTAGCAGAGACCGCACTAACCCCTTCATCAACAATGGATACTATGAGCAGCATTAGAGAGGCCCTGCCTCCAGCCAGGTGGAGAGGGACAACCATGTTTACTGGACCGTATGGATTAGATGGCCTGGCACAACTGACCCCCAGGAGTAAAAGGCTCTGGTGGACACTGATGCCCAATGCACCCTGATGCCATCAAATTTCCAAGGAACAGAGTTTATTTGTATTTCAGGATTGACAGGGGGGTCTCAACAGCTGACTGTGTTGGAGGCTGAGGTGAGCCTAACTGGAAATAAATGGAAAAACACCCTGTTGTGACTGGCCCGGAAGCTCCCTGTATTCTTGGAATAGATTATCTCCGGAGAGGGTATTTTAAGGACCCAAAAGGGTACCGGTGGGCTTTTGGCATAGCTGCTTTGGAGGCAGAAGAAATTAAACAGCTGTCCACTCTGCCAGGGCTCTCAGAGGATCCTTCTGCTGTGGGACTACTGAAGGTTGAAGAACAACGGGTGCCAATCTCTACTACAAATGTGCACCAACGGCAATATCGCACCAACAGAGACTCTGTAGTTCCCATCCACCAACTGATTCATCAACTCGAGAGCCAAGGGGTGATCAGCAAGACTTGCTCACCCTTCAACAGCCCTATATGGCCAGTGCGGAAGTCTAATGGAGAGTGGAGACTGACAGTGGACTATCGGGGCCTGAATGAAGTTACGCCACTGCTAAGTGCTGCTGTGCCAGACATGCTACAGCTTCAATATGAATTGGAGTCAAAGGAAGCCAAGTGGTACACCACAACTGATATCGTCAATGCCTTTTTCTCCATCCCTCTGGCAGCAGAGTGCAGGCCACAGTTTGCTTTCACCTGGAGGGGTGTCCAATACACCTGGAACAGACTGCCCCAGGGGTGGAAACACAGTCCCACTATTTGCCATGGACTGATCCACACTGCGCTGGAACAGGGTGAAGCTCCAGAACATTTACAATACATTGATGACATCATTATATGGGGGAATACAGCAGAAGAGGTTTTTGAGAAGGGAGAGAAAATAGTTAAAATTCTTTTGAGAGCTGGCTTCGCCATAAAACGGGGTAAAGTCAAGGGCCCTGCACAGGAGATTCAGTTTTTAGGAATCAAATGGCAAGATGGACGTCATCAGATTCCAATGGATGTGATTAATAAAATAACGGCTATGTCTCCACCAACCAGCAGAAAGGAAGCACAAACTTTCTTAGGTGTGATAGGCTTCTGGAGAATGCATATTCCAAATTACAGTCAGATTGTAATCCCTCTTTATCAAGTGACCCAGAAGAAAAATGACTTTTTATGGGGCCCTGAGCAAAAGCAAGCTTTTGAACAAATTAAACAAGGAACAGTTCATATTGTAGTCCTTGGGCCAGTTCGGGCAGGACATGATGTTCAAAATGTGCTCTACACTGCTTCCAGGGAGGATGGGCCTACCTCGTTCTGCCCACCATGCTCACTTGCGCTCCCCTGGGACTTCTTTCATAAGTGTGGAAAGGACTTGTCCACTGTTGGTCCTGGTCCTGCCTGGGTCTCATCAGCCTCTGTGGCATGAGCTGTGGGCTCCTGCTAGATCTCCCTACTCCCCTGAGGTTTCCCCAGTTCAGGAAACCCTCCTGTGTATCACATTAGAGCACTCCACTGTTCATCATGTCAGCACTGAAGCTGCTCACTTTGATGACTTATTATACTTATAAGCAAAAGTAATAACACAGTTATAAATCTTCTGACATTATAAGTATTCACAAGATATTATAATCGAGTTTGTAATCCTGACATATTGGCATATTTACACAAATTTAATTTACAAAATGACACTTGCAATCTTATAAATTAGAAACACTTGTTAATATATATAAAAATAATAAAACTGTGTGCATATATATAAAAATAACCAAACTGTGTGCAAAATCTTCGTAATAAAAAATATAACCCTCAAAACAGTGTTATGTTACTGGCAAACAAATCTGTTATGGTTAATGACATCTTTAAGTATTTAGTATTCTCTTGTCAATTTTTATAATAGAAGTGACATTAAGCAGTACCCAGGTTAGACTCAGCTGTTTGAGTCATAAAACAAATATCATGAATATGTGACATATTCTTATCTAATTGTTTAATTTTCCCAGTTATTTTTTAAATTTTAAATTCATGATGGAACAATCAAAGACTGCAGAATAGACCTGTGTGATCCTGTAGTCTACTTTCTAGTGGCTTAGAAAAAACAACCAAGGGCATTGGCATGAGATTATAGACATGAGCTCAAAATCTTTTATTAAAGGCTGCTACATACTCAGCTCTATTCTTACTGCTGTGTCATGGTTTAACCCCAGCTGGCAGCTTGGCCCGAAACAGCCACTCGCTCACCAGGTGGGGGAGAGAATTAGAAGGGTAAAAGTGAGAAAACTTGTGAGTTGAGATAGACAGTTCAATAGGCAAAGCAAAAACCATGTCTGCAAGCAAAGCAAAATTAGGAAGTAATTCATTATTTCCCATCTGCAGGCAGGTGTTCAGCCATTTCCAGGAAAGCAGCACTCCATCATGTGTAGAGGTTAATTGAGAAGATAAATGCCATCACTCTAAATATCCTCCCCCTCTTTCTTCTTCTTACCCTGTCATTTTATTGCTGAGCATCACGTCATACGGTATGGGATATCCCTTTGGCCAGTTGGGGTCAGCTGTTCCAACTGTGTCCCCCAGCCTATTTGCTGGTAGGGTGGTGTGAGGAGCAGAAAAGTCTTGGGCTCTGTGGAAGCACTGCTCAGCAATAACAAAAACATCTCTGCATTATCAACACTATTTTCAGCACAAATTCAAAACACAGCCCTGTATTAGCTGTTATGAAGGAAATTAACTCTATCCCAGACAAAACCATTACATTCTGTTTCTGTTTTCCTTACAGGAAGAACTCCACTGTTCTTCCATAGTTACTTACAAAAATAGTCATCATCCCCTGGACCTGACAGAAACAGTATCTTTTCCAGAATACCTTGAGTGTAGAATAGTCACCATAATATTTATGTTGATTATTTTAGATTTCTCATTTCACAGATAATGTTTATACCTATTTCCAACTTAGTGACCAACCTCTGTCAGCCATGTTATATTTTCAGCTAATATTTATGCTTTTCTGTGTAGGTTCTGTTTGGGACTATTGTCCTATAAATACATAAAAAGTTCTCTCTCTTTTTTTTTTTTTTTTTTTTTTTTTTCTAAATTCCTGTGCATGTTGAATTTAAAAACCTTAACAATAGCAGGCATGTGAAAATCAATCATGTTGTCTCATTGTTTTCTTGGTTTTGCACATCTGCCTGTCTGTGACCATCTGTTATATCATATCTTACACTTTGATTTTAAATTACCTCAGGCCAGGAATATTTTTATTCTCTGTCTCTACATTGCCAAGTTTAAAAAATTATTTTTCATCATTTCATCAAGAATCTATTATCAATCTAATTCATATCTTAACATTATAATTAAAACTTCACTTATAAACCAAAAAAATTAATCTGTATCTAAAGGAACCCCAGAAAAGTCCTATGACCCTGCTCTTTCAGGTCAATGAAAAGTATAAGTCCTTTTATCAGTCACATGAAAAATATCACTTGCTGGGTTACACTCTGAGTATACCAAAATAATTTTGGAAGGAAGAACAAATGAAAAATAATTACCCTATGACTAATGTGCTAAAAAGATAGATAGGCTATGTTTTGAATTCCTTCAGAAGAGATTTAATTTGCCTACTTTGATTCCTAAATTTTAACATATATGTGAGGTACTTGCAGCAGTGCAGTTTTCCTTGGTTATAATTTCAGTAGACCAGTATAGGTGTGCCTATGGCTCATACTGCTACACAATTTTTAGACTACACTATGCCTGATTGGTAAGAAGTCTGAAAAGCGCTGGTCTGGATGTAATGGTTTAGTTATGAACACTGTAACTTACTTGACATGTTAAGATGATATTCATCTGATGAAAAGTGAAATTCTACATCTGAACCAATCACTTAAGCTTCACTTACAGTCAGTAAGAGGAATTGGCGTATTTGAAGTTATTCAGCTTACTAAATAAGGACATCTACTTTAGGACAAGCTAAATTGTGTTTTTGGAATGCCCTTTTCTTTGAATTAGCTGTAAGAAGGACTTGGGATGACGATCTTTCAGAAGTTTCCACATCATAGATACCTCAGAGAAATTACAGCTTATAATGGTTTTACAGCTCTAAGATTAAAAATTTTCACCCAAACACTGGACAACTATATTAAACTATTTGCTTGAATATTTGTCTAAATGTATCTGACCTGTATTTGTGTGTATAAGTGTGCTCAGCTCCAGAGTGCTGCCACTGTATAGTAGAGCAATCAGTTCTTTTTGTTGAAGTGCTTTACGTGACACAATAATATATCTGTAGGTGGGAGGAATATTTTGTTGTTAGTATTTTTAATATTTAAATGTGTCCTGGGTTGAGTGAGTGGTGGGGTTTTTTTGGTGGCAGGGGAGGGGGATATAGGGGCGGCCCCCTGTGAAAAACTTCTCGAAGCTCCCCCAGCTCCAAGTCAGCTCCACCTCTGCACCAAAACTGAGCCAATCAGCTGTGCCTATACAATAACATATTTAAGAAGTGACGTGGTGATGTGCAGTCGGACTTGTAAGGGGAAGTTGCAGCAGCTGCGTGAACACCAAGGTCAGTGGAGGAATGGAGGAATAAAGGAGGGGGGAGGTGTGCTGGAGCAGAGACCCCCCTGTATCCTGTGGTGAGATGGCAGGGCAGTCCCCTCTACCACCCATGAAGATCTACGGTGGAACAGACACTGATTTATGGCCTGTGAAGTGTTTTCGCCTGGTTGACCAAAGCGACTGTGCCCAAAGAAGTCTGGGAACTTGTGGGAAAAAGTGTCCCCCGCTGTTGTAGTTTAGAGCTGGGAGGATTGCAGCATGCAGGGGTGTCCCACTCGAGCAGCTCGGGAAGGGCTGCAGCCCGTGGGAGGGAATCCAGTTGGAGAAAGTTGGTGACCCACATGGAGCAGTGTAAGGAAATGCTGTGGCCCGTTGGAGGAACTCACATCAGAGGAAGTTTGTGGAGGACTGTCTCCTGTGAGAGGGGGACCATGATGCAGCAGAGGGAAGAAGTTCCAGAAGCTTTCCCCACTGAAGATGGAAGAAGTGGCAGCACTGACTGCACTCCCCCATTCCCTGCCCCTGCGCCACTGAGGGGAGGAGGTAGAGATATGGGGAGAAGAACTGAGCCCAGGAAGAAGGGAGGGTTGGGGGGAAGGTGTTCTCAAGATGTGGCAATGCTTCTCACTGTCCTACTCTGTTACATGTTGCTACTGTCTGTAATAAATGTATGTTCTTTTTTTTCTTCCCCTAACAAGTCTGCCTTTTGCTAGTGCCCATAAAGGGTGATTTTTTTCCCCATCCCACTCCTATCTCAAACCCCAAGCCCAGTTCTATGTCCCTTCTTATTGCCAGAAGAGAAGGGAGAGAGAGTGGCTGCGTGGTGGTTGACTGCCGACCATGATCAAACCGTGACCGTATGTTATTGGAAACATTTACTAGATGAAGAACTAGAACCCAAATTTTATATTTACCAAGATCAAGAGCCTAGTTTCCTTAGCTTTCTCTCCTCTCTTTCTGGTTCAGTGATAATTTAATGACTTTATTCAAAATGAACCAGTAACCGATTATCCTTCTTCCAGTGATCATTTTTTTTTTTTTTTTATACAGCCATTAAAGTTTTATATGAACATTAAAGTGCATGCCTGTCTAGTATACTACATAAAGAAAATCCTGCTTCCACCTATCAGAACTCTTAGGGTATTTCTGAGAGTAGTATGTTCTGGAGATCAGTTGTCTGTATTTGCTCTTGCACCAAGGTGATTTGAGTGTAGCAGCAAACTGCTAACTGGCTTGCGCCTGAAAGCTATCATTCCCTCAGGAGCACCATCACTGGAATGAAAAGGACCTTTTCAGTTCCTTAACAGGGAATCTCTTTCTTTCACAAGAAGACATTGTTGTCCAAGTTAGTCAAATAGGCCCAGCTCCACTGGGAGACCAGAAGCTGCAACAGCCAACAATACCTAAAACTTACTCAGAGAGCCCTAATTCACAATGCTGGTTTAATCATTGAGCATTCAGAACAGCTGATGGAGCACTGTAATGTTTAACTTAGACAACAGGAAATGCCATACACAGATGTTTTCTTGCATTGCACTCTGGATGTTTATCTCCTGTTCCAACTAAATGATACTTTATGCTCCTATGTGCTTTGTTAGATGTAGATCACAGTACAAACCAGCTAAAAATATGCCTTAGGTGAAAATGAGTAAGTAATTTTAATTTAAAAGTGTATAAAATCAGGTTATATTTATTAAATAAGGAGGCTTTATTGCCTGTAATACAATAAAAAAGTTTGTACAGAAGTATCAAATAGAAGACTCGTAATTATTTGTCATACTTCATTTTTCTCTAGTTTCCAACCTTACTGTTTGTTTGTATTGAGAGTTATAGAACAGGATAAATAAGTAAGTAACAAAGGCTGAAATTATTTTTAATATATGATTATTATTCACAATGAATTGCAAAACTATCTTTCTAAAAACAAAACTCGCAGATTTTGTTAAAAATATTGCTTTCCATTGAAGTTCTTTTTATAAATCAGCACCAAAAGAAGAACCAGCCTAAGGAAAAAGGAGATGAACCAGATATGTGAACAGTCAGTTTCAATTGTACTGAATAAATGTCACGGTTTGAGCCTGGTCAGCAGCTAAATGCCACACAGTTGCTTACCCACCCTCCTCCTACATGGGATTGGGGAGGCAATCGGAGGGGCAAAGGGAGACTCACGGGTTGAGATAAAAACAGTTTAATAACAGTAGTAGAATAATACAGTAACAGCATAAATGGATATTATCAAATAGTTGCTCAACACCCACCTGCTCCCACCTAGTAATCCCAAAGACACTACAGCAACACCCCCAAAAAATGAGAACACAGCTCCTAGCTCACTCCTTCTTTTATATAGTGAACACAATGTCACATGACATGGCATATCGGCCAATCCAGGCCCAGCACTCTAGTTGTGCTCCCCCCTCCCTTGCGCACAGGTGAGGTCACTAGGACCTGGGGAGCCTCTGGGGTCTCAGTGTGCATCAGCACTCCTCCAGCTACCAAAACAAACATGAAATCTATCCCAGCCCAAACCAGGACAATAACAAATTCTGTCATATATTAAATCTGTATTTATGTGTTCCTATGAAATAATTTCTAGATGTAGGACACTGAAAAATGGGCTGAATGGCAAAAGACAAACTAAATAATAAAAAAAAAGAAATCGTCTTGATCAGGTAAATTCTTCGGAACATACATTAATTCCACCAGAAATCACTGTAATTATTCTACTTATGTAAGATAAGCAAATGATCAAATTTTTTCAGAATTCTTATTTTTTTTTCCTGAAATCTTTGCTGGAGTTTCTGTGTAGTATGTCTACAATCCTAAAGTTATAGAGACAGTAAATTTTTTTCAAGTCAGATAATGCTTCTGACTGGATAAATTTCTGATGGAAGTATCTACCTAAAGTTTATCTTCTTAATATGGAAAAAAAATAATCCTGGAAAAATGCCTCTTTTCTTTCAGTTGTTTGAAATTGCCTCTATACTGGTGTATGTTTCAGAACCAGTCAGAAGCAATCAGAATGTTTTAAAAATGTGATCCAGAGTAGTGGATGAAATAAACAAATCAGAGAGAAAAGGAAGTGAACATGAGTAGAAAATTGTACGAAGTTCTATCTCATCTTCTCTGAAAGTTCTATATTTAAGGTATTCAGCAAATGAAAAATAGAAGTATAATTTGGCTGTTGAGTAATCTTATTCATACAATTTTTTAATTTGACTTGACATATTATTTAATGTTATTTAAGTTAGAAAATAAACTCTCTTCATCCAAATGTTTTTATCAATAATTACATCTCTACTATGCCATGAAGTCTGTTCTTTCCTATAGTGTACAATATATGTTTCTAGGACTTGGTATGTCAATCTAAGTGAAAAGAAATGTATGATATATTACAGACAAAAGACTGTTCTTAAACTTATATTTGTTTTCATTATGTGGCTCTTATTTTCTCTGCATTAACTATGCAAGGTAAGTATTTATGTAAGGCTGTTGAGTTCTGAATCAATAAACTATGTGCAAATTTATAAGCACAGCAGATGTTGAAGAGTGATAAAGGTAATACTACAACATAAGTTATAGATTGGAATTTCTTCTGGTGGAAAATTGTCCCTTGGAGCTTTTACTGGGTTTCCATACATCCTTGACCAATGACTTTAACACCAGTTTACCAGTGTATATTATCACATATAATTTAGATCCCAGTTCTCTTCAGTGTTAAACTACACAAAGACAAAACTTACTTTCCAATTATAATATAACAAAATAATAAATTAGACCTCATTCTGGAAAAAAAGTCTGTTAGAAAAATGACATCAAAATTACTTGGGAGATATTATATTGCCAAGTCTGTACAGTGAAGGAAGGATGAACAATTGCTCCAGGTTTGGACTGGAAGACTTCTTATGTGCTCAGTGCTGATTGCTTTACAGTCCTCTGCTCCTACCCTTCAATCCCTGTTGATTTTTCTTCTTTCTTAAAGAGAGAGAGGGCATCTCTACTTCTGAATTTTCACCTTTCAGGAGTGACAAACTACACAGATGCAATAAAGAACTTAGTCCTCTGTGTTTACTGAATTTAGGTTAAATATAACAATTTATAACAAGGTGTCCTTCTCTCAAAACCTGTCCTTAATAACATTTTCAAGATGGAAAATATTTTAAAACCTTGAAAATGACATCTCTTAATGTAAAATTTAATAAAGCTGTCATGACTACCTTATAATAGTAGAAGATAATTAAGTTCATTGTAGTACCTGAACTAATTAGTTCCAAGTTCCCTCTCTTATTATATATAAAACTTTCAGGACGTGCTTTTAAATGAAATAAAATAGACAGGGCTCAGCCTAATTTCCTATATTATATACTATGTTTTGCTGTTTTTTTTTTTTTTATCATAAATACATATATAGCCATTTAATTAAATAATGTGTTTTCCTTCCAAGGTTAGATGTGTGACCTCAGTAGTCTCTAAGTCTTCTTCCTGATCTGTGTTCTGTATTTCTAAAATATCTCTGGATAAATAAAGGGCTTCATCTTAAAAACAAAACAAAAAAAAAAAACAAAACAAAAACATCACCACTAGAGGTCTGAATATTTCTGAATATATTCCATATAAAAATAACTCTCTTATGAGTACAAGAAGAATTTTTGCCAAATGTGGGTGTTTTTCTGAATTTGTTGATCTACAGCATTATATGTTTAGTGTACTATACATAAGTGGATGCCAGCAGCATAGAGAAAGGAAAGAAATCTCAGTCTCAAACCTTTATGTTATCCATCTTACTGTTTTTCAGTCTACATATATTCTCTGAATTTACAAGGGTCTAATGTACTAGTCTGTGAAAGACAACTAGGCAAAAAAGATACAGTATTATGAATAAGGCAGTAAGAGACTATTTAAAGGTACCATATTCCAAAATGAAATTAGGGATTCTGTAATCAAGAATCCTCTTAAAGAATGAGAACAATCAATAATTAACCAAAAAGCAGTGTGTTAAAATACTGGAACAGAGAACATGATTAAAAATAAATCAATATTAGTAGGTAAGTTCCTGAATACTTATTAAAACTTCTTTGTCTAGCCTTATAATATGATGGAAAATTCTAGATGAACATAAAGTATAAGAATACATGGCATTTCTGTAAACATCTGTACCTCAAATATCAATTCTTAATGATACACTTGTGGATGTTGTCACTGCAAAAATAAGACAAACTTTTTTTTTCCTATGCATGATGTATATACATGTTTGATAAAAATCTTGTATCTCTAACAAAAGAGCTTTAATGTTACATTTCAATCAACTGTTCTCTGTGCCTGTTTACAGTTGCTCAGAAATTTGTATTTCAAAAAAAGAATATATCAATTGTCTGAATGTAGTTTAAGCATCAGTTTATTTTGATAAATACCAAGTTGTATCCCAGTTTTCACTCCTATCATGCCTCCCACATATTTTCTGGAAAGAAATTAATCATCATGTTACAAATGGGCTATAATAAGTAAAACATTATCCGTAAATTGACAAAAAGTACATTTTTTTTAAGAAAGAGGAAATTTTTCAAATTCACCTTCATTTTTCAGAGTATAATTGGATAAAAAAAAAAATCAGGGAAATTTATTTTCCCATTTTGCACCAAGAAAATTTTGTTCTTCCTTCCGGAATGCTGTAGTTTGTTAGAGTAGCAGCTTGTAGTCTATTGACAAAGAAAGCCTATGGGAGGAAGGGAGGAAGGGAGGAAGGGAGGAAGGGAGGAAGGGAGGAAGGGAGGAAGGGAGGAAGGGAGGGAGAAAGAGAGAGAGAGAGAGAGAAAGAGATGAGTTTAACACAGAAGGATATACAAAAATAAGAAACAAGAAGATATGTGGAACTCTTCATTTCTTCCCCACTTACCTTCCATATACCAGTTGGACTGAAAATTTTGGGCTGTAAAAGTCAGAAAGAATGCCTATGTTACACACAGCAGTACAAAGTAACTGAGATTCCCTTGGTCCTACTGAGGTAGTACATCTGCAGAGTTCAGAGAAGGGCCTCGGACAAACAGGAGGTCAAGTTCTGGCACAGAAATGGAGGCCTACTTCTGCTTTTTGCCTTAGCTAACTGGCTCAGACCAAATAGCATATATATTGTCAGTATGATGTAACAATATAGTTTTTTCTTATTTTGGTTCTATAGTTAAATTATTTCAGAAACAGCTGAGCCTCTCTGTCTAACACTGTACTAGCTTTGTGTAACACTACATTGGCATAGACATATAGTAAGCTAAAAAGCAAAATTACAGTTACCCCTTGGAGTACAATAGACATGATTCATATTCTATACCCACGTGATGGAGAAAGTAAAAGAAAACCTATGTAGATTCTAATAAACTGAAGACTGACAGTTTCCAGGCATTGGAAAGCTACTATTTGTTTGATTATATTGCTGGAAAAGATCCCTAGAACATATTTAGCTTATGCCAACAAGCATTCTCGCAAACATGCATTTGGGAGCATTTCAGGATTTAATACAGGATGGGGACTACTGTTAAAAGGGTTGCTGCCATACTATCTTGTTTTGCAGAATAAGAGAGTTTAATAATGGGCTGTTTGGTTCATTTTACCTCAGGGCTAGGAAGTGGCAGGGTTTTATTTTTATACATGAAATGGAGTAATTTATTTGCAAGAAATCCTACTGGAGATGATAATTTTCCCAAAGTTTAAGACTGTGTCAGGTAGAGGTGAATCAGGTAAGCAGTTACCTCTAACAAGTTTTGTTTATGCTACTTTTGCTGCCTGTATTTATCTCTGCTTCTCCCCCTGCAGTTTGCCTTCTATATCTGAAGTTAAGGGATGTGACTTTGTCATTATTCTTCTGATAAGGCTCTTTTGATAGTTGAAGAGAAAAAAGTGGGAACAAATAGGTGACACAGTGGAGCACTAGTCTGCTCCATGCTAGCTCAAAATCTTATAGTGACAATGGTGCAAAAAAAGAATGTCAAATTTCTCCCTGTTTATTTCAAGCTGAATCTCCTATTGGTTGTGAAAAGGCCATATAGTTTCCTTCATCTAGTTTCAATGGAAAGGAGATGATAAAGGAATTCATAAAGCCCGTGTAATTAACAGTAAACATCACATCAAATATGTACACTTAAAAAGTCAGAGTGACCCTGGCAGAGTGTATTATCTGGATTTTAGTACATGAGTGCTCTCCCACTTACAATACTGAATCTCCAGGGTGACAGTGTATGTGCATATGCTTGTGGGTGTCTTACATTTCCTCCTATTTAGTATGAATAAAAGCAAACAATCTGTAAAGACAAACGTTTCCTTATTTTTTCATATGTGGGAAGTGAGCAAACTGGAACATCATGTTCTCTTGTTCAGATCTATGTAAATGGAAGATAAATGCCTTTGGAAGAGCTAAGAAAATAAATTAAAAAAAAAAAAAAAAAAAGGAGAAGGAACTAGAAGTAAAAACCACTTATTTGGCTCTGTTTTGAATCAGGCTTGATATTCAAAGAAGATGCTGGAGCAGCTGCTACAAGAGACCAGGCAGGAACAGTTAAACTATTGTAGGAAAAGAAGAAAATGACTGCTAGATAAAAAATGCAAAGCCATAGCCATTGGTAATATACATGGAAATGTGCTTGGCAGTAACTGCAGAACCAGAGACAGAATGCAGATGGCTAAATGGCAGTGTTAGCAGCATCTTCTCCCACTATGCTCTCTAGGGCAAAACACATTTTTGAGAATCATGTTTTGTACTCATATTGTCCATGTAGTTCATGTTCTGAGATTGCCATTGTAGCTTGAATTGGACAGTAACACTACTGATTATGATAATATGTATATAAAATATGTAAATAGCACACAATAATAAAGTCTAATTATTAAATGATTGTTAAATATGTATGATTTTTATAGTTCATAACAATATAACAAAAAGGGATGTGAGTTGTTTCCATTAACTAGTCAGGAGAGCTGAAGGTGACACTTTCAGACACGGACATCTGCAATTTATGTAGATGATGCTCAAGCAAAATGTTGTAAAGCCATTAACCAATTAAACCTTACTACATCCACTTTCCAGATATGTCCACACTGGAGGATATATTTCAAATAGTAAACACAGTAAAAGTGACCATTTCTTAAACTGTTCTGGAAAAGATTGAAATTGTACACCTTGGTACCTTGACACAAAGCTTAAAATTGAAGTCTGAAATCACTGCAAAAGATATGTGAAATTCTTTCAAACAAAAAGAAAATTACTTGTTAAACAGATCCCAACTGATATAAATCAATGTATCGATTGAAACCTATTTATTATGACAGCAGGAATTAAATTACTTGACCACAATATTACAGTAAGAAAACATGTACAATTCAAACTGTTGTGCCATGCTGTGTAACTGAACAGTGTAACATTCAGCAAAATATAAAAGACCGAAGACTGTAAGAATCCGCATTTCTTACATCACAGAAAGAAGTAACACAAGATCCAAAAAGAAGTATTATGTACACTGTGGGTCTTAGGCTGAAATCAAGCATCTAAAATTCCTCAAAATCTTCCTTCAACTTTCATTTCTCTTGAGAGTGTATCACAGCAGACACTTCTGAAGTCATATCACTATTGTACCTCAGGCACTTAAGATAGGATTCATACTGTTTGACTTTAACTGCCTGAAAATTAAGCACCTAGATTAAATAGAAGTGTGTCCTTCCTAACCAATAAAGGCACTTTCAGAGTGTGATTCATTCCGCCCTAAAATGGGATTCAGTGTTAGTCAGCAAGTACTACATGTGGCTTCACATGAAATTATTTTATCATGTGTCTTTGGTAGGCCAAAACACCATTTCCCAGATGGTTATACAAAGCCTACCTACCTGTGTGTATCATTTCCTTCATGTGATCAAGTTATTTGTTGTACAAATTAAAATATCATATTGTCTTCTAGTGTGACATAATCCAGCAACAAAATTTTCAAAAGACTTTCTGTTCACTTTATTGATATAAGCACACACAGGCAAAACTGCACATAGCCATTCACATACAAGTCATTCATTCCTAGTTAGAGTTGCAGGAGTAATTGGGACTCCAGTCACAATTATATGATTAGAAGTAGAAGTTGTATGGGCACATCAGTTGCTTCTAAGTGTTGGAAGAAAGCTCTCATAAGGTTTTGTTTCTGTTCACCTTGCATACAATTCTGAAGCCTTTGTTTGTTCAGACAAGCAGCTTCCTCCCACCTCACCACCCTTTAGATATCATCCAAGTTGCAGGATTCTTGATATACTACATCTTTTTGCTTCTTTTACCTTCATTTGTGGATTCAGCACTCCATTAACATACCAGTTATGGATATCTTTGAGAAATAACAGCCCATTGGGTCTTCACATTATTAGTCAGCCAGACTTTGGAAAGTTTTCACATAAAATTTTTGCAATTCAGTGTTATGTTTCATCACATATTTATCACTTTTCTGCTCTTCAGCCTTTTATTCTGTCAATGATTTCTGATAGCAAAAGAACATATTCCTTCCCCTTATTTTTTGTTTGTTTGTTTTTATGACACATGACTATGTATAATAAAAATAAACTTATTTTCTATCACATGACCAAAAGAGAAGCACCACCAATCACATGATTGTGTCTGCCCTCATCATCTGACTACATATGAATGTATAGTCTAGATGTGTTACTCACTGCAAATTCAGCTACTTACATTTCAGCCAGGGTATCAACATTTTGACTGAGAAGAGGAGGAGGTAGTGAGGTTTTCAGGAAAAAAAAAATACTTTTGATACTTTCTGTATGTGATGTATATCTACTTCAGATAGAGTGGAGAATATTCACAAAAATTATATGGTTGTTCTATTCCATATCCCATATCCAAATATGTCAAATATGTCACAGTGAAAAGGTGTATCTGTGGGATTTTAGGATTTGGATTTTCATAAGTATATAAAGCATTGAACATTGGTCTTTCATTTCTTCTGCTGAGAAAAGGAACGAATGGTAGAGAACAAACAAATGACAGAATATTTTGATGATCTTCTAATTAAGGCATCATCCTTAGGAGAAAATCCATGTTTTATTTTATTTTTTTTCAGAGGGCAGAGCAGAATTGTTCTCATCATATAGTCTGCAAACAGAAGTTTATCACAACACAGGTACAGAGGAATTAATGAGAAGGAAGGAATAAAAATGACTTGACCTTAAACAACAGAACCATTTTTTCTCTTTTTCTATCATCTTTTCTAATGATTTTCCTATAGGTGTTATATTATTTTCTTCTGTCAGAATAATTGTAAAAAAATATTCTGACACAGTGATCTGTACATCTATGTTTTTACTCCTTTATATTACCCATGTTTAGTTTTACACCTTTGTTTTTGTACTACTGTATATCTTATCATATCTTATCATACTGAAAAAGTACCTTTGTTCATTCAGGATTAAGATCAGGTAATATGAAACATGCTTGCTAATGTAGATTTAAGAGATCTGAAATTTTAATTCAGATATTTCATCTAGCCATTACAGCCATTAGGCTTTAGAAACAAAATAGATTTCATAATGCATGCTTCAATATTCTCTATTCCTTGGACCATATTATGTTAAAATATCATGCATGAAAAATCCTACATAAATATTGATGGAACTGTATCTTGTAAACCAACACTGTTCCTCAACAGGCTGTCAGATTGTGTTCCAAAATTTTACATCACTACAGTTGTTTGTGGCTGTAAGAGGGTTGTCAGACCAGACTCACTAAAACCAATAACTAACAAATGTTTCCTTCAATACAGTTATAGCAAAGTAATCATGTTGTATAAAATGGAAATATAAAGGATTCCAAATGTTGCAAGTAGGTGGAACAGTAGTTACAGTATTAAACTTCTTACTTTTATTAGTAGTGAAAATTAAGTGGTAATGTCTCTGTTTACCAGCTTGAGGAGCTAAGGAGAAATATGCGATTTTGCCTTTGGTCTTTTATTATATCTACAGATGGCCAGTGTCAGTACTAGTCAAGAGATGGTGCTGGAGAAATAAGAGGCAGAGAAGGTATTAAGTTAGATAAAAGATGACCTTCAAACTGAAGAAGAAAATGAGTCCTGATAAAACATCATTTCAGGGAATGGGAAAGCCCTACAGGGACATCCTACGGCTGGGAGTCCAGGAGAGTTGGAAAGAAAGCTAATTAACTTAAATAGAAGTTAATTATTTGGACTATGATTAATAGGAAGACAGCAGACTCTTTAAACTAGTCAGTAATTAAAATTACACAAAAATATAACTCAAAACATTTCCTGCTTTTTACATTTTTAACATAATTTTCTTGAGAAATTGTCCATCAGTGGTGCTTCCTTTTCAAGCTCATTGTCCCAAGAGGAAAATTTGGGAACATTCCCCCCCCCCCCCAGGATAAAAACAACCAATCAACCAACAAACCCCCACAAAAAATAAAAACAAACAAACAAACAAACAAACCAAACCCTGTAATTTCCACACTGAGTTATACAAAATTTAACTTTGGGACAGAGTATTCCAAGCATCAGCAAGACAACTGATCTCATGAAGATTTTTTTTTTTTTTTTAATTTAAAGTTCTTTACAGCTCACAAAAATTTATATTGAAAAATGTCTGAAAATTTTCACACAAGAATAAATTTTATAGATACATACACACACACTCATATATATGCACTTACTTATACATATAAACATACATACTTATATATGTAAACACAAAGGTTATGGCACTCAGCAAAAGCATCAAATTTGAGCCATGCTCGTGGCCAGAAGCTGACACTACATAATCTTAATGTTGTAATAAAAAAAAACCAAAAAAAAAAACCCAAAAAAACAAAAACAAAAGCCAGGTTGAGCTGTCATCACTTAGCTACTCTTTAATGAATACTCTGACATCTGATTTTTGTCCTACCTATCAATATAATTTCTGTAAGAACTGTGAAGAAATGTGAGCTTAGGAGCAGTTGATTGCACAGTTACTGGCACCTTTGAAAGATCAACACTGAACCAGTTTGCAGAATGGCTAAATTAAACAGCAATCATTACCTCAGTATTACTTCTTATATGCAGCTTTACACAAACTGCACACAATGAGAATGGCTGATATGTCATTAAATATGTAGATGCTATGATTCAAACTGGAATGGATGTTGGGACTGATGTACTTGACAAAACAAATAATTATTTTGCTTAGTTGGCTAAATAATATCTTGTTTGATTACTTCTGATTCGGGAAAATTATCAATTTTCATTGAAAATGCAGTCTGGACTTGTACAAATACCTGTACAAATGCAGTCTGGACTTGTACAAATACCTGTACAAATGCAGACTGGAAATGTCAAGGAAATCCTTGTCTCTAAAATGGAGGGACATGGATTTGACAGATGGGCCACTTAGTCAATAGGTACTGGCTGAATGGTCGCACTCGAAATGTTGCAGTCCACAGCTCATTGTTCCAGTGGAGACCAATGGTGAGTGGCGTTCTTCAGGGGTGGGTATTCAGACTGGTGTTGTTTAATATCCTTGTTAATGACATGGGCAGTGGGATTGAGTGCATCCTCCGCAAGTTTGCTGATGACACCAAGCTGTATGCTTCAGTCGACTTGCTGGAGGTAAGGGATGCCATCCAGAGGGACCTGGACAGGCTGGAGAAGTGGGCTCATGCAAACCCCATGAAATTCAACAAGTCCAAGTGCAGGGTCTTGCACATGGGCTGAGGAAATCCCAAGCACAAATTCCAGATGGGAGATGAGTGGATTGAGATCAACCATGAGGTGAAGAACTTGGGGGTGTTGGTTGATGAGAAGCTCAATGTGACCTGGCAATGTGTGCTCACAGCTCAGAAAGCCAGTCATATCTTGGTCTGCATCAAAAGAATTATGACCAGCAGGTCGAGGAATGTAATTCTCCTCCTCTTCTTTTGAGATCCCACCTGGAGCACTGTGTCCAGCTCTGGGGCCCCCAGCATAAGAAGGACATGTACCTGTTGGAGCGAGTCCAGAGGATGACCACAAAGATGATGAAGGGAGCTGGAGTGCTTGCCTTATGGACAGGCTGAGAGAGTTAGGGTTGTTCAGCCAGGAGAAAAGAAGGTTTCAGGAGACGTATAGTGGCCTTCTAATACTTATAGGGGGCTTACAAGAAAGCTGGAGATCGACTTTTTACAAGGGCATGTGGTGATAAGACAAAGGGTAATGGCTTTAAACTGAAAGACAATAGATTTCAATTTGATATAAGGAAGAAAATCTTCATTGTGAGGGTGCCGAGGCACTGGAACAGGTCATCCAGAGAGGTTGTGGATGTCCCATCTCTGGAGGTGTTCAAGGCAAGGTTGGACGGGGTTTTGAGCAACCTGATCTAGTGGCAGGTGTCCCCTGCCCAAGGCAGGGTGGTTGGAACTAGATGATCTTTAAGGTCCTTTCCATCCCAAAAGATTCTATGATTCTGTGATTCTAAGTGTGTGGTGTATTATGTGCAGAATATATGAAATACAAAAATAGTGACACTGGACCTAAGAAAAAAGGTCAGCCTGCACAAATGTTTAGTGTTCTTTGAACTACTCTAAGGTACTTGAGAGATTAGAGGAGGTCTGGTGAACATGAAACTCTTTAAGACAGGCAATTGGAGAGCTGGCAATAAGACATCTCAAATGACACCAGAAATTTATGCTTAATTGATTTAATTCATGGCAATTTTCTTGACTAACTTTTCATTGACCATACATAATGACAATCAATATCATGTTAGGCATTTGTCATTAGGTATTTGACTTACATGTGAATAGCTTCATGTTTGGCCGTGGAAGACTTACAAGACTTAAACAGCAATCAGAAGTCTGATCAGCTTCTTCAATAACTACATTCTGAACCACAAGTTGAAACTGTTTTGGAAAAAGAAGCTGTACTCACAGAAAGTGTTAAAGGGAAAATACTTTTTCTTACGTGTGGCTGTGAAGAATTATTTTAGATTTTGTAGTCACTGAAAAAACATTTGGAGCTTTCAGACAAATTTACTCTCACAGGTTGATATAACTTCAAGCTTTGCTCCTGATGTGTTCTTTACTTCCCTTAAAGCTCAGCAGTAGTCACTAAAAGTCTTTATATCTGCTCATTTAGACAGCACTATATAATGCATGCATCCCATGCAAGAGGTCCCAGGGTGTACTTCTCAATTCAATAATAGGAAAGGAGAGATTAAGATGAATCATATGAGATCCTATTATCATGCATTCCTGCAACAGCAGTTTTGAGTCAGTCTTAAAGCAGAGTGAAGTGTCTTGAAAAATAATGTCCTCAGATGAATAACTTGGCTGAGTTTTAATTGCCAGGGCATGTTTTGGGAAGATATTCCAGTTTATCATCTGCAGCTGGCTCATATACATGGGACTTAGCCCCTGAACAACATATATATGTATACTATCCCCACTTGCAACATCTGTCATATGTGGCAGGGCATTCATCACGCAATTGCCTGTGGTCCTGTCTGTACCAGATGTACATAAGAATTGCTGTGTGTGAGTTCACCCCAAGGAATATGGCATATATCAGGCTGTTTGGAAATTGTGTTGCAAATTTGTGGTGTTGTTTCCTGTTTCTTTAACAGATGGTACTGAACTGTTACACGGCTGAAGTTGCATACAAGATTAGCAAAAACCTACAGTGTCTCCTGTTGCTTCTGGAAGGTTTTAACTTGTCAAGACTCTGTAATTTCTTTCTCAAGCAACTGACACAAGTGTCAAGGTACATACTTTCTGACATGCAATGATCTGTGATGTCATAAACTATATGACCCTATATCTTGTCCTGAAGTCTGCAAATAAAGGTGTTAAGCTTCAGTGGAATTCAAAGCATGTGACAAAATTTTTCATTTATTCCCACTCTGTATAAATCAGTCATATGTGTAAAGAAACAAAGAAAGGAATTTAAAAAGTAAGAAATATTAAAAGGGGGATAAAATATCAAAAACAAACTCACCAAAGACAGCAGCATCTGGGGTTTTTTGTTTGGTTGGTTGTTTTTTTTGTTTGTTTTTTTTTGTTTTGTTTTGTTTTGGTTTGTTTGTTTGTTTGTTTGTTTGTTTGTTTGTTTGTTTGTTTTTTATCTGAGACATCTGGATGAAGAATAACTTGATATTTTTCAATCTGTGGCTCTACTAGACACAGAGAGGAGTCAATTTACTATTCTTCTGATTTGCTTCTGGCTTTCCTAAAATAGTAATTTCTCAGACCTGTCACTATCAGCCTTGTAAGTAAATTGCCTTGGAATGAATATCTCTGTTAAGTTGTTTGTGGCCCTTGCTTTCCACAGAGCTTTCTTCACAAATCATGTTAAGCTTGTACAGAGTGTTTTCAGGGTTCCCATGATCTCACTTTGCCACAAAATTTAGAAAGACTGTATTATCTAAGCAAAAGCTAAATATACAACACTGATCTGCAGTGTGTTTTATTAATTCTCAGCAAATCAGCCATATTAAGATGAACATTCCCTGAAAAAGTAAAGGAAAACATTGCAACTTCTTAATGACCCATATATTCACACTCTAACAGTCTGCATAAATTGTATTACTTCATAAGCCCCAGCTATTGCAGCTTTGTGCAACTTAATTTCCTTTCTCATCACTGATGAACGCAGAAATATTGACTAAAGAAGTTAATCAAGAGCTGATTTTCAAATAATGATTTAAATATGCAATAAGAAATAATGAATTGTAAAAAACTGTAAATAAAGAATGTAGATTTAGTTAATGATAATAGGGATCTCACAATATGTAGACTTTCAGGCAATATATTTGTCTCACTACTGAGTGGAAGAAATCTTTTCCCCCTAATCCTTTCTCAAGAGGCAGCTGATCATGAAGAAGCAGAGTAGAGAAGGTAAGTCATCCTCTCATCTTCATAGCTCATCAGCTAGGAAGAAACATGGAAGTGTAACCATTTATCTTTCCATAAACCCTCCTATAATATCCCCTGCACCAGGGTTTAGCTTCCTGTGGATTATATAGCTTGTTTAATTAACACTTTTCAGTAGATTTAATGAAACATGTTTAGACTGGTTTCCAGAGATTCCTAAAAGAAAGATTTTGTCCACGTTTCTGGTCTCTTTGATGGCAACTGGTGACAAATGTGAAAGACTTTGGGGAAGATGGTGTTATGACCTGGACTGGGATCCCAGGTAGTTGTAAAAGTTCTGTGATGCCCTCAGGTTAGATTAAGGTGAAATGACACCAAATGACAGGTTAAAAGGTCTGGAAATCTCGGGTGGTGGATGCATGAAAGGGAGAGTCTGGAAATCTTGGGTGGTGGGTGCACATTCAGGAAAGTCTTCTGTCACCTTTTAAGTTCATAGGCCTGTATCATGCACTCTCAAACCTCTGAACATCAAATTTAGTAAAAGTAAAATCTCTGAAAATCATATATACATGAATTATTATATTTTAAATATAAATCACATGGTCAGGGGAAAAAAGAAAACACATATTTTTTTTAAATTCTAGGAGAATTTTCAAAGAGAAAATTGAGATGAGTCTATTTTTGTTGAACAATCTATCACAAAAGAATACATAATATATGAAAATAAGTCACTACATGAAAGCACTTTGTGACAGGCAATGGAATGTATGGTTGAACAGAAGTGTGTGAATGGATGAATGAATGGAAGTGTTTAAGTTTGTTCTTTCATGTAATTACACGTACACAAGTATTTGCATTGGAACTGAACAAAAATCAGAACAAATTTTATCTGATCTTAGCTTATACTTTAAATATTTTTTTTTTCCACCTGAAATACTTGTTTCAAGACTGGCAAAATAAAATATACTATTGCTTTAATTTTGAAATGAGAAAATGTCTTTTAATTAACCCTTGTTATTACAACTAGAACAATATTAAATTGAAAGTTTTATTAATCTAAATTCTAAAACAGGATTTAATGATAAGTGAGAAGATCATATGGTCAATATTCTTCAAAGAGTCTGCATCCTCCAGGAAGAAATCCCATGGATCTGTGTCAATCATGACTGAGAGAAACTGCAATTAATCACCTAGATGAGAATGGTATGCACAGAAAAATACAAGCTTGCTGACAAAGAAGTCTTGATACAATTTCTGTTTAAGCATACATGGGTCTTACTGCATGTCAGGGTAAAGCATCTTCAGTGTCTACAGCTACCTATGGGTATTTGACTGAAGCCAGAAATCTTGACTGCCTACATGTAGCTTTTTAGCACCACCTCAAGTTCCATGAGAAAAAAGGCCCCATGCTTTTCTAGAGAGGTCATCTAACAAAAAAAAATAATTATATTCTTCCAGTTCATGTCAAAGTTGTGTTTTAACCACATCTTTTTTATTTCTTTCTTTTTCTTCACTTGTGAAGAAACGGTCTATAAACTTTAGCTGTTAGGAACTACTGCATAAAATAAAACTCCAGTGAATAATGCAGTAACAGTGTGATGATTATCATTAGGAAATTATTACGATTTTTTCTCATTTACATACAGACAATAAGGAAAAGAAAATAAAAATTAACTACTTGAAAAAACAAGGGCAATATTACAATTTTACAGATTCATTTCCTGATCTCCACTGTAAAAACTACTTTTTTTCTTTGTGGTCTGCAATTAGATAGCAGAGGACTGACCGTGTCATGTAACATATGAGGTATTTCTAATAGAAATTCAGGTCAGTCAAGATGACCTCACTTATAATTTCAATCTCTTGTCCTTCACATTGCTGATGCTTATGACTTCAAACTATATTATTTTTCCTGTTTGTAGTTTGCTTAGTAAAGACACATAGTATAATTTTGGCTGTCATTGACTGAACAGGTATACAACATGTGCCTTCTGCACATTTAAATAAATAAATAAATAAATAAATAAAATCCTTCTTTCTGACTCAGGAAACACATTGTCTTGAAATCAGATGGTTCCAAGCATCCTGGATCATTACAGTAACTATTGCTCCCACACTGGTCAGTTCTTGGATTTATGGTTATGGCTGAGATCTCCATCAAGTTATTGGCCAGACAAAACTTAGATCAGATCATCTTTAAATAATAACAATAACAATCATAATAACAACATGTACAAAAAACAAAATAACTTTTTGTTTCTAAATATGTCAGGTTGACTTTGACTAGCCACCAGGTGCCCACCAAGACACTCTATCACTCACCCTTCTTAAAAGAACAGGGAGAGTAAATGCAACTGAAAGCTTGTGGGACGAGATAAGGATAGGGAGATCACTTAGCATTTACTATCAAGGACAAAACAGACTTGACTTGGGGAAAATTATTTAATTTCTTGCCAATTTATAATAGAGTAGGATAATGAAAAATAAAACCAAATTTGAAACCACCTTTCCTCGACCCCTCCCTTCTTTCTGACTCAACTTCATTCTCGATTTTCTCTACCTCTGTCGTGGTTTGAGCTCAGAGGGCAACTGAGCACCACACAGCCGCTCACTCCTCCCTTCCCTCCCAGCAATGAGAAGGGACAAATGAGCCAGGCTTGGGATTCGAGATAGGACTGGGAGGGGCAAATCACCCATTATTGTCACAGGCAAAACGCAGACTCATTAGGGGAAGAAAAAAAGCCATACATTTACTACAGACACTAACAACAACACTTAACAGAGTAGGACAGTGAGAAGCATTGTCATATCTTGAGAACACCTTCCTGCCCACCCCTCCCTTCTTCCCAGGCTCAGCTCTGCTCTGGATATCTCTACCTCCTCCCCCCACTGACACAGGGGGCCGAATTTGCATGTCACCCTTGCACAGGGGCCATGCTAACCTTTTCTGTATCGTTTCAATTTTTGATGTTTCCACCTGGGAACAAACTGGGGACCTTTCATGTGTGAGGCAAATGTGATAACTGCTACACTACAGAAACCTACCTCCTCCCCTCAGCAATGCAGTATATGTGCTGCTGAATCAAGCACAAAAAAAAAAAAAAAAAAAAAAAAACAAAACAAAAAAAAACAACCAAAAACTAAACAACAACAACAACAAAAACCAACCAACCAACCAACCAACCAACCAACCAACCAACCAACCAACCAACAAACATGTCCCCGAAGAGACTGGACCCTCACAGGGGGCCACCCCTATAGCCCCCTCTACTGCTACCAAAAGACCCCACCACTCACTCAAACCCAGGACAACCTCCTCCGCCTGTGTGGCACAGGGGGACAGAGAATGGGGGTTGCAGTTAGTTCATCACACATCATCTTTGCTGCTCCTCCCACCTTACACTCTTTCCCTGCTTCAGAACAGAGTCCCTCCCGTGAGAGATAGTCCTCCATGAACTTCTCCAATGTGAGTCCTTCCCACAGACTGCAGTTCTTCATGAACTGCTCCAGTGTGGGCCCTTTCCATGAGGTGCAGTCTTTCAGGAGCAGACTGCTCCAACATGGATTCCCCCACAGGGTCACAAGTCCTGTCAGAAGCCTGCTACAGCATGGGCTCTCCATGGAGTCACAGCCTCCTTTGGGCACATCTACCTGATCCAGCGTGGGGTCCTCCATGGGCTGCAGGTGGATATCTGCTCCACTGTTAAAAGCTATGGACTGCAAAGGGACAAATTGCTTCACCATGGTCTTCACCACAGACTACAGGAGAATCTTTGTCCAGTGCCTGGAGAACCTCCTCCTGTTTCTTCACTTACTCTGGTGTCTGCATAAATTTTTCTCTCACATATTCTCATTCTTCTCTCCCAGTTGTTGTTATGCAGCAGTTTTTACCCCTTCTTAAATATGTTATCACAGAGACGTTACAAATGTCACTGATTCTCTTGGCTTTGGCCAGCAGTGGGTCTGTCTTAGACCTGGCAGGAGCTGGCACTGTCGGACATGGTGGCAGCTTCTGGTGTCTTCTCAGAGTAGCCATCCATGCAGCCCCCCCACCTTGTTACCAAAATCTTGCTACGTAAACCCAATGCAATAAAAAATGCAGTACATCAGGCCCTGAAATCAGAAATACATAAGTATTTATATATATATATATATATACACACATGTTTAGTCTATTTAGCAAGTTGTTGTTGTAAAATGTATATATGTTGTTTTTTGTTGTTCTTTTTTTGTTGTTGTTTTTGTTTTTGTTTTGTTTTGTTTTGTTTTGTTTTGTTTTGTTTTGTTTTGTTTTGTTTTGTTTTGTTTTTTTCCTACTGACAGAGAATCAGGAAACTAATACAAATTTGAAATGTATTCCAGTGTTTTTCACTGGAAACTTGAAATTGCTATTATATTTTATGAGAATATATTTTACTTTAAATTAAACCTTTACAGCTTTCTGAAACTAGTTAAGTTTTGGTCTAAAACTACATGAAAGCTATAACACATTCAATGAATCACAGTGGAACAAAATCTCCAGGCATAATTTGTCTTATAATAGGTAAATAATAGAATCTGAGATAATATTGTTTGCATCAGCAAAAAATCAGGGACTAAGTCATTAAAAATAACAGTGCTGCAGTGATTTAAATATTCAAGCTGAAATTTATTCACCTGAATTGAGTAAGACATGCATTATTAATTGGTGACAATATTATTGGTCTTTTAGCCTGGGTTTTTCTCACTTATGTTTGCAAATGGTTTATGTTTTGAACGAAGCGTTCTGCTGATGATTTCAATATGATTTTCATGAGCTGACAGACCTTTGTTAAATTCTTTATATTTTTTTACTTAAAATAAGCATTGAAATACCAAGTGATTGAAATATTGCAGCTGGAATATTCTTGAATTATCAAGACTAACTAGCTGCCATAATAGGGCAAAAAATGGTAGACTGCAGCAGTTGCAGATCACTACAGTATGCTTACAACAGCTACTGCTGCAAGACTAAAATTACTATACATGTTTTCATATTATTTTTTTTTAGAATCACTATTCCTAAAATATCTAAAATGCTAGCACTTCTGACAAAATGATTCCCTCTCAGGTACAAGTAAATAAATATTTTATATTTTCTTAATTTTTAGGAGCTTGGATACTAGTGTGAAGATAACTTGCAGGAAAAGAACCATAGTTCAAAAAGTTGAAAATAAAGTCATATTTCAGGACAGTTGCATGTCTGATGACTCCTTGAAGAATATATATTAAGTTATCAAAAAATCAAGAACTTGAGTCATCAGCAAACATCAACAGGTTCTATTCTGAAAAGGTTGTTCAGAAACTATTACGTAGGCAGCATTTTGTTTCTCAAAATATGACAATGTTAGCAGTTTCTCAGTTACTGTTTCTGAGTAACTCCTCCTTTCTTCTTAATTTTCTATCCAACAGCATTTCGATCAATTTTTATAATGGAGTTTTCTTGATTAAGAGAAGATTTATTAATATTTATATTACAAAACCAGAGACTATAATCATAATGTGTCATAGCAGAGAATTTTTTGAGACTACAAGGTCATAGAAGATCGTGAATTTCAGTGGCTGACTAAACTACAGATAAATATGCAACAGGCTTTTCTCATTGCAATAGGCATTTTGGATAAAATTCCATCTGGCATATGGTCCCAGCAATTCCCATCTGGTGCACGGTCCATTACACAGTCTACAGCAGCCCCTGGTGGGTTAACACTGGGCAGCAAATCAAAGAGCTGCTTCTGGCTTTCTAACAGACACTTAAAATCAGACACAAAAAATCAGTGCATCAAAAGCTGCATGAGTAAGACTCAAAAAGTTCAGTGGTAATGAAGAATAATTTCATCAAAGACACAATAATATTGATTATCTGGGAAATTAATGTATACTTTACAATCAGAAATTAGATCAATTTTTGAGTAAGTATTAAGTGTAGCAATGAAGACTTGTACAGTGCCTTAGTGACATAAACACTAACCTCATCTTTTGCCGCAGCTTTCTCCCTAACACCTTAGCAAAGTGAATGAACAGGTGCATGTAAGTGAGCAGAGATGTAGGGAGCAAAACTTAACTGTGTTGACCAGATACCATCTGTCCACCCATCCATACTGAATTTTATATTCTTCATGCACTTAGTGGGTAGCTATACTGAGGATTTTTTTTTCTGTTACAGATTATCTACATGATATGGAAGACTTAATAACCTCCTTCAAAATTTTGTGAACTGTCTTTTGTAGACAAAAGAGAAGAAGTAAAATCCCAAATTTGAAGAAGTGATATGTTAATGTAGTTCATGTGTCTTTCAATTTGAAGGAAAATATATCTCTTCGTGAATACAGACACCTGCAGTGGTATTTTTAATTGATTCTTATATGGTTTTGTGTGATGACAATGCATCTGTGACACTTTATTTTCATCAGAAAAATAAAATTGAGGCCTTTCACTTGACAAATATCCCTCTTTATAGATTTCTAAAAAAGAAATAGTCAAAAGGGGAAAAAAGTTCTTTGTATCTGCCCCAAATAAAAATTGTGTGTCACTAAAGTATAAACTGCATTCTGGGCCCACAGAAATTATTCTTTGGTTTCCTCACCATAATTACTATCTTTGGAATAGAAGATGTCTATTCATCAATGTTGGGTTTATTTCTATTAAAAGTACTAAGACATCACTGAGACCTAAGAAAACTATATTTCCTGGAAAAAAATGTTGAAGATAATTATTTGACAATCTTTATAGTTGACAAACTTTATAACGAGACAAACTTTTAAACTGTACTCATTGTTCATTAATATCTATTACATCTATTATTATTGCATTAATTATTCCTATCATTAACTTAAGGAATTGTCTGGATGTATAAGACAAAGTTAAATTTTACTTTACAAGAAAGAACATTTACTGTCAGATTTATAGCTGTAGAACACCGCAAGTAACTGGATATACACGATGTTTTACATTAAAAATATTTCACATGAAGGCAAAATAAGAATGAAATAAAAATTCTCAGTAAAATATAAACATCATTACTTAATAGATCCAGCTTCTCTTTGGTAATGCATGTTTTGATTAGGCACTTCAGAATTCAGTGTAAGAAAGGGAATTCATTTTTTCTCAGTTTTGGAGTGGTTGGAATAACAAAGACAAAAATTAATGATGAATTTGACAGATTCTCCAACAGAAATTGAGTTGCTGATTGTTGTTGATTTTTTAGTTAATTTTATGCCACAGTGGCAATATTCCTCTTAATATTTTGCATATATTAGCTGTTTCATTTTCTGTTCAGTTGCACACAGCTTTAAAGGCCTTATAAAGATGTAAAAAAAGACTGAATTTTATTTCAGTTATTGCTAAATAGTCATAATAAGTCCCAGTCCAAATTCAGTATTTACAGTTCCATCCTTTACCTCCATGAAGTACAGAACCCATCCCCCTTACCTTTCCATGCTGTCTCCACACTTTTGTTCTTCCATCTACAAGCAATATTGTTCATCTATTCAAAAATGCAAGCCAAATGCTGCCTTAGCAAATAAAAAAATTACAGCTTTGCAAGCATTCTCCAAAGTGTGTCACTTATGATTTTAAACCCAGCATGTGGTTGATTAGCCCACCACATTTAAACTGAATGAAGGAAACTAGAACAAACAAGGATTATCCTTGCTCTGGCTTCACAAATAGCTGAGTAAGACAGAACTACACCAGGAACACAGACTTACTCACATCCCTATGAGTGGGTGTTAATACCAAATATTTCAAGAACTATTTTTTTCCCCTTCACTCAAAGCAAATGTATACATAATCTAACTTATTTAAAAAGGCTTCCAAAAATTGCTTAGTTGTAGTGGTGGGGTTGTTATTTTTTGAAGTAAACCCAGATCTAACTTAATTACACACAAAATCTCTACAATGTTCATTTCACTATTCGATATTATTCATAGTATCGTGGTAATGTTGTAGAAGAGTAATCTGTGAAATCTAAAGCCACAAGAAGTCTTCACAAGCAACCTGTCTGGCACTAACCCTCCATCGCAGCAGGAGAAAAAGTACTCTCCTTTTGTTATCATCCATTTGTAACTCCTTGTTCTGCCAGAGAGCAGCTTGTTTTCTCCTAAACTATGATCTTGTTTTTGCTCCTGGTGTGAGAGTGATCCCACATGCAGTGCACAGGGGGTCTCAGTCTGGGTGTGTTGAACTAGCTGAAAATAAGCAGTGCATCTGATGTGCACATGATGGGACAGAAGGTTGCTTGAAGTACGAGCTAGAGGGTGCTAGCAGCTGTGTCAAGGCATGTCATGCATCCCTTGTTCGAGGGCTGCTATGCACACACCTCTGCTCTGAGGCTAGGGAAGCAACGTTTCTGTCATGTGGCCATGGAATTATTCATACTGTTTTAACTCCTGGAAAACCAGAACACGAATAAAATCTTGAATGCTCTGAAGTCATTAGGGTTATATTCTTGATTTCAGTGTAGCTATGATTAGGAGATGAAAGCCCAATATGTCTACCATTTAGTTAGCATTAGAACACACAGTACTTTCTTACTTAAGTGCTCAGGTGCTACTGAACTGATGCATCTTGCTGACCAGGAAATGCACCATAATAAAGGACAAAATTATAAACTCTGATAATTTGCTATCCCAAGTAGTTAACTGAAACAAGATAGGAAGGCATTTATATAAGCAAATGAAATAGCTTTTTATTGCTTCAAAGCAATGAACATAACATGAGAAGTTGTGTAACTTAGCAACTAAAACTACCCTTGATATTTGGCTGGTACTGATTTCATACAGCAAGACTGTGGTCAATTAAGTCTTTGTTCTGATTTAATTCTTGAGCAAAATGAGGTCAATATATCTAATTTTGCCCCTTTTTATTTAAGAAACTTCACCAAATTATAACAAATTCTCCTCCTGATTAGTTCCAGTATGCTTATTAATATAAAAATATCTTTCAGCAGGAGTTACTGAAGTATTATGAGAGGCAATTAATTTTATAACATCGATATTTTACTCCTTATTTGAAATATTCTAGTTACCACATAGAGTTAATAATTAATGAGAAAGAAACAATGACTACTTGGATAGGAAAATATTGTCACATTTCCATTTATCGGATTAGAAGTCTTTCTATAAAATAAAACTTATTTTTGCTGAGTTTCTTATGGTAGTAACTTGTGCAGCTGCAGAAAGAAATTAAATTTATTTTTAGCCCCATCCAACATGCAATTTTAAGGGTTTCAGTTTATGTCAACAGGTCTTGAAAACCAATTGTTTTGTCTTGGATTATTTTTCATTGCCTTTAGAGCCTGCACATACTCCCTGAAAGAAGCTTCATTGTGGATGTATGTGACAGATTGCATTTGTAACCAAACACAATCCCATTGGATAAAATTGTATTTTCCTATATCTGAGGACTAGTTTGTAACCCTTACTTGAATTCTTAGACTTCTGATCATGTAGTTTGCTTTCTGGTAGCTTAGTTATATCTGGCTTTTTTTTTCCAAAAAGTTTACATAATCTGTTTTCTCTGGGTATAGTACTTATACACAAAGTGAAATTTCTTTTTAAATCCCACTGTTGGTTTTGAGCAGTTTCAGATTGCTTGTCCTGAGAAACCACTCCTATTCCTAGGCTATATTACTATCAAGTTGCATTTCATAAGGTGATCCATGATAATCTTCAAAATACTTAGATTATTTGATGAAAAATTATTCACGACTGTGTTGTAGAGGTAACCATTTGTTTTCAACAAAATCCTTCATCACTGAAACCCTTGTGTAGAGTATTGAAGAAACCAAGTTGCTTAAAATCGGACACAGCCACCAGAAGTATTATTTATTATGTACCGCACATTTAGGACAGCAGCAGATTATATTTTGTAGCTCTGTTTCCATCCCTTTTAAAAATACCTAACACTACTACCCTTCACTACTTTACTGATGTAACTCAGAAATACCTGTCATTTACATGCAAAGAGAATTAGTGAGACTTAATTATCCATATAAGTGAATAATTATAGGCAGATATATTCTAGTTTATGTATTGTAATTCTAGATTATAGGTACTTTATGGGAATGCAGAAAACTGACTCAAGTACTTGATGTAATAGTCAGGGGTGATTTAGTAAGCACAGCACTTCTATACATTAGTCCCTTTTTACACTTAGAAACCAAACTTCAGGACATAAGTATGCAAATTTTAGTCAAAGTAAAACAAAAAGCTATAATACAAAATGCTTCCTGCCTGTTTATATAAATGTTAGTCTTGACTAATTATTCAAATATAGGTAAAAGCTAAGTACATTATCTTTTTATAATTAGTCCAAGTTAATATATTGAAAACTACATATTTTCTTGCATTTTTCTCATTCTATTCCATGGCAACAATTGTAGATAGATGGAAAATAATTACCTTCCCTCAAAAGGGATGGCCACTCTAAACTAAATAGGGCAGATGTAACTAAATGCTAATTTCAGATCAGTTATCTCAATATTTTATTTTTAATTTCTGTTCATGAATCAGCTACTTTTTGGCCATGTATTGACTATATGATATTTATAGCAAACACAATTGGTTGCTTTAAGTGGGGACTTAATGAATGAAAAACACTGAATCACAAATAAATCAGATTATTTTCCATACTGAATATTTATCCATATAAAATATAATTATAATTAAATTAATATTATTACTATTTGGAACAGTGATTTCACAGCATTGTTTTCTCTGTTCCTTACTCTGCCCCCTTCTGGAGGGGTATTCTATGACATATAACATCATACTCATCGAAAAACAAAAACAAAAACAAAAACAAAAACAAAAACAAAAACAAAAACAAAAACAAAAACAAAAACAAAAACAAAAACAAAAACAAAAACAAAGGGATGGAAACTGCTTGTCTTCAGAGGTAGCTGTTGCTCAGAGACTGGCTGGATATCAGTCTGTTTGTGGGAGGTGGTAAGTAATTACATTTGAAACACTGTTGGTTTTTTTTTTTTTACTTTTTCTTTCACTTCCTGAATTGTCTGTATCTCAATGCAGGAGTTTTCTCATTTTTGCTCTTCCTATTCTCTCCCTCATACTACTACAGGTGGGGAATGAGCAAGCATCTGTGTGGGTAGTCGGCTGCTGGCCAGCATCAACCCACAACACAAACCTTCTCCTTTGCTTACTCCACAGACTGATAGCTCCAGATAGGACCCAAGAGAATGTACCTAGGACTGTGCATGGGGGAAAGAAAGGAGAGAGGGAAGGTCAGTAACAAGCCTGTCATGGACTAGTTTTGTTGTGCCTACTCGTGTTCCTACTGATGAATCCTACCATACCAGAGAGAATAATTGGATTTCAGAAATAGCCCTCATGTGCAGCCTTTTCTCAGTATCACAGCTTGTAGAATGGAACTTCTGAAGACCTCACATACTCCTAGAGATTTAAATCAGACTTCTAAATGTCCCATTCAGGAACTGGGAACTTAATTACACTACTTTTAACTTCTGCTGCTTCTCTTATATTTATTTATTTACTTGTTTATTTAATTTACCATCATTTTCTTAATGCCTACTGAGGCTGCTAGCATGTAACATCTAGCGACATTTGTGTCTGAGTCCATATCTTTGTATTTTTATCAGCTAGTGTAGTAAAATTAATGATTCGTTAATCAGTCATATATATTTAGAACAAGTAGTCCAGGATCCAAAGCCTAGCCTGAACCATCATATCATCTCCATCTGTAAGCTGTTCATCTTCTAGGAAGTGGAAAGCAAAGAAATTCATGTTATATTAAGACACACTGTTCACCCAAATATCTTATGTTCTTATTTCAGTGGTCTTTGTTACTTTTTATCAGACAAAAAGGAAGGCACCTGGACATTAATCCCTAATTATATAAAATATTCATATCCTCTAATCCCTATCCATATTCTTTCTTTGTTTCTCCATTGTTCTTAATCAAACTGGACTCAAGGAAGAAGGATTACCACACAGCCATTTTTCTTTTTACTTTGTTTTCACTCTGTGTAAATCAGCTCTTAATGAATAAAACATAATTCTTAAGCATAAATAATATGCTCTAAATATTGGTTTGATGCAAACCTATATTTAAATTGCAAAATCATAGCAAAAAATAGGTTCAGTAGATATTTCTTCCACATTATTTTCCTATATTAAATTTGTATACCACTGAATTATCAGAGAATTTTTATAACAAGAAGTCTCTTTTTGTCTTGCAATCTTAAAATTCTGACAAATAATCATAAATAGACACTAAAATTAAAATCATGTTATCTGAACATTCCATACACAACAACTGAACGCATGACATAGCAGCATTTTGACCACGTGTACAAGAGTAAGTTTAATATTCTTCTTCCTGGAGAAAATAAAAATTTTGAGGCAATCTGAATCATTTCTGTAAGGAAACAGATTATAAACCAGCTAGGGAAAAAAAAAAAAAAAAAAAAAAAAAAAAAAAAAAAATTACTCCTGATTTAAAGAAAAGGTATAAATTAATTTTCTGAATGACACCACTTGTTCTTTAAAGGAAATATTAAAAATCATGATAATGCTGTTGATATTAAAGTTCAAGTTATAGTGAGGGTCACTTCCTTAACACAGTTATATTGTTCTCATGACCTAAATGTCTCAGATGCATGTAACTATGTCTGCAGAGCATTTAAAACAAATTGATAAAGTAAGGAGGTAAATGGTTGCCTAGGAAATGACTCGCTTTTCTACTGTGTTTCTAGAGTGTTCTAAAACCATTTTTGATCAGCATATTAAAATGGCTACCTATGTAGTGAGATTAAATTACCTAACATACATCTGGTGAAATTTTGGATATTATAAGGTATCAAAGATATCTGCAGAGCACTAGCTGAGAGCCTCAGAGACATTCAGCATTCTAAACAACATATAGAAGGTCACTCATGATGAGCTGTTATTTTAAATTTCACTACATGCTTATGTTTGTACAGCTGAGTCTTAACCTTCATGACTATTTCAGAGTGAGTTGATGTACTAGATTTGGCTGAGATGGAGTCAATTTTTTCAACGTAGCCCATATGGTGCTGTGTTTTGGATATGTTACTAAAACAGTGTTGATAACACAACAGTGTTTTTGTTATTGTGAACAATGCTTGCATAGGGTCAAAGCCTTTTATTTTTCCCATTCTGGCCCCTCAAATTAGTAGGTTAGAGGTGCTAGGAGGAGATACAGCTGGGACAGCTAACTCTAACTGACCAAAGGGATATCCCATACCATGATGTTATGCTCAGCAATAAAAGCTGTGGGAAAGAAGGAGAAAGAGGAGATATTTGGGGTTATGGAATTTGTCTTCCTACATAACTGTTACATGTGATGAGGCTCTGCTTTCCAGGAAGGGGCTCATAGCCTCAGAATGAAAGATATAATCACAATTATCTACCACAAATGAATTAAAATAAATGTTTACATTAAAACCATATTTTCTAAAATTACTAGTCTGAGGATAGTGCACTGGATTTTCAAATAAATTGCTAAGGTGCCATCATTAAAAAATAACAAGTTTGCCATACCATTATCCCTGAATCTCACCCTTTATCCTTCATAAAGGCAATGTACCACAACTACTGGTTCCTGTAAATAAAGCAAACATTACAGCCTAAAACAATATACACTGACAAAGATAAATGAGTTGTCTCACTGTAGGGAGAGCCAGCCAGGAGACAAATTGCCATTGTTCAATCACATCAGAACAAACATTTAGAAACTTTGATAACCATGTTTGAATGTTTCTCTATGAAATTATAAGAAATAGATTTTCTTGTCTTAAAGTATGTGCCTCAATATCTGAGCTGAACGTATTGAAATGTTGCATTTTGATTCCTTACCAAATGAAAGACAAAAGGTCTGCATGACCTTTACGGGAATGTATTTCACACTTTCAAACTGACAACCTATGGTTCAGCTAGGAAGTGTTATATCAATTAAGACAAGTTGGCTTTCAGTTCTTATCATTATTGTTAAAAACACGCACAAAATATTGACAGAATTAAAACCAGCATACAGTGAACTTAATACTTCATAATATTTTAGAACACATGCAAAAATCATTCAAATGTTATTAAAACAGAATAAACAAGCAAAAAGAGGAAATACTGTAATACAAAGCAGGATGTAAAGAAATCAATAGAAAAGCAAAAAGCCTTAAAGCTTAACCAAAGAATTTGGAACTCTTTTGACATATGAAAGATGCCCTTCATATCTCAATGGAGAGTAGAACACAAGAAAAGAGTTTAAAGAAAGTTGACAGAAAGGAAAAGGGACTAGTAAACAATGTTATTTTAACTAACAAGGGGAAGGAGCAAAGAATAGGTAACTACAATAAAGTAGCACTTAATAGTATGTTTCAAGAGAGGACGATTTAATGATCATACCTGTGAAATGGCTAAAAAAACAGTGATGCGTCAGAGCTTTTCTGCATCCTATCTCCTACAGATGAAAGACAAATATATATGAGACCATCTTGCTGCTTGACCTACCAAAAAAGGATACAAGTTCTCAAAATGAATATGTGAGGAATGTGACTGTTTCTAGAACTGTGATACTGGAGAAAAATATTCAGCTGCTGCACAGCTCTTCAGGTAATTGCTTCCAACACTTTCATTTTTTTCACTTTGAGATTTCCTATGAGAGAGGAGTACATTTGTTTACACCCAGAATTTCAGAATATTGAGAGATGAAAATGTTGCTCCCAAGCTTTATCTATTAAACTTATGAGATCTATTTCCCTTTTTGAATAATTATTTCTTGAACTAACTACTTTTTAAGAGGTTAATTTTTTCAGTCCCTTCAGGCTAGAAGGCTATTAGTTTAACACAGCACTGCTCTGAGTAATTCACTAACTTAAAGCTTTTAAAGAAGCTTTACAATCACAGAATAAATGAAGTTGGAATGGGCCTCCTCCCAGAATCAGGGTGGTTCTCACTGTCCTGTAGTTCCCTCGATCTGCTTTCTTGCCTTTCTTGAAGATAGAATTGGCATTTATTTTCTTCCAAACACACACACCACGCCTCCTCATCACTGTGTTGTTTCAAATATAATTCAAAGTGGGTTTGCAAGTGACATGAGCCAGCTCCCTTAACACTCATGGGTGCATCCTGTCTGGCCCCATAGACTTCTTTATGACCAGTTTGTTTAATCATTTCCTAACTTTACCCACCTCCAGTGAGGACAGTTCTTCCTTTCTCTAGACTTTCCATCTGCTCTCAGGAGGCTGGGACTACTGAAGACTGGATTTACCAGTAAAGACCAAAATGAAGAAGGCATTGAGTCCTTTGCCCTTTTCCATGTCCTTCACCACCATTGCCCCTGCTCCATTCAGCAACGGGTCCACATTTTTTCCAGCCTTCTTTTTGCTGCATGTGTACTTGTAGAAGCTCTTCTTGTTATCCTTCGCATCCGTCAGCAGATTCAACTCCAGATGGGTTTGACATTCCTTTTCCCACCTATTCGTGCTCAGATAGCGTCTCTATATTCCTCCTGGGTGTCATGTTTTAAAACTGGATGGCAGCCAAACACCACACAGGTGCTTGCTCACCCTCCCCTGCTCAGGGGATCTGGGAGAGAATTGGAGGGGTAAATAGAGACTCATAGGTTGAGATAAAAACAGTTTAATAATTGAAAGAAAATAAAAAAAATAACAATAATAGAAAATTCAAATATGTAATGCACAATGCAACTGCTCACCACCAGCAGACTGATATCCAGCTCAATCTCAGCGAGCAATCCCAAAAATCCAAAATCCTGAGACTGCAATCTCAGAAAGAAGAGGGAACAACCTCCTTCCCAGCCAACTCTCCTTTACGGATTGAGCATGACATTACATGATGTTGAATATTTCATTGGCCAATGTGGGTTCAGTGCTCCGGCCATGCTCCCTCCGTGCTTCTTGTTCACCTGTGCACAGGCAGGACATGGGGAGTTGGAGAGTCCTTTAAATCTTAGCAACAACTGGACATATTAGTGTATTATCAACATTCTTCTCATACCAAATCCCATACTGAATCCAAAACAGAGCACTATTCTAACTACTAAGATGAAAAACTAACTATACCCCATCTGAAATCAGGACACTAGGTCACCTATACCCTCTTCTATCTCTTTTATTCTTCCTTTTTATATTTTAGTTTAATCAGGAGCTCCTTGTTAATAAATATGGGTTTCCTGCCACCTTTGCTTGACTTCTTGTTCATTGGGAGCTGTTAAAAAAAAAAAAAAAAAAAAAAAAAAAAAAAAAAAGCAAAATTTATCACAGTACTGAGTGCTAGATGATAAGAAACTTGTTTAACAATCAACCTCAGAAGAGATGTAGGATCGTCTTGTCTTTGCTTTAGCTGATAGCACAGGTTTCCTAGATTGACTAGTGTCTACTCAGGATGTTTAACCTAACTTATTTCCCTTCATATTGTGTATTCAGTTATGCCTTGGTCACAGTATCTGGAGATATTTTTATTTTTAAATATGTCCAGAAGTGATGTTATCTGCCCTTTGCATAATAATGTAATGATGAGAACTTCAGTTAAGATTGTTGGAGATCTGAGTACTAGAACAAAGAAACTCGTAATCCAGGACCTAGTTTCCATGTTTGCTAGAATAATTTTTGTGGTAACTGGTAATTCTTTCCTCACTGTTGTTGAAGTCAAATGATCATGAGTTAAAGAATGTATGATTTATGGAAACAGAAAAATAAATTGAAAGAGGAGTCAGAAACCTAGATAAAATCCTGTGAGGAGCTAAGGAATTACTCTTATTTTCATCATGCTTCAAGAATTTGTATATATATGTTTTAGAAAAAAAAAAAAAAGAACTTGAGGTACATGAATAGTAGCATGACTATCGATTAGTATCTAGAATCTTCCGTCAGCAAAGTGGTTCATCAATGGACTATAGAGAATTATTTTTATTTCTTTGTGTACAATGTTTCAGTTTCATTGGGAAGGATAGAAAACAGCACCGTCAAAATTAAATATTTTCTTTATGACTGTGGCAAGTTGCTGAAGGTGAGCCAATGCACTCTGATTCCTTCATTACAAGGCAGGTCTAAAGCCCGTTCTCCAGCTTCTTTAGCAAATTCTTTCACAGCCAACAAATTCTGAATACTTCCCATTACTCCATCAGAAGCATGTCCTCAGAATACTTGGTTATAAACTTCAGAGGTTAGAGACATGTTTCTGAATACCAACAATTTTGTTGTTATTCATATATTCTCAGTACCAGTATTCCCTATTGGCTGTCTTTACAGAATTGATGATTAATAAATGGGAAGCACTAAATGTCTACAGGCACATACTATGGGGTCAGGATTCATGAATGATTCTCCAGATTGCAGTAAAATAATCCCCTCTTCCCATTACCTGTGTAAATCCAGATGTTTAGTATCTGGGCATCATAGAATCTAAGTGTCATGGTTTAAGCCTGGTCAACAGCCAAACACCACGCAGCCACTCGCCCACCCTCCCCCACCTGGAAATGGAATCGGAGGGGCAAAGGGAGACTCTTGGGTTGAGATAGAAACAGTTTAATAATAGTAATAAAATAATATGGTGACAGTATACATGGGTAATGTACAATGCAATTGCTCACCACCCACTGATCGACACCCCACCCGTTCCCAGCTAGTGATCCTGAAACAAAGATGCCACAACCACAATCCCGGAAGTGAGAAAGCGCCCCTTCCTGCCCACCCCTCCTTTATATGGTGAGCATAACATCACATGACATGGAATATCAGCCAGTTCGTGCCCAGTGCTCCAGCTGTGTTCCCTCCCTGCTTCTTGCATGCCTGCACACAGGCAGGACATGGGGAGCTGGAGACTCCTTGAAATCTCTGTGTGCCGTCAGCACTCCTCTAGCTACCAAAAATGAACATAAACTCTATTCCAGCCTGAACCAGGACACTAAGTTATACATATTCAGCTGCCTAGTCTTATCTATCCAGTGACATCTGACATGAAATAGGTATATGGAACATAAACACAGGTCTGATAGAGCAGGGTCTGTAAGAGGTTTATTTTCTTCTGAGACACCAGCTCAGAAGTTCACATGTAGGTACCTTTACGTAAGCAAGTGTGGTCAACCTTTCAGTTCACAGTGAACCAGAAGTAGACATCTCTATTAAATCAGCTGATTTGTTCTCTAAAATCAATTCTTCATATTGATAGGATCTGTAAGGACAATAGTAGGTGGCCTGAGACCAAGTTTATGATTAGAAACCTAAATTAGGGATTATAATATGGAACCTTAAATGAAATATATTTTGCACAGAGACATTCCAGCTACTTTTTAATTCTCTGAGACAGACAGATAGGGCTGATAGATTTGGCATAGATTCTACAGGAGGACTCTCTCAGAAGGAATGTGATCATATATATCCAAATTTATTAGATACTTTTGTATGAACAATTACATTCAGCCCACATATAGGCACATCTGGAATTGTTACCATAGTCATAGCCAGACACTCCTGGAGAATTACTAATCTGTTGTATTTTAGAGGTCAACTTCTGGATGAGATTAATTATGACCTATAAGTGCATATTTTCTTCAGAAAAAGAGAAATATCAGATATCTACATTTTGTTTGATAAGTCCCTTCCTATGTTAAGAAGTCTTGAAACAATCAGCAAAGGAGTCTCTGAAACTTCAGTACTTCTAAAATTAGTGATGTTTGTAAAGTCAAAAGTTAATCTAATTATTAAAGTAAAACCTAAGCATTTTAATTCTCCTTGAAGTTAAATATTCAACAAAATTTTGACTATGGAATCACCTCTATATGATCAAAGGTTGGCAAATTATCCATGGTTTTATTTACTTAACAATTTTCTTACTTTCTTTTTTTTTTTTATGAAATACAAAGGAAGTTGTAATTTCATATCCATACTTAAAATCTTGATTATTCAAGTAGTCAGTCTGTACAATTAATTAATCCTTTCAAGTAGCTAATTCTGATGCAGGTAGGAGGATAATGACTTCAGTGACTTGCCAAAAAAATCATCAGATGAATAATCATCTCCAGTTCATTGTTCAGCTCCACAAAATGAAAAACTTCTGGATATTTCTTTAATGGAGACAAGTGTCTATTTAGAAACCCCTGGATATATTTCATTCTACCAGTCACTACATAAAAAGTATTACTTTGATTGAATTTAAAGATTAATTTCTTATGCCCTATTCTGTACCTTTGTTGTGGTTTGGGCCTGATCAGCAACCACCCACCGCAGCTGGTCACCCTCCCTTCCCTCTCCCCACCTGGGAATGGGGGAGGGAATTAGAGGGGTGAAGGGAGACTCACAGGCTGAGATAAGAACAGTTTAATAATGGCAATAAAACAAGAACAATGACCATGATAGGGGAAAAAAAAAAAAGAAATATATAAACAGGCAATGTACAGCGTAATTGCTCACCACCCGCTAACCAATATCCAGCCCGTTCCCGGCCAGGGACCCCGAGATACCAAGATCCCACAATCGCAATCCCGGAAGTGAGAGAGCTCCTTCCCAACCACCCCTCCTTTATATAGTGAGCATGACATTCCATGATATGGAATATTTCACTGGCCAGTTAGGGTCAGGTGCTGTGGCCGTGCTCCCTCCCTTCTCCCTGTGCCCTTGCGCACGGGCAGGACATGGGGAGTCGGAGAGTCCTTGAAGTCTCGGTAGCAGCTGAAAACATCAGTGTGCTATCAGCATTTTTCCCATACCAAACCCAAAGCTAAATCCAAAACACAGCACTCATCTAGTCCCTGAAAAGGAATATTAACTCTATTTCAGCCCAAACCAAGACAACCTTCATGATGTCAATTTCAGTGAATATTAATGCTAGCAAAGATTAGAGTGTCATCAAAATCTTGGCATAAGTAAACAAAACTAACAGGCAAATACTTTTGTATTTACTTAGCATATATATTAAAAACTTTGAGGTTGGTTTTTTTTTTTTTTTTTTTGAGTGGGGATGAGGGTAGAGGTTGGTCATAAAAACTGTGACAAAACCAGAACTGTAACAATTTCATTAGTTTAAGGGTGTTGTGGTTTGAGCTCAGAGGGCAACTGCACACCACACAGCCACTCACTCTCCTCTCCCCCTCTAGCACTGAGAAGGAGAAAATAATCCAGGCTTGGAATTCAAGATAGGACCAGGAGGGATCAATAATCCATTATGGTCATAGGCAAAAGGCAGACTCATTACGGGAAGAAAAAAAGAACACACATTTATTACAGACACTAACAACAACAACACTTAACAGACAGAGTAGGAGACTGAGAAGCATTACCACATCTTGAAAGTATATTTCCCCAGCCCTCCCTTCTTCCCGGGCTCAGCTCTGCTCCCAATATCTCTACTTCCTCCCCACAGAAGCACAGGAGACACAGAATAGGGGGTGCAGTCAGCATTGCTGCTTCTTCCATCTTGAGAAGTTGGAGCTTTTGGAAATTCTTCCCTCTGCTCCATCGCAGTCCCCCTCTCACAGGAGACAGTTAACCACAACTTTTCTCTGACCTGAGTCCCTCTCATGAGTCACAGTGTTTCCCTAGATGCTCCAGCATGGGACACCAACTTTCTCCAACTGGAGTCCCTCCCACAGGCTGCAGCCCTTCCTGAGCTGCTCCAGCATGGGACACCCCTGCATGCTGCAATCCTCCCAGCACTGAACTACAACAGTGGGGGCTGCTTCTTCCCACCAGATCCTGTCTGACGTTGGGCATAGACACCTTAATTGGTCATGTGGGGCCCCTCACAGGCCATAAATCAGTTTCTACTCCACCGTAGACCTTCATGGGTGGCAGTGAGAGGCCACCCTCCTGTCTCACCACAGGATACAGGGGGATCTCTGCTCCGGCACACCTCCCCCCCTCCTTTCTTCCTCTGTTTCTCCACTGACCTTGGTGTTCATGCAGCTGCCTGTCGTGGTTTAGGCCTGATTGGCAGCCAACCACAATGCAGCACCTCTCTCTCCCTTCCCCTCCGGCAATGAGAAGGGACAGAGAGCCAGGCTTGGGGTTCAAGATAGGACTGGGATGGGGGAAAATCCCCCTTTTATGAGCACGAGCAAAAGGCAGACTCGTTAGGGGAAGAAAAAAAGAACATACATTTATTACAGACACTAACAACACATAACAGAGTAGGACAGTGAGAAGCATTGCCACATCTTGAGAACATCTTCCCCCCACCCCTCCCTTCTTCCCGGGCTCAGCTCTGCTCCCGATATCTCTACCTCCTCCCCCAGTGGCACAGGGGCAGGGAATGGGGGGTGCAGTCAGCGCTGCCGCTTTCTTCATCTTCGGTGAGGAGAGTGTCTGAAACTTGTTCCTCCTGCTCCATCGTGGTCCCCCTCTCACAGGAGACAGTCCTCCACAAACTTTCTCCGACTTGAATTCCTCCCATGGGCCGCAGTGTTCCCCACACTGCTCTGTCATGGGTCACTAACTTCCTCCGACTGGATTCTCTCCCACGGCTGCAGCCCTTCCCGAGCTGCTCCGGCGTGGGACTCCCCCACATGCTGCAATACTCCCAGCGCTGAATTACAGCACCAGGGCTGCCTTTTCCCATGAGACCCTGGCCTTCTTCAGGCACAGCACCTTGATTATTCCAATCAGGAGCAACAGGCCATAAATCAATGTCTGCTCCACTGTAGATCTTCATGGGTGGCGGTGGGGGGGCCTCCCTGCCATCTCACCACAGGATACAGGGGGGTCTCTGCTCTGGCACACCTCTCCCCTCCTTTCTTCCTCCATTCCTCCACTGACCTTGGTGTTCACGCAGCTGCAGCAACTCCTCCTCACAAGTCCAACTGCCCGTCACCACGTCCCTTCTTAAATACGTTATCACAGAGGCGCAGCTGATTAGCTCAATTTTCCAAACAGAAGTGGAGCTGACGTGGAGCTGGGGGAGCTTCGAGAAGCTTCTCACAGGGGGATGCCCCGATAGCCCTCTCCCCTGCCACCAAAAAACTCCACCACTCACTCAACCCAGGACACTGTTGCAACTCCTCCTCACAAGTCTGACTCTTCCTCACCACATCCCTTCTTAAATATATTATTGCAGAGGCGCAGCTGATTGGCTTGACCTTGCTGCAGAGGTGGGTCCAGCTTGGAGCCGGGGGAGCTTCGAGAAGCTTCTCACAGGGGGCCACTCCTACAGCCCCCTCCCCTGCTACCAAAATCAAACTCAAACCCAGGACAAAGGGCCTTTGATACATGTTACTCTTTTTTTCCTAAAAGGAAACAGTATTTCTTGAAATTTAGTGTCACCTGTATGTGAAAGTAGATGTTTTGTTAAAAAGCTGAAGAGATATTATGGTAGGAAACTTGCAAATAAATGTAGAAGAAAAATCTTCCAAAAATTTAAAATATATATTAACAAAAATAAACATATATTAAAGTAATGACTTTGCCTTGGAGACAGTTTGACTCCACTAAGAAAGTAAGCTTCTACGTAAAGGCACAGAAATGTCACAACAGGATGGTTACCCTTCTATCAAGAATCATTACCCTTACATTTACAAAAATAGGAACATAGGTGTTCCAACACTAAGATATATGGCCAATCACAGAATCTGACTAAAGAGCCCTGCATGCCTGAGTCTCAGTGCCTGAAAAGAATTCAAGATAATATTAATGAAAAAAAAAGACCTGTAAAATCACAATTTGAAGAAACCTGCTGCCTATCTGTAACGATACTAAGTAGATTTTCTGTAGCAGTTTGATTATTTAATAGTGAAATATTTAACTGAAATGTAAAATTTGTGTAATCAGATGAATAATCAAAACACTAAGCTAAGCAAGTACTTTACTGTAATTTATGTATTTCGATTTTGAAAATATGTCTTTTTTCATTAACAAAAAATTTACAAGGCACACAATCACCTTTCCAATTATCATTTCATGTAGAGATACTTTTGCATACCTGACTAGAGGGAAAGTGTTAAACAGCAATAACTCAACTGCAAAGATCTTCATCCTTACAGAATTTGAAAACAGAGTTTAATGACTTCTTTAAGTAGGTAAACAATCTTTTCCCTTTTAGATTTGCTTTTCAATAAATGAGAAGAAAATACATCTCAATGGTTTGTGGTAAGTCCTGAAATGAAGAAATACATCCTACTTTGGAAATACAATTTAATGCTATTTCCATTTCTTACTTGTTTTTCATGTTCTTTTAAATAAATTAACAAGTTTTTTGGTTGTCTGGCAGTAGTTTTTGGTACAGTTTTTTAGTTCCCAAGTTAAACTCCTCCAGACTCTGATGAAGGCTTGTGGTTGTGTGTTTCATATATTATTGACAATAAAATGAAATGTTACTTATCTCCAGATGCTGTCTCCAAAGAAGAAAATCAGCAGCAGCCTTTTCCAGGAAATGATGAAACATTTCTGAAACTAGGTATTTTATAGAAGGTGAGGATTAAATTGCAAGTGGAAGACAGAGGCTTTAGGTAAGAGAAGAATTAACATACACTGGATGAAGCAATGAAGTGAAATCCTCAAAGAAGTTATAACAATTTAAAATAAAGAATGCAGCTGATCAGTACAGACATAAAACTCTGGTAGACTAGTATGGCTAGACAACTGGACTGTCTTAAAGTTATACTGAAAATGGGTATGAAGCAGGCTGGTACCTGTAAAAAGCCTGATAGCAGATAATGAGATAGTTGAGGTTCCTATAGGTTCCTATTCAGTCTCCCATCAGCAGCACATGAAAAAATCTCTTTGAACACTATCAAGATAGTGCTTAGCAGTCCAGCACATTAATATAGAGATATAAGGAAAGTCAATGTCTTTGAATAACATTTGTACTAATGATTAAAATTGAATCATATCCAAAATCTAAAAAATAATCATAATTTTTAAATCTCTGTATTAAAGATCCTTGATTAAAACCTTCAATTTCTGATGAACAAGACTGTTTACTCCTTAAAATAATCCAATTAGTTGTTTTCTACCATGAAAACTTGCAAATATAAATATGTTGCTGTTTTCTTCTGCTGCACTGTCTGACAGTTTCAGCTTCCTTCTTTTGGGCTTCTGGCTGTGGATTACCCATAACAGATTTGAGAAGGGTACGTAAGAAATTTATGATTGAATATGCCATGTAGTATCGTATACATGCTCAATGGAGCTTTTATATGCATCTTGGGAGAAAATAAAAAAAGTTATAGTTCCCACAGTAAAGGATTAAAAAGCATTGCTGGAAGAAATTGGATGTGAGTGGTATCCCCTATCATGAATTTTCCAAAGAAAAAGAGTTCTTAACACTAGTTTGGATTCCTTTGGTAAATACTGTCTTTGAAATTTGGCCTGTCTTTAAGAGAGGTCTCCAGATCATGAATAAGCATTATCATTATGACATCTTTAATCAACTAAATTTAGCTTTAAATCATTATTCTGTATTGTCTAATAATACAAATTGTATATTAATTTTAGGTGCCACGGTTTTATTTTCAACTTTCTGGATTCTATCTAAGCAGTCAAACACCTGAAACTTACAGGTATTATGTTCACATCATACTTGGATCCTGCTTCACACATTTATGTGTTAAAGGATCATTTAATTTTTTAGTAACAAATGAACTAAAACCCTGTAGTTTTATTTTAATCCCATCTTGTGAATGTTGTAACTCTTTTGTAATTATTTAGAAAACAAAGTATTCTGAATATGAAAGAATAAGAAAAAAGAAAAGAAAATAAAATCTCTTATTTTTTTAATTGTGAAAATATTTGAATTTGTCAGAAATTAAAAACAGTAATAACATTTTGGTCATTACAATCAACCAATACAACCTTTTGCAAGTAAACAATGTATCTTTTAAGTAAAGATTTGCCCACAGTTGGAATATTTGGGAGTTATAATTGACTCCACTAAGTCTATGATCTGAAGATGCATTAATGAAATCTTATTAAATTTATCCTCATAATATTCTTATTTAAAACAGCAATAGTTAGAAAAAATTAATTCTAAACTATAGCTTGTTTATTACTTGTAAGGATACTGGAGTTTCTTTAACGAGATACTATCTTTCACTATATTATATAACTACAGTGATGCTCATGCCTTTCCTGAATACCATTAAATCATTTGGTTAATTCTAATGAACTTTGAAGATTAATTAATTGGACTGACTTAACCCCTTTATGGACTTCTTTTCTTATTAAGCAACCTTAATGTGATTTAGTTTAATTCATTTCAAAATAGATGAAATTAAATCATATTAAGTATATTCTGAAACTAAATGAGAATACCCACATAAAGATCTTATGTAATTTAAATGCCCTATATCATTATCATAGTTTCTGTGTTTGCTATTAGTGGTGGTGGTGTTTTCATTTTTTTCCTTTTAAGTAAGACAAGTTGACACATATTCATCTGTAAAAATAGTGAATATGATTGAGATTTTAAAGGTAAAAAGCTATCAAGAAACTGTATAATCATATAAAATTTGTCCTTGGTGTCATTGTCCACTGCTCATTATGAATATATCCAGCAGTGTTGAGCTGCAGAAAAGCAGCTCCTGAATTACAGAAATGTAATCTCATTCAGAGTTTAGGATATCATTAGTGGAGTTTGAGAATAATTTTAATATGCAAATTACATACAAAACCACAGTATTATTCAGTGAATCATGAGGTTGATACTTTCATTAAGCTTTTCTGACAGTTATGAAATGGCTCTTAAAGGGAGTCTCTCCTTTCCAAGGGGAAGGCTTTCTATTTGTTCTTATTGAAATTCAAGATGTTCCTATCAGCTTGTTTCTCCAGCTTGCCAAGGTCCCTCTGAATGGCAGCCCTGCCCTCCAGGGTATGGACTGGTCCTCCCAACAGTACTAATCATAAACCTAATTCAACTTCTTGCATTTTTCTTACAAAAAGCCTCTTTAATAATATGCACTGCGAAATGATAACAAATTCTCATACATTTTGTTCTGGAATTTTAGGGATATGCTCATTTATTCATAGGATAGTTTTCTGGTCTGAGTATTGACCTGCCTGACATTTATATGCATATATAAATGCAAATCAAAGTATGTAGATTTATGGTTCTATAGAAGGTACACAATTCTTCAAAATCACTGCAGAGGTGTTACATGTTCCCATTTGTCATGGTTTGAGCATGGTCATTCTCTTCAAATAATAATATAATCAGCCTGAACTTCCACATACAGAAATATTTCTGCTGGCTATTGTAAAACTTTCTGGATGAATGTTCATTAATTTCTTTGTAATTTGTTGAATGTTCTTTACTGTTGGATTTCCCTTATAACACTAAATCAAGCTATATATCTGAGCATTTATTAAGTACTTTTAAAAATGGAATGATGTAACATTACAAAATATAATCAGTATATTATGTGAAGATAGTAAAATTGCAAGATGAAAAGGGGCAGAAATAATATAGTTTCTCATTTACTGCAGAATAGAGATACAAAGCCAGAAACCTTCAGTATCGTATTTACATATTTGAACTGAACATAAAAATGTAGAAATGTATCAGTTACACAAGGGGACTGTATCTTCTGTATAGTTTATATTACACAAGGAATTGACAGGACTGAAATACCATCTGAATACTAATCTTAAAGTATAGTTATCTTATTTCCATAATTTCCACATGTATTCATATGATGATATATTCCACCATTCCTTTATGAAGTCATGAATTTGTTTGTGGTAAGTTTTAAGAATCTCTCTAGCTCTAGCAGGTTGTGCAAAAGCTACAATGGAAGTATAAATTATACTTTTGTGTGTGTAGGAACACCTCCCAGGGCACAGTCTCGATGGCAGGTGTGTTGGGGCGGTGTTGGGAACAGCAATGGGACAGACAAAGCTGGTAAGGGGGTAACAGTAACCTATCCTATGGCCAAGGGAGTGGTGTGTAGGGGGGGAAGGTGTGTGCATGTGTGCACATATATATATATATGTACCTGTGCCTAGTGGTGTGTTTGACAACTTCTTGGCATTAGTTATAGAAGGGGATTTTTATATGCAGGTATATATTTATACTTGGAACTATTGAGTATTGTGTTTTATCTGTTGTATTGTTGATAATGATCCTGGATGTATAGTTCAGTGATTGTCAGTTAATTACATATTGTTGAAAAAAAACCAAACTGCTTTGATAGTGATTTGTCATAAACTGTATGAATAGAGACTTTTTTTCCTGTGACACTGATATCTCATCATATTTGAGAGTATGGATTTGAATCACAGAGTGTTAATATAATGGAAAAAATTATTTCCTGTTTTTGTTTTGTCTGTCTTGAAACTTCTTTGGAGTCTCATTCTTACCACATTTGATCTGATAAACTTAGTCTGAATCCTTAAAGGGAGGAGAAAGGTATTGCAAAGAGACCAGTTTTTCTTCCCCAGTCCTGCAGAAGCAAGATTCCTATTTTAAAGGAAAAAAAAGACAATTCCTACAGCCAACAGTAGCTTTTTTTTTTTTTTTTTTTTTTTTTTTTTTTTTAATCCCCATAGTTATTGCTGGTTATGAGAATGTGATATTTGTGCACATTTGCTTAAAAGCTGACTCAGAAATGAGCATAATTCCACAAAATTAAATATTCTGAGATATCGTAAAAACAAAATGAAAAATAAACAAAAAAAAAAACTAGATTACTTGCACCTAAGATCTATCTATACAAGCAACTGGAAAACTGTATATCACTTTACACACACACACACACACAGAATCTTGGGAAACTACTGAAAATATTAAGAAATTGGGAGTCTATCTAGTCCATCTCCCTGAACCATGATAGAATCAACTATCCATAATCAATTTCTGTCATTTTTGTTGTCCTAGTTCAGGCTGGAATAGAGCTCATGTTCAGTTTTGGTTAGCATTAGAAGAATGCTGTTAACACACTGAGATTTCAAGGACTCTCCACCTCCCCATGTCCTGCCTGTGAGCAGGAGCACAAGAAGCAGGGAGGGAACATGGATGGAGCACCAGGCCTGGACTGGCTGATATTCCATGTCATGTGACATTATGCTCACCATATAAAGGAGGGGTGGGCAGGAAGGGGCGCTCTCTCACTGCCGGGATTGTGCTGGTGGCAGCTTTGTGTTTCAGGATCACCAGCCGGGAGTGGGCTGGGTGTTGGTCAGCGGGTGCTGAGCAATTGCATTGTACGTTACCTGTTTATGCTGTCATCATATTATTTTATTACTATTATTAAACTGTTTCTATCTCAACCTGTGAGTCTCCCTTTGCTTGTCCAATTCCTTCCCCATTTCCAGGTGGGGGAGGGTGGGTGAGCAGCTGTGTGGTGTTTGGCTGCTGACCAGTTTCAAACCACATTTGTCTAACTTGTTTTTCAAAGTCTCCACTAAAGGAGATCCTGATGTTTCCTTCGACAATCTGTTTCATGCATGCAGTTGAGAACTGTTTCCTAGTATCTAACTATAATGTCTTTTATGGCAGTTCAAGACATATTTGTTCTTACCTTATGTTTAGTCTAGATACAGAATATTTTTATATGTAACATAAATATTTCAGCCACATTATTCTAAATATTAACAGAGATTTTGACCTTTAAATAAAAATATTGTAATTATACATTTATTCTAAAATAGTGAATACTCTTAAGAGATTTATTTTACTCTGTTGTGAGACAGTTTTAAAAAAAAATAATAAAAAGGAAAACACAAATGGTTTTATTCTCTACTGCTCTGCACATTGTGCTTTCATTAATACCAAATATATGTAAATAGTCTGATTTGCAAGTGAATAAATAACTAACCAAGGTGAAAGTCAGCAGAAATGAGGCTCAGAATATAGCTCTAGGACTTGTAACTGACTTTGAGCTTTCCTAACAAAATTCAACTTTATATGTCATGAGCTATTAAGTTAGTCACTAAGGGCTACTGAATTTAATGGAATTAATGTAAAACTGTAGAAATATGCTACATCTGCAGTTTGAAATCCTATTTCACAGATAATAAAGCTGGTTGAACATACCAGTTACTTTCCTTCATCAGAATTGTACATATACTTAACAGGTTTAGAGACAGATACACACAGTGTTGATTTTGTCTCAGCTTGGAAAGCTCAGTGAACATACTGTACACAAGCAGTTTTACAAACTAAACATAGATTTTTGAAAGTTTGGTCAGTTTTGACTTTGCTCAGAAGTTTCCTTTACTATAACAATATTGAAGTTCATAAATCTCATCCCATAGGTATACAAATGCAGTTCATTATTTTCTGTTTGTCAAGCTACTTCATGCATTAGCCTAAAATTTTCTAAACATTATAAACTATTCCAAACTTTACAAGCTTTCATATCATATTGAGCATATATATATATTTTTTTTAAACAACATTCTTCAAAGCATTGTTTAACTTAGTTCTGTGACAGCTGGTTTAACCAATATGTGGCTTTTTCATTAATTCAGATCCACCTTGTCTTCCATGCACATATCTACGGTCTACAGCAGGGGCACAATGAACTTTCTTTCATCAGGTGTATTACTAGACTTCATGCTGCATGTGTATTGCCATTGTCTACCACTGTCTGTGCTTTTTTAGGGCAAAGAAAAAAACTCAGGAAGATTTAACTCAGGTGAACCTATGTAAGGTTTTGATAGTGACTGCACTGTTGCCAATAGAAAAACTGTTTCTGTATTTGTGAGTGGCATAGGTGGCAAGTCCCAAACACTTTACTGGTAACTAGATATCTAACTAGATTTGAAAATCTTTGTCTCTCACTGACTGTTGAAATAAGCGTTATACTTGGTAGAATGCATTTGCAAGACTGCAGTCTGTCTTACAGAACTTTTCAAATGTGTTCATACTTAACTAGGAGTAGGAAGTCCTTGGAGGAAATTCTTGCCTTGTTGAAGTCAGAATTGTGCCATTGACATCAAAAGGATTTGGAATTTTCTCTTTTAGTCAGAAATTATTTAATTAGGTTTCATATTAAAAAAAAAAAAGAAAAAAATCAAACCAAACCAAACCAAAACAAAAACAAAGCACAGAAAATCACAAAAAACTGCATACTTATAATTTCCTTTCTAAAAAACTCTATTTACTTCAAGAATTATAAATCTTATATAGCATCATAATCAACAGTAAAGGTTAGAAGACTGTTTAGGTAGTAGATCTCAACAATTAAAAAATTAAGAAATTATAAATGAAAGCTTACTGTAAGATAGTCTTCAGTAATGTGTTCACGTCTCCCCCATTCAATGAAAATAAAAATATTTTATATCGATTTCTATTTTCTATACTTATAATGTTGACAAACTGACATATAATGCAAGCTATTCAAACTCATAATTTCTGAAAGTAGAAGTATTTGTTTCTCCAAGGTTATTACTGGAGCAATTTTAGTACTGTGTTTGACAGCTTTACAAAGAACATTGTATGCTCAAAATATTTTCTTACTAGTAAACAATATTCTGCATTTTCTCATTTTCAGTTTCAGAGCTACGTTAAAAAGGAAAGCAAAAAATTGACCACTAATTTCAGGAGATGTGGAGAACCCGTATTTTTTAAAGTACTACACATTTTTACAGCAAATGATATTTCAAAAGGTATTGTCAAACTGTGCTGGCTAAAGAATCCTGTGAATTTAGTATTAAAATGTTTTTTGTTGAGCACACATAGAACAAAAAGCATAAGATTAATGAATATATGTGATTTAATGACTTACCAATATAAGATATCTGAAGAACAAGTAGAGAGATAAGATCCTTCTCTAGGAAGGATGCCAGATCAGCCACAAGACCTTTCATCTTCCTCAGATTTCCTCATCACATGTTCAATTTTCTAACTCCTTAGCCAGGCAGGATACAGGAGAGCATTCCTGAGCAACATTTGCTGTCACCATTTATAGTGTTCAGGCTTCTAGTTCTGCATATTTTCTCTTGATTGGTTGCTTTCTGTCTTTCTCTCCAGTATAACAGGGAGAGTCTTTAATTGGGAACATCAGTGTTCAGGCATAACAAGCTGATCCAGTAAGCGTCCAATCTGATTTATATTTCCAGCCAAGGTCTTTAATGAGCACAGAATGAGGGCTGTTCTGTAGACAAAAATTATGTATGCTAGTATAAAGCAAATACCTGAATTAGAGAACTGACCTTATGTCCTGGTTTAGGCTCCAAGGGCAACTGAGCACCATGCAGCTGCTCACTCGCCACTTCCCCATCAGATAAGAAGGAGAATACGCAGCAGGAATGAGGCAAAGAATCCATCTAAGGACCAAGAGGAGTAGCTCATCCATTATGGTCACAGGCAAAAGACAGACTCATTAGGGGACTTAAAAAAGAAAACACTTTAATTCAAATTCTAACAAAAACAACACATAAGAGACAATGTGGGGACAATGAGAAGCCTACCACATCCAAAAGCACCTCCCCCCACCTCTCCCTTCTTCCCCAGCTCAGCTCTGCTCCTGATCTCTCTACATCCTCTCCCAGAGGTGAAGGGGACAGGGGATGGGGATTACAGTCAGCTTGCTGCTTCTTCCTTCTCGGGAGGTGTTGTGAATGCTGCACATCCCTCCCCTGCTCCACATAGCTCCTCTCTCACTGGAGACAGTCCTCCATGAACATTCTCCTGTGTGAGTCCTCCCCATGGGCTGCAGTTGCTCCCATGCCGCTCCAGCTTGTGTCACTCCCACATGTTGCAGTCCTCCCAGTGCTGAATCACAACAGCGGGTACCATTTCTCCCTTCTGGGTCCCGGCCTATTTTAAGTGCAGATGCCTGTCCTTGAGCGGCTTTCTCCACAGGCTTCAGGTCGACCTCTAATCCACCGTGAGCCTCAATGGGAGGCAGGGGGGAATGGCCCTTCTGTCTCACCATGGGATACAGGGGCCCCTGCTCCATCACACCTCCCCCACATCCTTCTCCTTCCTTCCACTGATGCCGGTGTTCGTCCTTCTCACAACTCCTCCTCACAAGTCCTAACCCCCTCTCAGGTTCCCCTTCTTAAATACATTATCGCTGAGGCGCAGCTTGTTGGCTCAGCCCTGGCCAGAGGCGGGTCTGACTTGAAGCCAGAGGAGCTTTGAGAAGCCTCTCACAGGGGACATCACTGTAGCTCCTTCCCCCGCTACCAAAAAACTGTGCCACAGAAACCCAGCACACCTTAGCTGAGGAGCATCTTCTGTTTTGTCAACTTGTACATATTTTAAAGACACAAATATTTTAGGAAGGAGAATCTTTATCATTTAAATAGTGCTGAAATAAAATGGTATGTACATTACTGAAAATTGTGAATCCTTTCATGTAAAGGCACGAAGCCTGATTCACACTTTGAAACATTCACTATATATTTAATTTTTCATTTATGACATGTTGTGTTTTGGGATTAAATGTTGCTGGACAAAGGAACTGGAATAACAACTTCACTATGTAAAATTTATATTTTATTTAAAATAAAAGTTCTTCAAATAAATTTGTTTGCTTATTTGTTGATTAATGTTTGCTTAACCACATAGTCTGGTTAAATTACTTAATATCTTTGGCAGAAATTATGAGATCCAATGCATCTTTCATGAATATTTTTTATTTAATTTAATTTTTCAATGTTTTTCATAATTAGAGGTCTAAACAATCATTGACATATTCTTCTTCTTGTCTTTTTACTTTAGTCACTGATACTTAGCACTGATGTATAATGAGGAAATGTCAGTATAGAATTGCAGTTATCAAAACTGTTTTGTCCCTTAAAACACAATATTCCAAACAGTGCAAATGTACACTTAAAGACCTTAAGGGGGTTTGCAGATTTCAGTTTTGAAAAGCTGCACTTTATGAAGACAGCAAATCATATCAGGGAGCCACAGTTCATGCAGTACTGAGTTATTAGATATTTTTTAGACTGATTATTTCCAACCTTATTGTGTGTAAAAAAGGAGCATAATTACTCGGCAAGTGTTTCTTAGACTTAGCTGTTTCATCATTTATTGAACATAATGAGTATTAGTTTCCTGAATGTTGTAAAATTCTCTCTTTGATTGAGATTCATTTGTATTTAAAAAAAGACATTGAATATTTTTTTCTTCATAATTAGTTTTGCATTATATGCTCATTTTCTATAATCAGATGCTAATTTATGATACAGTGCAACATTTTATGTAGAAAGCAATCTTAAAAATTGATGTGTTCCTTTGGATAAAGCACAGCTTGCAACATATAAAACCAGCAAGACTACAGGGAAATTTCAGGCTTTGTTATACTTGCAAAAATGACATTGCAAAACCATAATATATACTGTGCTCTTTTATAATCTGTGGTTTTGTTCTTGCTTCCAAGGTTTAATTGATACAGAAAATGAATGAGTGTTATCTATCCTGCCTTAGATGCGCTTCAAGTCCAGTGGCCAAGCTGTTTTATTTCTTATGCGCATCTGTCTGTCTGGTACTGATATAATATTTTCAATAATAAATTCTACTGAACTGCCAAAAATGTGCATAATATGAATACACATACTCAATATATGAAGATATATATATATATTAGATATACAGAAAATGTTTTAAAACAAAACAAAACCATTAATAGTGTTGCAGAGTTAAGCCTTACAAGCTTGAGAATTTTTTGAATTAACATTTCAGTGCAAACTAAATTCACTTCTTCTTGCCTATAACTTCTGAAAAATAAAATTACATAAATATATATACCGGGTTTTTCCAGACTGCCCTGGAAATGAGTACAGAACACTATTACAAACTTTGATTATTTGCTGAGTAGATGTGTAGCAAAAGAGGAGACTGCAGAGAAAGGATGGTTTTAGTTAAAGCAGCTCCAAACCATCTAGAACTGGCTGTCTTTGTCTTACTTCTCTTCCATGGCAGTCATACTTTTCTCTTTTCTAGGCAGGAATATAGAGGACCAGAAAGAATCTCTTATATCCTTAAATCCAGTTACATGCCAATTAAGGGAAGAAATCACTGCTGGAGAGAAGGTGATCTGCATTTCAATATAACCTGGTTTGTCCTTTTTACATCTAGTACTGGGTTATTTTCAACTCTACTGTTTAGAAACTTCAATTTCCAGTATAAATGTACTCTAAACTAGTATATACTGATACATCCTTGTATCAACAGTTCATTACCCTAAATAGGAATTCTCTGTCACTGGAGCTTATCCCATGCATACTCAAAGACACCCATTATATCCCCTTTCAAATTTTAAATTGCTAAATTAAGCACATTAAGATGATTTGATATCCACTTGAACATTTTTCATTCTTCCAAACATAAGGGTACTCCTTCTCTGGACATACAACAGGTCAAATTCATTTTTATAACAAATTGGGGTGTGTTGACCATGGCTGGATGTCAGGTGCCCACCAAAGCTGCTCTGTCACTCCCCTCCTCAACTGAACAGGGGACAGAAAATATAATGAAATGTGTATGGATTGACATAACAAGGAGATCACTCATCAGTTAATATCAGGGGCAAACCAGACTCAACTTGGGGAAAATAGTTCAATATATTACAAATCAAAACAGAGTAAGATAATGAGAAATAAAACCAAATCTTAAAACACCTTATCCTCACCCCTCCATTCTTACTGGGCTCAGATTCATTCCCAGTTTTCTCTACTTCCTCCCCACCAGTGGCACAGGGGGAACAGGGAATAGATGTGTTCATCACATGTTGTCTCTGCTGCTCCATCCTCCTCAGGGGGATGACTGTTCATACTTTTCCCCTACTCTGCCATGGGGTCCCTCCCACAAGAAACACTGCTCCATGAACTTCTCTAATGTGGGTCCTTTCCATGGGCTACAGTTCCTGATGAACTGCTTCAGCACAGGTCCTTTGCATGGGGTCCAGTCCTTCAGGAACAGACTGCTCCAGCGTGGGACTCCCCACAGCATCACAAGTCTTAGTAGCAAACCTGCTCCAGTGTGTGCTCTTCTTTCTCCACAGGTCCACATATCCTGCTAGGAGCCTGTTTCAACATGGGCTGCCCACAGGATCACAGCCTACTTTGGTGCATCCACCTGCTACAGCTTGAGGTTATCCATGGGCTCCAGGTGAATATCTGCTCCATCATTAACCTCCACGGGATGCAGGGGGCCAGCCTGCCTCACCATGGTCTACACCAGAGGCTGCAGGCAAATCTCTGCTCCAGCACCTGAAGCACCTCCTCCCCCTCCTTCTTCACTGAACTTGTGATTGGAATATATTCTATGGCATGCAGAATGTTTCAGAAACTGGAAGTATTCCCACATCTCAGAGTGGATCAGCTAATACACCTATGTCTTAGTCATTAGTCATTTCTTAAAAAAAAGTTCTATGCTTTTAAGAGAAGTGTTTATTTGTCCCCTAAAGCATGACCTTCCTTTCTGTATTGTTAAATGCCTGTTCATTTCTATTCCTCCCACTCTTGAGAACATCTAGTTCTTCCTATGACATTCAGACCTCTTATACATTGATCAAACCTCTTCAGCAAAACCATCTTCAGAAATTTCATCAGCACTTTCAATTCTTCTGCCAACACCATTAAAGAAAAATGTAATCAATCCCAAAACTGATCTTCAAGAAAAACTTCAGATAGTTTCCTCCATTTACTCCCCTCACTTAATTTCATCACGCACTTCTTATACTAATGAGCACTTTCAGCATTTTAGATAGAATTTCTACAGGTGAGACAATATCTACTGAAGTTCATAGTCTCAGAATTTACCACTTTTCATATGCTAAAAGAAACTAAAAATCATATCCAAGAGCAATATTTGAATTTGGCTTGCCTGGCACATCCTGCCTTGTAATACACATGATGGAGTTTATTCTTTTTTTTCATTCATCTTCAGTTTGAATACTGTGTATTTTTCTCCCTCTTAATCTCAAAGTTTTCTTAATAGTGAGGTTGGACTAATGGGTTTGCATTTGCCTAGGTAACTTTTCCTTAATTTCTAATAAAACCTGTTATACTGGAAGAGCTGTGGTGAATGGAGTTAAATCCAGTTGACAGCTGGTCACAAGTGCTGTTCCCCAGCGTTCAGTATTGGGAACAATTCTGATTAATATCTTTATCAACGATCTGGACGAGGGGATAGAGTACACCCTCAGTAAATTTGCAGACAACACCAAGTTTGAGGGTAGGAAGGCTCTACAGAGGGATCTGGACAGGATAGATTAATGGGCTGAGGTCAATTGTATAATATTCAACAAGGCTTAGTGCTGTGTCCTGTGCTTGGGTCACAACAACCCCATGGAATGCTACAGGCTTGGGGAAAAGTGACTGGAAAACTGCCCAGTGGGAAAGGGCTGGGGGTGTTGGTCAGCAGCCAGCTGAATATGAGCCAGCAACATGCTTAAGTGACCAAGAAGGCCAGTGGCATCCTGGCTTGTATCAGAAATAGTGTGGCCAGCAGCACGAGGGAAGTGATTGTCCCCCTGTACTTGGCACTGGTGAGGCTGAACCTTGAATATCATTTTCCGTTTTGGGCCCCTCACCACAAGCAAGACACTGAGGTGCTAGAGCATGTCCAAAGAAGGACAATGAAGCTTGTGAAAGTTCTAGAGCATAAGACTTATGAGGAGTGGTTGAGAGAACTGGGGTTGTTTAGTCTGGAGAAAAGCAAACTGAGGGAAGATCTTATTACTGTCTACAGCTTCCCGAAAAGAGGTTGTAATGAGGTATATTTTGGTCTCTTCCAGCAAGTAACAAGTGATAGGATGAGAGGAAATGGCCTCAAGTTGCACCAGGGAAGGTTTAGATTGTACATCAGGATAAATTTCTTCACTGAAAGTGTTGTCAAACATTGGAACGTACTGCCCAAAGAAGTGGAGGATTCCCCATCCCTAGAGGTATTTAAAAGACATGTAGATGTGGTCCCTAAGGACATAGTTTAATGTTAGACTTGTCAGTCTTAGGTTAACTGTCGGACTTGATATCCTTAAAGGTCCTTTCCAACCTAAATGATTCTATGATTCTATGATTCTAAGCATGGTAGTCATATGAGAACAAACAGACATAGTGATTCTCATCAATAAATCTGCAAAAAAAACATGTCAGTTCTTTTTATCAGAATTCTGAAACCAAAATTATCTACGTCTCCAAGCTGAGTTTTATTTAATTTTAGTGTCATATATATTCATATCAATATATGTTTACTTTTTAGGTCTAGGTCATCAATAATCTCTCTCACCCACAGTGCATAAATGCCCTTGTGGGTTCTTTATTTGTTTGTTTTTATCTTTATATATTTATAACTAAAGATCAATTTTCATTTTTTTTTTTAATTTGCCTTGTGAAGCACAAGTCAGCTTGACTTAAAAATTTTAGGGATTTTCATTTTTTACCTCGACTTCCAATATCCCATATACTCCAATTTCAGTGTATGTAGAATACCCCAAGTCTTGTAAAATTCTTGCTTAGTTATATTATAAAGTAATTTTTTATTCTTTTGGGTCTGGGAATTTTCCCTACAAACTTGATCTCCCCTCTTTCTTGCAATTTAAATTCCAAGCATAGCATCTGCACATTTGATTCAAATCAATTACAAAACACATTTAATCCCTGCACTTGACTCCAGCAAGGTTTTAGTAGGTTTTTATATTGCATGCTAATAGATTAGTAGTATTAAACAAATTATCCAAGTGTTTCCATTATTTGAGAGACTTTTATGTTTAATCCTGCAGTTGTATGTGTTTAGTCTGCCAGGTATATGAGAAATAAAAAAGAATTTTAACTGAATTTGAAAGCACAGGACTTGGTTCTCACAATCTTTCATCTCAGGTTTTCACCTATAAAATCCATTTACATTTGTGCTGCATGACAACATAAAACTGATGTAAGAGTGAAAGACTATGTTTGTAAATTCAAAATGCCATAGTACATCTCCAAATTAATAAGGGATCATGTTAAAGCCTAGGATTTGTGTAGACAGTGAAGTAGGGTTATTTTTACACATCTGAGTGAACAGACTTCCTGCCTGCTTAACATGGTGAGCAGAAGTCCTGAAGCTGGCCAAAGAAGAATGAAGATTTTCATCAGCTATAGCAGATCTCCTTTTGTCTTTGACTGTCTTATTAACAACATAGCCTATAAACAGTATGATGGGGAGTTTGTTTTTGTTTTGGTTTTTTTTTTTTTTGTTGTTGTTTTGTTTTGGTTTTTTTTTTTTTTTTTTAACAGTATTCCAAACTGGACTAGTTGGAAAGAGCTCTAATGTGATACTTCCACATAGGAAGCTACCATAATGAAGAAATATTCACTCCTGAACCTTTTTCTCTCTCTTGTGGAGACATGGGCAAACAGGAACCTCATGAAGATCATCAAAGTGAAATGCAGAGTCCTAGCACCTAGGGAGGAATAACCTCATGTGTCAGAACTTCCAGCCCATCAGCTGGAAAGCATCTTGGTGAAGACCCTGAGGTTGTGAACAACAAGTATCCCATGAGCCATCAGCATGCTCTTGAGATAAAGAAGGAAGACAACTTCTTGGTCTGCGTTAGGAAGAGTATTAGCAGCATGTCAAGAGAGGTGATGCTTCAACTTTACTCAGCCCTGCTGGGATCAGTCTGGAGTGCTGGGTCCAGTGCTGTACTCCCCAGTACAAGAAAGATATGGGCATTCTATAACAACCAATTGCTAAATGGATGAAAAAGATAGTTAGGGTGATGGAGCACAGGAAATTTGAAGAGAGCCTGAGAGAATATGTGTTTTTTGAACCATAAGAAGAGGAGAAATTGAGTTGTTATTGCTGTTTATGACTACCAAACAAGAATGGGAGTTATGGGGAATACAGAGCCTAACACTTTTGAGAGATGCACAGTGGGAGGACAGGAGGTGAGGGACACAAGATAGAACATGAGAAATTTGAACTTCCTTATGTTAAGGAAAAAGTTTTTCTATACGAGGCTGGTAAGCACTGACACAGTTTGCCAAGAGTGGCAACATTCAAAATTTGACAACAAGGCTTTGTGCAACCTTCTGTAGCTGACCTTGACTGGAGCAGGAAAGTTAGATTAGATAAACTCCAGAAGTGCATTCCCACCTCAGCCATTCAGTGTTTCTAAGAAATGGATAATATGGAGTAACATTTATTCTGTCAGGCAAAATCTGTGAAAAAAGGAGCATCTTTCCAAAGACCGTCTTTGTAGACACATCTAATAATCAATCTAGGTGTCACTAATGGGTATTTTAATCCCTTCTTCAGAGATAAAAACTTATGTTTCAAAATCCCAAAGAGTTATAGAAACATTTATCGCCCAAAATACAGTTATTTTAAAGTATCTATTTATTTATCTTTAAGGAAAGCTAGTAAATTTAGAGAATTTGAATTAAAATAGTATATTTTTTTAAAGGAAATAAAACTTTGTTCTAATTCTGATTACTTGAAACTTCCAAACTGCACTAAAAATCATATTATATCTCTGTTAACTTCTGCTTTCAGCTGTATTACATATTTGTGTTAGAAAATCCAAGTTAGGAACAGAACTTTGTTTGCTTACTTGCTTTCTTTGTCCAGTAAACACAGATTTAATATGAATATTTTTCCATTTATAATATTCTTAGATTATCACTGAAGTAAGAAGGGACTGATTTGATATAATTTTCTATGTTTTTTAAAGTGTTAAAATTAAGATATTTATGGCTTGCATTACTTTAATATTACTGCCTTTCAGTTAGAAGTATTTTGCTATCTAACACCTGCCCCAGTAGCCTATGATGTAATAGGAAAGAGCCTTTGTTGATTTCAGGAATACCATAATGTGACTGTAGCTCTCCCAGTGGGCTGTCTCTTCAAAGACAGACAAGTGTATGCAAAATATATAATCATTTTTAAAAGAGACTAAATGAACATAAAACATAGCATCGTATTACATATACTTTTTGTCCATATTTATGTTGGTTATATATTCATCAGATAGAACCAGTTAGCCAGCTGCTCCCTCCTTTTTATTTTTTGTTTCTGTATGCTGAACACTAACTACTTAGGACCAATGCGTCCAGTGCACATCAGATTGAGAAGCTCTAAAAATATTAAAGATAGCTGAAACACTTCCATGGGTGTACCCAACACAAGAAATGTTCACTGAAATCAAGAAGGATGACAAATTTGCTAGGCCTTAGTGTAGTGTTTAAAACCAATGGCATCAGCAACATCTCCTGCCTACCTACCAAGCCAAGTATAGCTTAGCCGTAGTGTATGACTGACCAGATGGCAAAGACAGAATAGCCTGGGGTTCCCTGCTCCATAGCATTCATCACAGAATTACCCATGTCTTTTCACTCTTTCTAGCTTCTGCAGAGAACAGTATGTAAAACACATTCTCCTTCACCACATAACTCAACCTAATTTACAGTTCAGGCTGTGAAAATGTAAGGGTCCTTTTTACAGGTCAAAAGAAGCTCTTCCTAATAGTTTATTAGCAGCCCAATGGTTTATTAATAACAGCAGGATTAGTACCATATTTGAAATAAAGATTTTTTAAAAGGTAATGTTTGATACAGTGTTTTTATTATGTCAGTGATCAAATCTAGTTAATAACTAATTGATATTACAGGACTCCATTTCCTAAATACACTTTAACAATATTGTTTGTCTAGCTTGGAGGAAAGGAGGCTGAGGGGTGACATCATTGCTCTCTACAACTCCCATAGGAGGGGATGTGGAGAGGGAGGTGCTGAGCTCTTCTCCCTGGGATCCAGTGACAGGATGTGTGGGAATGGCCAAAGCTGTGCCAGGGAAAGTTTAGACTGGACATTAGGAAGAATTTCTTTACTCATAGGGTGGTCAGACACTAGAACAGGATTCCTAGAGAGGTGGTTGATGTCCTAAGCCTGTCAGTGTTTAAGAGGCATTTGGACAATACCCTTAACAAAATGCTTTAACTTTTGGTCATCCCTCAAGTAGTCAGGAAGTTGGACTTGATGTTCATTGTAGGTTCCTTCTAACTGAAATAGTCCTATTATATTTATTGCATTCTATTCTATTCTATTCTATTCTATTCTATTCTATTCTATTCTATTCTATTCTATTCTATTCTATTCTATTCTATTCTATTCTTCTATTCTATTCTATTCTATTCTATTCTATTCTATTCTATTCTATTCTATTCTATTCTATTCTATTCTATTCTATTCTATTCTATTCTATTCTATTCTAATTCTATTCTATTCTATTCTTTCTATTCTATTCTATTCTATTCTATTCTATTCTATTCATGCTTAAGAAAACTTTTAATCTAGAAAAGATATTTGTATAAACAACTTAGAAGTACATTTTAAGCAGAGAATCTTTATTCAAGTAGAAATCAAATAATTGAACTATTTAAATAGCATTAGAAAAAAAGGTTTTTGTGAAATTGTCTGTTATTTGTAAATGTAGTCAATTTTAACACATTGCCTAACATTTCTAGTACTGGAGAGGAATTAATGAATAATTTACATTTTTAACTCTAGTAAAATCATGATAATGTTATAGAACTAATTCACAATTATTCAATTTATTTTTTAAATGCCCTCACTTATTCACATATTTCCTTGAAGAACACATAGACTTCTTCAGTGATGAATGTTTCTGGGTTTTTTTGTTGTACTAAAAAAAAAAAAAAAAAAAAAAAAAAAAGAAAACAAACAACAACAACAACGACAAAAAAAAAAAAAAAAAAAAAACAAAAAACAAAACAACATAACTTAAAGTGAAAAACATACTGACAAGCATAAATTTATCACAATTGTTTAATTTAAGTGTGCAAATTCCACAGAAGATAATTAGGCATCTGTCATGGTTTGAGCTCAGAGGGCAACTGAGCACCACCCAGCCGTTCACTCATCCCTTCCCCTCTCAGGACCAGGAAGGAGAAATGAAGCAAAATGGTTCAGAGATGCAGGTACAGAGAGGGAGGGATGGCTCACACATTATGATCATGGGCAAAAGACAGACTTCTTAGTCAAAATAAAAAAACAAAAAAAAAAAGAACATCACTTTAATTCAAACATTAACAAAGACAACACTTAACAGACAAGGTGAGACAGTGAGAAGTGTAACCACATCCAAAAACACCTCCCCCCACCCCTCCCTTCTTTCTGGACTCAGTCCCACTCCCCATCCCTCTACCTCCTCCCCCAGTGGTGCAGGGGCAGGGGATGGGAGTTACAATCAGCTCACCACTCCTTCCTACTTGGGAGATGGGGTGAACATTGCACATTCCTGCCCTGATCCACATGGCTCCCCTTTCACCGGACACAGTCCTCCATGAACCTTCTCCACAGTGAGTCCTTCCCATGGGGTGCATCTGTTCCCAAGCTGATCCAGTGTGGGTCACCCCCACGTGTTGCAGTCCTCCCAGCACTGAACTACAATGCGCCACAGAAACCCAGCACAGCATCTGAACTGGAATGTGTGCAGGGTTTCTCATGGGACTCTGAGCACATCATCCATTGGGGAGTTTATCTGTCTGAGCCCACTGTGAACCTCTTCACAGAGAACTGTTATGAAGAGAGCCAAGAGTGAGAGACGGGAACTTCATGACAGGAATCTCATGCAGTTCAACAAAGGGAAGACCAATGGCTTATTCCCACGGAGGAGTAACGTCACGCACCAATATATTCTATTGACTGACTGGTTCAAAAACAGCTTTTCAGAAAAGGACCTGGAGGTCCTGGTGGACACGAAGCTGAAAATGAGCCAACAATGTGCCTTTGTGGCAAAGAGGGCTAATGATATTGTGGACTGCATTAAGAGGAGTGTTGCCAGCAGGTTAAGGCCAGTGATCTTTCCCATGCATTCAGCACTGGGGAGACACATCTGGAGTACTGTGTCCAGTTCTGGGCCCCTCAGTCCAAAAGACACATGGACATACTAGAGAAAGTCCAAAAATTAATTTCCACAGAGGTGACTAAGGGTCTGAAACATCTCTCCTATGTGGAGAAGATGAGACATCTGGGACTGTTTACCCTGGGGAAGAGAAGGCTCAGGGAAGATCTTCTCAATGTACATAAATACCTGAAGGGAGGGTGCAAATATGGAGACAGGCTCTTCCCAGTGGTACCCAATGACAGGACCAGAAACAGTGGGCACAAACTGAAACACAGGATGCTTCCTCTGAACATCATGAAGGACTTTTTCACTGTGAGGGTGACCAAGTATACTGATACAGGTTGCCCAGAGTTGTTGTGGTGTCCTCCTCCTTGGACATATTCAAGAGTCATCTAGACATGGTTCTGAGCAAGCAGCTCTAGGTGGTCTTGAACAGGGAGGCTGTCTGAAATGCCCTTCAAACATCATCAGAAGGGAACTTTTTTCCATTTTGTTCTGTTTTTCTACAAACATCTAAGTTTTTCTGTATTATGTTTCAGAAGAATATAACAATATTATAGTGGATTTTATTGTAAATTTTTTAAAAGCTTTCTCTTTTAAATTATGCAGAAGTTAAAAGGAAATGGTTTGGTTTTTTTTTTTTTTTGTGTTTTTTTTTGTTTGTTTGTTTGTTTTTTAAAAAAAAACTCTTTAGCACTTTGTTTTATGAGTGTCAACTGATTCAACCCAAGTATTACAGTTAAAATCTCAAACTTCTTTCTTAGCCATCAATGTCAATTAGGACTAGTTGTTCTCCAAGTTGCAGAAAAGACTGTATTTCTTCACTTTTAACACGGGAGAGTATGAAGTGGCTCCTTTGCCTCATTTACCAAGAGAGAGCTGTATCATTACCAGCACAGAATGTGAAATCTGGATATTTAACAGAATGAAATGTCAACATTAAGGCCTTTAATGTGTCTGTCCTGGTTTGAGCTGGAATAGAGTGAATATTTCTTCTTAGTAGCTAGAATAGTGCTGTGGTTTAGATTCAGTATGGGGTTTGGTATGAAAAAAATGATGATAGCACACTGATTTTTTCAAGTGTTGCCGAGATTTCAAGGATTCTCCAACTCCCCATGTCCTGCCTGTGCACAGGTGCACAAGAAGCTGGAGGGAGCATGGCCAGAGCACCAGACCCAAATTGGCCAGTGAAATATTCCATATCATGTAACGTCATGCTCACTATATAGAGGAGGGGTGGTCAGGAAGGGGCTCTCTCTCGCTTCTGGGATTGAGATTGTGGGATCTTGGTATTTCAGAATTGCTAGCCAGGAACAGGCTGGGTATCGGTCAGTGGGCGGTGAGCAATTGCATTGTGCACTGTCAGCTTATAGTTTTTATTATTGTCACTGTTTTATTTTATTACCATTATTAAGCTGTTTATATCTCAACCTGTGAGTCTCCCTTTACCCTTCTGATTCCCTCCCCCAATCCCAGATTGAGGGGGAGGGTGGGTAAACGGATGAGTGGTGTTTGGCTGTTGACCAGGTTCAAACCATAACAGTGGCTTAGACAGTATTGTAGCAACTCTTGCCTCTGGGATATAATTTATACTTTGTAGATGCATGTATGAAAAAAAAAAAAAAAAAAAAAAACAAACAAACAAACTATTTTTCATTTTCCAAGATGAGCATTAGATGTTTACACTTACAATTTTTAATTTTGTATTTGCAAAGAACTACAAGGAGTGTTAAGTAAATGCTACTCTTCTTAAATTATATACACTAGATAGAAAGCTATATTTTCACCCAAAACATTACAGAGCATGAAAACAGAACAGAACAGAGCATTTCTATTTGACATCAATATTTGGTAATGTAAAGTTCTTTCTAAGTGTAATGGTATGAGTAAAAATCAAAGTTACAAATTTTAGCAGAACAAAGTATGTGTGTATACTTACAAAATGATGAAATACAGAGATCTGAGTGAAAAGTAATTATAACTGTACAGATGTTAGATACACAGAATATGGAGAATTTAAAAAATGTATTGTATGTACCTATCTCAAGATTTTTTGTACCACTATTAAGATTGGAATTTTCAAAGTGTTTATCCATGATCTGATTCTACCTTTTCTAAAATCAGCATTAAACCCCTGACTTTCATAGGAATAAATACAGAATTCCATGTGAAGCCTATTGGACTTGGATACATCTTTGAAAGAGCAAGTGTCCTATTCTCCAGGGTCTGCAGTGGGGGTGTAAATAGGTCTGGAGATGAACAGATAATAATCCTCCTTAGTAAAGAAGTACATGATATACCACTGGGTGGTGTAGTTCTGTTTTTGCATCTATCCTACCCTAAATTAATCTGTGACATTTTTCAGGAAAGGTTCAAATGTAGTCATGTCAAATAAAATTATTTCTGTGCTATGGTTCTACACTTTTCCAGCCAATGAAAAACAGATGATTTGTAATCTTCTGATCTATCCCACTGTTCCATACAAAAATAACAAAACACTGAAATGTCCTTTTAGACTGATTTGCACTATTTTATAATTAGGAATGCTTTGGATTTTTTTTTTTTTTTTGAGGGGGTGGGGGGAAGGATATTAATCTTGTAAAATTAAGTGGAGCTATTTGAATGAATAATGTTGCAAAGTCAACAGTTTCGGTCAAAATAATATGCTTCAATTTTAAAATAGCTAAAATATTTTATTAAGTATTTCATTTTTATTATACTGTACTGTAATACTGTGTTTATTAAATAGAGTTTCATTATTTTGAACTGCTAGACAAAAGTATGTGGGCTTTTGTGACTAAAGGAAATAATCAGTTTTTTGGGTATCTCAACTTTAAAACTACAGGTGAAGTACTGGACACAGAACTAATAATTTTTAATCCAATGAAGTTTGATGTCCTCTTACCTTGTACTAAAAGAATAGAGTAGTCACTCAGCTACCATGTCTCCTTAGAGAAAAATACATTGTTAATTTTATATGAGGAAACCATTCAGTTGTCACTTGTCCAGTACTTTGAATAGAGCAAAGGTAAGCAGCTTCTTTTCCTAGGTGATGCTATTGCTGTGACAATCTCTTGACTGGCTCTATTCTTTCAGATCATGCTTTTTAGGAATCATAGGCAACCCTGCAAAGGGAGAATATGCTCCCTGTTTCTTGCCCTCAGAGGTGCACCCCTGTTTTTTTTTGCTGCTGTTGTTGTTTGACCAAATACCTTTAGGGTTTCAATTACTGACTATTTACAAACTTTCTCAGTCAAAGACTAGAAAACCTTTGAATTTCAAGCTGGGACTCAGAGTACATTTCTTCAAGGTTCAGTGCAAACATTCTGCTTAACTCTAGGTGCAATTTTCTACAGATGGCTAGTCAGAAGGTAGATTTATATAGCTGTAATAAGAACAAAATCTTTATGCTTATATTAAAGTAGAAGGGTTTCAGAAACTGTTCTACAAGCTTGCTTGGTCTGAAGTGTAGCATGAAATATGATTTCCAATGTGAGAAAACTTTTAAGAATGCACAACCAAACAAACTAATACAGAAGGCAGGTAAGAGCTTTTAGGTTTACTAATTTACTTATTAGATGTGTCCCTGCTGAAAATATGTTTCTTGTTTCTAGTTTGATCAGCCAGGAGGTTAGATTTTAAAGTTTTGAATTGGAACATAATATCATATAAATAGATGGCATGCCATGTTGAATCTTCATACTAATTTATAAGAAATAAAGAGGAGAACAAGGCTGAAACTTTCAAATACTGTGGAGTAAACGTACATATTATTATATGTAGTTGTTATATGCTAGAACTAATATTAGTAATTTTTGTGTTGTTCCTTCAAGAATATTGCAATATTTCTCAGTAACTTTAAATATGTATCTTATATTCTTCACATGTTCCATTTATTACTAAAACAGTTGTGCAGACTAAACACCTATTAATGTCATTAGAAATAATTAAAACCTTTACAGTTTTTAAAAAAACATAATACTTTGTGGTACTTACGTGTCTATAAATAAACTCATACTTTTTTAGTCCAATAGAGAATGACTAAAAAAGGACTACAGGATTCCATACAATTGACATGCATAATGTGATTTTCTACAAAAGATTTGTTTGTCAAATTATTTGATGGTAACAGAAACATAAAAAACAAATTGAAAAAAGAGCACTGATTATTGGATCCATATCACCTGCAAACCCCATGTGAAAGGCCCTGTTTTGCCAATTGACAGGGGTTAACACAAAGGACACAGACACCAAGCTAAAGAAATAGGCTTATTTTACTTTAGTAGAAATAGAAATTTTACTATAGTAGAAATAGCAGAAAGAATAAGCAAGGTAATGCACCTAGACATTACTATTAAAAGGTAGCTATAGTGATTAAGAAAGATACATCACCAATTGCCCTCATACTTTACCATCATCCAGACCCGTGCATCAGCTGGGGAGCCCCGTCACAGCGAAGGGTCGGAGAGCCTTTCCCGGCAATTGGGAAGTCCTACACAGTGCGTCCACTCGTAGGTGAGGTCTCCGTCTTTGCTGTGAGAGGGTCCAGCTTTTATACAGTTTAACAAACAAGTCTAAACAAAACGCACAGGAGATATCTGGTAGATTGATATGCCTCACTCAGGCATGTCCGGATCTGGCCAGGATCCGGGCATGTCTGAGGAGTTTCTGTTTTTCTTTACATTTGGGATTTATAGTTACTTCCTATTGTTTACTTATAGTTCCCAAGGATTGTTCCCAGGGTTACATTTTCATGCTGATAAGATACTGGTTGCTTCAGTCTGCTGATAAGATGCTGATTGCTGGTCGGGGAATTCACTCAGAAGTCAACTTTGGTTTGAGGCCTATTGTTTGGGCCCCTTTTTGTTTCAATCGGTCCTTTGACTTATGAGTGAAGATCACGACCCTTTTGGAAGAGCCCAATATGTTCGCTCTATCCGTTTGATACGATACCATACATAACAATTATATAAAGTAATAATAATAATGATAACTAACAATATTACAAGAGGATGTATTAAGAAATTCAACACTTGGGTTGCAGAGGATGAATATCCAGTAAAGATGTCCCACCAGTGGTGTGCAGTCTCCTTTTCCATCTGGCTAGCTAGCGACATTAGTTGATTCTTTGTGATTACAGTCTGTATCACAGAGTCTGACAGAGTTTTATTTCGTCGTTCTAGGTGTCGTCGCAAATGTTCTGATTGTTCCATGATGGTTTTCAGTGGAGTCAGGGATAAGCTGATTCCATTAAGTTCTAAGCTTTGGGGATGCCAGTACACGTTTAGTCGTTCTTCATGCGTTGAATAAAAAGTATACATCTGTCCGTGCCAGATGAGATAGAATACATTTCTGAGGCATCCCGAAAATGGAGTACTTAGATTATACATTTCTATAATATTTTTATCATTTGTTACTATACAAACATGCTTAGCACTAATTTCTACAAACATATCAAAGCTTTTGGGCAAAATTGTCCATTTACACAGATTCACTGAATGTTCCAATAAACATGGTTCATATAACCGCGAGCTTTGTCCACACAATAAACCATTTGCTGTGGACGTACACAAATCTAATTTATGGGTTCGATTCCTAGAGTCTATATAATCTCCCTCCAAGTGGGGCAGCCAATATTCTGGTTCAAAGGGTGGTTTTTCCCCAAAAATTACAGGCAATACTAGAAATTTACACATAACTTCAGGTTGGCTAACATCGTAGTGGACTATTTGACCAGCACAGAATAAATCTGTGCACTGCACTGTCTGTGGAGATAATTTGACCCAATGGGTTTGAGGAATCCATTTCTTAAATATGTTTCTCCATAACAGCTCATTATTAGCCATTAAGTCACTCTGAGCTTTGTTTCGTTGCATAAGGACATGTAAAGTCTGCAGTGTACATGTTGTCCAATTCATAATCTGGCTAATGTTGTGGTCAACATGCCACTGATTAATTTGAGTCCTATTGAAGAGCTTTAAAAATTCTGTATCATAGTTCAGTGACCCAATTTGTGGGGTAAAGGTAGTTGGAAGCCACCGAGCCTGCAACCTAATTCCTTCCGCCACATCATAACCAGCATTCTTTACTTTGTTTGTTAAGGTTTCGATATCAATAGAATTTAAAACTCCCATTCCTGCCCCAGTTCCTCCTAACAGGGTATCATACCATGCCCTTTTCCATCTACATGATGGTAGCAGGGGGAAAGAAATATTGAAATGAATAACATGTTTCTGATATTGTTGAGCTACCTGAACACAAGTAGACGGAATGCGGTACAAATGATCAACAGAAATATGAGGTTTAGATTTTAACATAGTAAAGAAGTCTCCCCAGTGTAACCGATTTTTCATTACTGAATTATTATGGCATATTAGTGTTTCTATTTCTTCCATGGGAAGGGTTATCGCATGAGCAGCATTCACCTCATGACCATCTGTTCGATTAACACATTTGTAATAATCTTTCGAACTGGGCAGACCTGATACATTACAACATTTAAGAGATACTTTACTAGATATAGTGACATTTGAATTATCTGTAGGACAGGTTACAAAAAGACGTCCACGATCTCTCCATCGTGATGCCGGTCCTGAAGGCCACCAGTATGTACACGTTTCATTATACTGAGTACTGAAAGTAAGATTGGCTATGATACAGGCAGAATTGGCTTTGCATCGGAAATCATCCTGTTGTCTTGTCTTGGTTGCATTTTTCCATTGCCACCTAAGCGGTGTCTCTCGTGGACCTTCCAATGGCCATCCTGGTGTGAAAGCCTTTCCCAAATGGACCATGATGATACACAGGCAAATCCATCTTAGCAGGATCTAAAAGATAGAATCTTAAGACATCTAGTTATTCTCGCAGATAACATTTAGTCGCAGGAACATATTCCCATTTTTCCTGTCCAGGTTTCATGATTAAAACAGTATTGTCTTTTCCTGTGGCTATTACTTCAGCTGGTTCAGGAGGTCCGCTTGAACTCTGGACCCATACTTTAGCTCCATTATTGAAATTAGTTGATCCAAACCCTTTATCTCCACGAACAGTGGTAACTTGAGGTGGATCCCCTTTTTTCACAATTGCTTTCAAAACTGGCAATATCAATAGTTGTGCTATTCTGTCGTGGGGATGAATAATCAAATCTTGTTCACCATTGTTTAACAGAATTACTTTAATTTCTCCTTGATAATCCGCATCAATCACTCCTCCCATGACGTGAATACTTTTCAAGGCTAGGCTCGAACGGGCAGTTATCAAACCAAAGTGTCCTGGAGGAATTTTAATTCCTATCCCAGTATTGATAACTTTCATCTGTTTTTGGTTTATCCTGATCAATTCCAATGCATAGAGATCTAGCCCTGCAGCCTCTGGAGTGGCCCGGTAAGGGGCCATCGCACCCGGAACAATCTCCCAGTAAGTCAAAGTCTCACTTACTGTCAGAGGTTTTATTTGTAAATTGGGTGTAGTCATGCGCATCAAAGGGGTTTCCATTTCCCCAATGGGCCTATTGTTAAGAATATGTAGCGCATCTGTGAGATGAGTTTTCCATCGGGATAGGTTCCCATCTCCTAACTTCTTCAGCTGCTCTTTCAACAACCCATTCATTCGTTCAATCAATCCTGCAGCTTGTGGATAGTACGGTATATGAAAAACCCACTGAATATTTTGCTGTTCAGCATACTGTTGAACAAATTTGTTTCGAAAATGAGACCCATTGTCAGTTTGAATCTGCAATGGTATTCCATAGTACAAAATGATTATGCCTATAGTACAGATAGTACTATGATGAGTAGCTTTCTTACAAGGATGGGCAATCAAATATCCAGAATATGTATCTACAGCAGTGCAGACATATTTACACCCTAGGTTCTGGGGTAAAGGTCCAATATAGTCCATTTGCCAAATTTGTCCAGGCAATTTTCCTCTTCCCAGTTGTCCTTTCATAATATTAGGCACTGGACGTTTGTGAGTATGTTGGCACACGGGGCACTGGGCGATTATAGTTTTGATCATATCAAGTGACATTGTTATGCCACGCTCTTGGGCCCACCTGTAAGTGGCTTTCTCTCCAAGGTGCCCACACTTTTGGTGTGCCCATTTTGCCAAGCCTTCATGATCATCCTTTTGAGGGAATTCTAATCCAGCTTGGGAAATCTTTGCCCGGTTGTCTACGACAGAGTTATAAAGTCGTTCTAAAGTGTTCACATTACTATGAGCATCAACATGAAACACAAACACCTTAGTCCTCTGTACTATTTCCCAAATATCCTTCCACAATTCCTTTCCCCAGACTTCTTTGGAGTATATTTTCCAATCTTTGGCTACCCATGTTGGCAGCCAAGTAGCTAACCCATTAGCTACTGACCAGGAGTCAGTATATAAATGACATTCTCCTAGGTCTTCTTGTTTCAAGGCCATATAAGCTGCATACAATTCAGCATACTGGCTGCTTTTCCCTTCTCCTGTAGTTTCTAAAAATTTTTCTAGATGGGGATAGTAAGCTACTGCTTTCCAAAACCTCTTCCCTCCTATATACTTAGCTGATCCATCAGTGAACCAAGCATGTTCCTTTTCAGAGGGTGTCAATTGGTCAAAAGCTTTTCCCCATCGTACTGGGGATTCCCGTTCAACTGTGAAATCAGGGTTCATTACTTGATCACCTGTGGGGGCAGTAGCTACTCTCTCGTGGAGGGTAGCTACTCCACCAACCCCTACCTTGGCCCTATCCTGAATATACCATTTCCACTTTATGATACTCGATTCTTGAGCATGCCCAATTCTATGGGTTTTAGGAGAGCTTTTAACCCATTGCATGATAGGAATTTCAGGACGAAGGGACACTTCATGTCCTATTGTAAGCTGCTCTGTTTCTACCAACGCCCAATAACATGCCAATAGTTGTCTCTCAAAAGGTGTGTAATTATTTCCTGCCTCTGGCAGCTTTCGTCCCCAAAAACCTAAGGGAACTTTTTTCTTTCCCTGTTTTTGCCATAGGCTCCAATTGGCATGTAATCCATTTACCGACACATTTAACTCCACTTCTCCCTCCTGCAATGGCCACAAATCTAGGGCCTTTTGAATAGCTTCCTTTGCTGACTCAAAAGCAGCTTGCTGTTCATTTCCCCATTCAAACTCATATTTTTTCCTTGTTACTTTATGCAAAGGAGTCAGAATCTGTCCTAAATGGGGAATATGCTGCCGCCAGAAGCCAAACAATCCAATAAATCTCTGTGCCTCATTTTTATTTTGTGGCACTGCAAAATCCAAAATTTTCTGTCGAGCTTTGGGTAATATTTCCCGATGCCCACAATGCCATTGAATTCCTAAAAATTTTACCGTTTGGGATGGTTCTTGAATCTTGTTAGGATTAATTTCCCAACCTTTCTGTCTCATATGATCTACCACCTGTTCAAGTATTTGTTGTACTTCCTTCTCATCATTTCCCTGAATTAGGATATCATCAATGTAATGCACTATTTGCATATGAGGAGGCAATTTTATCTTATCCAGATGCTCAGCCACTGTCCGATGGCAAATGGTTGGACTATGCAGCCATCCCTGAGGCAATCTGGTAAAGGTATACTGTCTTCCTTGCCAGGTGAAGGCAAATTGGTCCCAATGCTCCTCTGCAATTGGGATAGTGAAAAAGGCGTTAGCTAAATCTATTACAGCATACCAAGTCCCTGAATGCTTTTGAACCTTTTCTATTAAAGTAATAGTATCTGGTACAGCTGCTGTAAGTGGTGGGGTGTGTTTATTTAATTCCCTAAAATCTACTGTCATTCTCCATGACCCATCACTTTTCTTGACAGGCCATACCGGATTGTTCCAAGCTGTGGTAACTGGTTTCAACACTCCTGCATCTAATAAATCTTTAATTGTCTGTGATATCTCCTCATGCCCTCCTGGAATTCTATATTGTTTCATAGTCACTAATTTAGTAGCAGCAGGAATCTGTACAGGAGGCATTTTCACTTTTCCTACTAAAATTGTTTTAATACTGAAATGATTTTTTACCCCAAACTGGTACTGACCGTCTGGGAGATTCAAAGTTAGTCCCTTCAGAATGTCTATTCCGATTATGTATTCAGGAATGGGGACAATCATGACTGAATACAGTCGTTTTGGGAGGTTTCCTATTTTCATTTCAATTTGAGTTTGTACAGCTTCAATTTGTTTCCCTCCCAGACCTGTAATGATTACAGGTTGTCCTTTAAATTTCTTTGGATTCCCATATATCAAGGAGGCCTCCGCTCCTGTGTCAATTAAGGCTTTTACTGTTTGTGAGGACCGGTTTTTCCAAAATATTTGGAGCTCCACATGGGGCCGTCGGTCCTTCCGTGCCCATTGCACTGGAGCTTGGCCATAATTTCATCCCTGTTTACTGCTCTGGACAATTTCCCTAGTTTCCTTCCATGGGTATAAATCAGAATACAGCTCCCAATCCCCCCTTTCCCCCGGAACAACTGATCTGCTCACGGAGGGCCCACCGTGTGCAGATGGGAAGTCCCGTTGAGGCTCAGGAGGAGGTGCTGTAGGCTGAGTTACCCCTGGCTTCTTAGTTTCAGAACTTTGCACTCTCCTGCTAGGCTTATTCAGCCCTCTTTGTTTGTATATTCGCCACAGCTCGTTAGTTGGAACACCATCAATCTTTTCACGAGATAGGCCATCCTTCAGTAAAGCTGTAAACATTTCTTTGCGAGAGACTCTGTTCTCATTTCCTTTAGGGCTGTCCCGAGTATCTCGGTTTCCTGCGCTTCCTCGGGGGCCCCATTCTCCAAGATCACCTAGCTGCTGTATTTTTTCAATTATTTCATCAATGGGATTTCCGGTCTCATTAATTAAGAGAGTCATTATTACATTTTTATATGCTGGTGGGGCAGTTTTAATCAATCGGTTTCTATGAGTGACAGACAAGGCAGCTTGCATCATTCTGTCAGGGTCTCCTATAAAGATTGCCAATTTCATCCCTTCTTCCTTCATCCGCTGTATACAGTCTCGCAAAGTATACCAGGGACGTTCCCCACCTGGCCAATCATTCTCCGTGGGGTATTTATTATTACATCCCCGGGCAGCCAAGGTTAACAAATTTGTATCCTGAGGATTATTTCGGAATGCATCTTGCACAAAGGAGTCAGAACTCAAAACTAAAAACTTCCTAGAGTCCTCTGGATCTAGGGTTACCCCTGCTGCTCCCTGATCGTGCAAACGCACCATCCAGGAGAGCAGGGGTTCCCCCGGTCTCTGCTTAAATCTTTCCGTTATATCATTTATTTCATGCTGAGTATAATCTTCAATCACATCCTTCCTTACTTGTTGCCCGTTAGTATCCAATTCTATTTTCCGTCTCCACACTGGTTTTACATCCACAGGTTCATCTGAGGAACCAGCCTCATCAGAACCTGTAGAATCCCAAATATCTCCATCCCATCTGTCAGGATCCCACTGTACCCCTGCTTCTGCAATCACAGCATGCACTTTCCTATGGTTTACTCGTCCCCTTCTTTTCTTATACTTATACTGTGCAACTCTTACTGCAGCTTTTTCAGCTACAGTCTGATAAGTATCCAACTTATCGGCAAGCAACTTGTTTTGACACTGTAACATTACAATTTGATTCTGCAAATCACACATCTGTCGCTCCATGTGGGAGCGCTCTAACAACAGTTTTTCTTTCTGTTGGTGCTGTTTCCGATATGCTGTTAACAAAACCCATCCCCGTCTTCCCGAACACACAATTTCTTTTCCTTTTTCAATAGATAATTTTTGGATACATTTTAATACATCCAGTGGTTCAGCTTCTTTTAGCCGACTTTCCCACTGTTCGCATGGTCCTCCGACCTTAGCCCACTCAAGAGCCAGTGAACTATAAGGAAGGTCTTCCCATCCAGGAATTTCAGATGGAGCTGATTCATTACGTTTAGATTTAAAAAATGACATTTTGTTCTGATCCTGTCCGTGACGCCAAATTTGTTTTGCCAATTGACGGGGTTAACACAAAGGACACAGACACCAAGCTAAAGAAATAGGCTTATTTTACTTTAGTAGAAATAGAAATTTTACTATAGTAGAAATAGCAGAAAGAATAAGCAAGGTAATGCACCTAGACATTACTATTAAAAGGTAGCTATAGTGATTAAGAAAGATACATCACCAATTGCCCTCATACTTTACCATCATCCAGACCCGTGCATCAGCTGGGGAGCCCCGTCACAGCGAAGGGTCGGAGAGCCTTTCCCGGCAATTGGGAAGTCCTACGCAGTGCGTCCACTCGTAGGTGAGGTCTCCGTCTTTGCTGTGAGAGGGTCCAGCTTTTATACAGTTTAACAAACAAGTCTAAACAAAACGCACAGGAGATATCTGGTAGATTGATATGCCTCACTCAGGCATGTCCGGATCTGGCCAGGATCCGGGCATGTCTGAGGAGTTTCTGTTTTTCTTTACATTTGGGATTTATAGTTACTTCCTATTGTTTACTTATAGTTCCCAAGGATTGTTCCCAGGGTTACATTTTCATGCTGATAAGATACTGGTTGCTTCAGTCTGCTGATAAGATGCTGATTGCTGGTCGGGGAATTCACTCAGAAGTCAACTTTGGTTTGAGGCCTATTGTTTGGGCCCCTTTTTGTTTCAGGCCCTTCCATTAAAAAAGATTTTGATGATAAATCACAAATATAATTAACCACTAACTTACAGTTGCCAGTGTGCTTGAAGGAATTGTTTTAGCAAATCCTTAATAATTAAAGTTAAGGTTAGAAACTCCAATATCAGCTTGTAACTTATCTTCATTTTTGCTTAGATCTTTGAATGTATAGTATATAGGAAACAGCCAGGGACTTCCATGCTACTGTAAAGGAATAGAAACACTTAAACAAGAAATGGCATGATACAAGAAACAAGAAACACAGTGATGGAAAGTTCTATATTTAACAGATTAAAGTTCAAAAAGGGAATTGCACCCTTCCCTTCCCCTCCCTTCCCTTCCCCTCCCTTCCCTTCCCTTCCCTTCCCTTCCCTTCCCTTCCCTTCCCTTCCCTTCCCTTCCCTTCCCTTCCCTTCCCTTCCCTTCCCTTCCCTTCCCTTCCCTTCCCTTCCTTCCCTTCCCTTCCCTTCCCTTCCCTTCCCTTCCCTTCCTTCCCTTCCTTCCCTTCCCTTCCCTTCCCTTCCCTTCCCTTCCCTTCCCTTCCCTTCCCTTCCTTCCCTTCCTTCCCTTCCCTTCCCTTCCCTTCCCTTCCCTTCCCTTCCCTTCCCTTCCCTTCCCTTCCCTTCCCTTCCCTTCCCTTCCCTTCCCTTCCCTTCCCTTCCCTTCCCTTCCCTTCCCTTCCCTTCCCTGTACAGTGTGCAGTAGTCACCTGCTGCACATTTAACTTATGTTAAGGGTCTTCATCAGTCTACTGCCAGCTATCTTTTTTTTTTTTTTGGTACACAGTATTCATCTGTGGTCAAAGGAGCCAGTAACAATTATGTTTCTGGGTATTTTCACACTAAAGTTTTTAAATTGTTGATATTATTCTTAGCTCTTCATTTGATATGAAAGAATCTGAAATAACTAACTAGAACAGGATCTCTGTAAACAGACAAGATTAAAAATGAAAGCACTAAAATCTGGGTTATTCCACTTTATTTTTCAGCCATTTTACTTCACAGTGGGGAAGAAGTAGTATTTTTACTAAGAAGACCTGTAGCTTCATAGTTTCCTGGAAGAACATCTTAGTTGAATGGTAAAGTTGCCCTCATAAAAAGCCGTTTCCCCGCAGGGCAGTTGAGGGGGTTTACCGTGGATAGAGAATCCGGGATTTAGCTCCCAGTTGCCAGGCAACAGGTAAGGAGGGAGCAGATCTCTTTCATAAAGAGATTGAGTGGTCCTCAATGAGCGTTTGTGCACAAAGAGCCACAGCTTGAAAAACAAGAAACAATAACAAAAAAACTGTTTCTGCACAGATAAAATTACTCTGAATATTTTAAAGAGGGAAAAGTTCTGCAGTCCACAAACTACCTCCTCAGATCAATAGGACAATCTCTCCTTTTTCCTTTATATGACCTTTGGCAATGGTTTTGCTTGTTTGCTTGCTTGTATTGTTTTTGTTTGTTTGTTGTTGTTTTTGTTTTTTTTTTTTTTGTTTGTTTGTTTGTTTGTTTTTTTAATATATATTTTTTCCCACTTTGAAGCAATTAATTTCCAGAAAGATTAAGTTTATGGATTTTTAAAGTTTTTTTTTTTTAAAAAAAAAACATTTTAATACCATAACCATTGATATGAAAAGAGGGTTCAAGGTTATTGCTTAAATAATCATGCCCCAAACAGGACATTAAATGCTCCTAACAAAAACAATTTTAATGTCTAATCCTCCCTCTTCTCATGCAGAAATAAACAAAAATAAGCACATTACTATTCCATTGTGAAGTTCCACATTTTGATCTTATATTTTATCACAGAATTTATTACTTTCCATGCTAATCTAATTTACCATATGTAGCTGCAATCAGGGAGGAAAACATAAGGTTTATCTAAAAGCACAGGTGGTATTTTATGCTGAATTTTTATTGAGATATGTAAGTATATTACTAGAAGTCATCCAGATATACACAACTGCACAAAAATTGGAATTTAAGTGGGGAATTATCCTATTTAAGAAAAAACTGATGTTTTTGTTAATTTCTTTTTTTTTTTACTGAAATGATTTATAGGTAAACAAATGTGATGTAGCCCTTTAAAAAGGTAACTGTTGGGCTTTTCTAATCTTTACTTAACTTTCTGATAAGCTCTGGTAGGGGACAAGATAACGTTCTCTCCTGTAATCAAACTGCCTGAACAGTAAAATTAGAAGGAGTGATATAATTACTATGGAAATGAAGGTGTGTTTTTAAAGCTTAGAAGTTTACTAAAATACAATGCTTTCCATCTGCTGGTATCAGAACAATGCACACCAAGGAAAACCTCTTCTATCACATCTGATGCAGATAAAAGCACTATACAAAATTAAATGCGATATGATTTTCCTAGCATATAAATCCTCAAGACTACATAAATTCACTTCAGTGAAGACGGAAACTTAAGTGAAATAAAACAAAATCATTTTTTTATTTTAATTCTTGTGAAAATTTCCATTATGACCAGGGGATTTTTTTCTTATAGTTAAAAAAAATTTCTGAATGGTGCATTGTAAAATCATAGATAGCTGTTAAAACTGAAACTGATGTAAACATGTAAACAAACATGCTGATATCCTTGTGAAAAATTTTGTTTTTTTTTTTCTTTTTTTTTTTTTTCTTTTCATCATTTCCTATCTATTTTTTTCTTTCTTTTTCTACTTTAGTTTTCTTAACACCCTCAACAGTTGATTCAGAAAGCTGGAATAATGGCAGGATATTTGAAAGCACAAATATTTTCAGAATCATACAACTACATTGCATCTTTCTCACCACAGTCTCAGCTTCTGTCATCTTATTTTGAACTGAGGGAAACATCTGCCTAACCTAGCGGCCTATCTGAATCTATATTTTAGGAAACTATTTTTTAAATAACCCTGTAAGGAGTGCCTTATGTCCTATAAAAGTTAGCAAGGAAAGTGCTTATGAGTTTAGGTAATTTCTTCAGTGAAACTGGCAGATTGGGCCCCTTAAATTTAGACATAAACTAGTTACATAATTAAGAGTTGTTTAATTCCTAAATGAGCTCTCAGGATCAGTTTCCTTCATCTATATAGTTGACATACACAATAAAAATTAAAATATTTTGTTGGAAAGATGTGAAATTCTTGAGATTCCTGACACAGTTCTTTAAGAAAGTTTTGGAACACCTCTGAATGGTTCAGGTTAAATAAGGATTATTCACACTTGTTTGTTGAATCCAAAATAGCAGTTTATATATTTTAGGATGTGTAAAGGGAGCTCTCTGGATTATTTTGAATATTTTAATTCAGTTTAGGACAATAAAGAAGTGTTATCTGAGTCTACTTCCTCTTCCTTTCCATCTTGGCACATTCTGCATGACATGCACATAGTTACTCAGCTACAGCTGGGAAGCTGCAAGAATTCTGACCCACAACAACAACTGCTGCACAGTATTTTCCAATTCGCTTTCCTAAATATCAGTGCTCATATTTAAGACTTTGCCTGACTGGCACCATGGGATCTTCAGCTTTGTTTCTGATATCAACCATTCTCATTTGTTACCTCTTCTTTCCTATCACAAGCAAGCCAGATTTGGAATATTTTTAACAAAGAATGCCTTAGTTTTCGTGATCATCCATAGACTGAAACTCATGATCTGTATTTCTACAAATATCACTTATTATTAACAGCAGATCCCAGAAATGATGTTTGGAAAAAATACCTTTAGCCCAGGACAAAAAAAAAAAAAAAAAAACAACACAGTCATAAAAAGTTCTTAACTTTTGTCTGAAGACACTTCCTCATTCCTCAAATATTGTGAGAGAGGCCTAAATTTTATTTTCTTCCTATGGTTTCTTAGTATTATATTCACTAAAACAATTCACTAAAATGTTTTAGTGAAAATATGTGCCATATTTTGATTTGGCACATCATTTAATATGGAGAAAGCATGAGATAACTCAAGAGTTCAGAAAATTCCTCTTCTTTTTGTTTTGTTCACACTGGGGTTTCAGTGTTTTACCTTATAATGGCTAATTAGAAGCATATGTGTTAGCACAGGGTTTTACAAATATTTAATTTCATATACCAAATGTGGATTTCCTCTGAAATGTTCTCTTACAAGAATTGAAACTAAAGGTTCCTAAATGATTGAAGTATTGAATCACCACTTGTGAAGTCTTTATTTTCAAGGTTTACACTGGTGTTTTGCACAGGGAATTTACAGATGCATTAAGCTTGCATGGCTGTATATATTTAATTTGGGAAGTAAGACAAAGTCTACTAAGTTTTATAGAATATTGAGTAATTTAGTTCTCCCTTAGTCTTTTAACCATTTATACTCATTATTTTGTAATTCCAAAAAAACCCAGTCTGCCAAATTACATACTTTTTGTAAAAGAAGTTCTTTATAAAGTCTTTAGGTTTCCTCCTCAGAAGATGTTTCATTTTTTATCCCAATATGCTAAATGGAATTTTTTTTTAAACACTCGGTGACACATTTTGAAAGTTCACAGCCATCAGAGGCATTCAATAATTCTAATATATTCCTCTTCTACCCATCTGCAGAGAGCTTTATTTTAAACCTTGTTGATTTATTCATATTTAAAATAGTACTAGGAAAAAAATGCACTTAAACATTCTTTCAGTTTTCATTAATTATCCACCTTTTTGGTAAGCTTTCTAGAGTTGGTGGAAGACCTGGAATTTCTCCACAAACCCTTCTCTCTTTTCTACTCTTCTTTCATGTTTTCATCCCACCAGATCCCTGCTCCCAAAGGACATTTTGACTGTGTCATTCTTCTTAAAAAAATATTCTAAAGGAGAAGGAGCAGACACACGTTCCCAACACTTTCAAATTAAAGCCAACCTGTTGAATCTGTGACAGGGAAACAGTGTTTATGGTGTTTATGAAAATACTTTGAATATAGAGAAAGCACCAAAGCAATAGGTATTCTGTGTAGTACTTCCTGACCAGGGTAAGAATTCACACCAGAAACCACAAATCAGTAATTCTCAGTGGTGGGATGTATGATACTCTCAAAAAAAGACATAAATTCAGTTTGAGGAATACCACAAGAACCTAATCATTGCAAAGTTCATAAAGACAACAGATTCCTAGATAGATCACTTTTTAATCTGAGCCAACAAAAACCTACAGACAACCAAATCTTTTATGTTAAATATGAAGTAACTATTTAGGTAAAATATATCTATTAATATAAATCTGTATTAATTGTTAAATTAGTTGCAAAACCAAAACACTCTTTCTTGGATGTTAACAGTATTCTAGGCATGGATGCCAGAATGCTTGTAGATATCTATGCTTACAGGCGTCAGAATAAAAAGCTAAATGAAATCCTAGTGTGAAGCCTCAGAATAATAATAAAAAAAAATCAACTTGCTTTTTAAACACAGTATCTTCCAATTCTCAAAATTAACTTTGTATAATAATATGTTAACAGCTAGCATAGCCCAAATATCTTATATCTCTCCTTATTCACGTACTAGATAATGTCCATCTCGACACACAGTCAGTCTCATTCAGATAATGTCACCTCATTTGTACTTGCCTCACCATAAAATTTTTAGCTGAAACAATTTATGGTCCTTTGAGAAAAGAAACAGATTAAACACTCAAGGACATATAACTTGGGAAATTATAAAGATTATGTGACAATAGAGCTTTGTTAAACTATTTGACAGTAATAGCAACATCAAAAAGAAATTGAAAAAGGAGCACTGACTATTTGATCCATACTACCTATAAAATCCATGTAAAATTTATAAAACCTAATTTTTATAATAATCAAAATAATGTTTCACAAAAAAAAAAAAAATAAACAAACAAAACAAAACAAAACAAAACAAACACATTATTTCAAACCTGTCAGAAAACAGATGCCCATACTGATTTCTATTGACATTTTCATTACAGCCAAAATGCATATTACCTTTAAAAAACAAATGTAGAACTGCAGTCTAGTAACTTGAAACTTGTTGTCTGACAATGACAAACAAAATTAAATCAGCTCAGTGTGGATGCTCTTTTACTTGTGAAACTATTATTACAGAGCTTATACATTTGAAATGGAAATCCTAATCAAATTAGATTAGTAAAGTTTCAAGTGTTAAGGGAATTAATAATTATATAACAGCATTTCAAAGGAAATCAATTTTAGCTCTTTACATAATTTGCATTTATATTGCTAGCAAAAAAAAAAAAATCCTTCAATTCTTCAGAGATGTTGGGAAATATCCTTAATATAAATAACTAATTCCAGGGAATAGGGATATTTATTATTTGCTGATAATTCATATATTTTATTCTTTATCACATTGTTTTCACTAATCCTACTCCCTGCCCTGTGGGTGATCTCCTTGTGGAAATGTAGGACATTCTGTACACCTGAGACTGGGTAAATCTTACATGAAGGGATTCATGTTGTGGGGATTATTTATGAAGTCACTAAGGATCTCAGAAAAAGGAAACCTGCAAGAAATTTTTGGTAGTAATCTGAGAAAGTAGGAGTATTCATTTTTTTTTTTTCCCCATCACATTCTGAAAATATATACTTGTAATATTTGTGCTTATAATAAATGCACAAATAATAATGAAACATTATCTTTGTTAATAAAAAAAGAAATCCTGAAAGGGGAAAAAAAAGTCAAGTGTTGAAATATTATGAATTGTGGAGTTTTCAGTGAGTTTAGAAACTTACCCTTGGATGCTCCTGCCTTATTATATCACTCTTTTATTTTGTGATTAAAAGTTGAAATAAATATATTCTGTAGATTTGATGTGCATCCTTTGTACCCTTTACAAAGGATAAAAGAAAAACTATTCTTCCCTATTATTTCGAAAGGGATAATAAAACTACATTGCCCCATTATTCAGCTTTCAGAGCTACTAAGATATAATGAAAAAGTTGAGATTGCCTCTTAACTATGAACAAGAGCTGTATATTTATTCTAAAAGTTGGGGGGGGTTGTGACTTTGATCTAAATGGAACAAATTCTGTGGAGTGGATACAGATAGAAATCCTTCTGTTCTTACTACAGACATAGCAGAGTTCAGCTGGAGAAATAGATGTGCATCTTTACATCTTATATTTCTTACTTGTGCTTCCTTAGTGAATCAGTCCTTTTGTAAATTCTTTTCAACTTCTCTATGAATTTTGAAAATGTTTTGAATCACAAATCCTTCCATGAAGAAACTTTGGTGACTGTGAACATATACCATGAAGTGTGAAGCGAATTTAGCTTTCGAATATAATATACATTAAATATTTTTAGAACAAAAACTATTAAAAAAAAAGAAAAAAATCAAACAGAAAATTACAGCTGTATTGAAGAATAAATCCTTTTCATAAAAATAAATAGAAAATAGTTTTTGGTGGTTTGTTTTCTGTATATTTTTGTGCTTGTGTTTTTTTTTTTCCCGAAGTGTCATTTCAGAAGACTGATTGAGTTACAAGCAGAAAATGTGCAAAGAAACACTGCAATACTGTCCTGGATCGGGCTGGACTAGAGTTCCTGTTTGTTTTAGTAGCTGGAGGAGTGCTGCAGCACACTGAGACCCCAGGGGCTCCCCAGGTCCTAGTGCCCTCACCTGGGGGCGGGGGCGGGGGGAGCACAGCTGGAGTGCTGGGTCGGGATTGGCTGATATTCCATGTCATGTGACATTATGCTTACCATATAAAGGCAGGAGAGGGCTGGGAGAGGCTCTCACTTCTGGGAGTGTTGCTGTGGTGCTTTTGTGTTTGGGATTGCTGGCTGGGAGCAGGTGGGTGTTGGTCGGTGAGCAGCTGTATTGTACATTACCTACTGATATTGCTGTCAGTGTATTATTCTGTTACTATTATTAAACTGTTTTTATCTCAACCCGTGAGTCTCCCTTTGCCCCTCTGATTCCCTCCCCATTCCCAAGTGGGGGGAGGGTGGGTGAGTGGCTGTGTGGCATTTAGCTGCTGAGTAGGCTTAAACCACAGAAACAAGTAATCATTTAACTCAATAACTGTATTATAATGTAACACTTCTTTTTTTTCCTCTTGTTCCTTTCCATTTTCCTTCCCCTATTCCCTTTTCTCCCTGACCTCTTCTTCTTTTTCACAAATTAAGAGGCCCCATTAACTTGTCATTGAGGGCTTCATTTGTGCACACATAGGTGTCTATTGTCATTTGACTTGTTTCAGGGCATGTTGCCAGGCTTTCAGTTGCCTGTACAGAAGGGCACAGATCTTTCCTGGGTGCCTGGGTTTAAAGCCACTAGCTGTATATGAATTATTTTGAGTGAGAGAGTTGTCTTCAAGGGTATCAGATACCTGTGTGGGGCAACTGAATAAAATCCTAATGGCCTACTTCAGGATGAGATGAGTAACTCACTGGGCCCTTCTGAAGTACATTTCCATTCGCTACAGTCTGCTTAGACCCTAGCTGATGTGCACACCTTGAGGTACTTTTAGATAAATCAGTCTTTAATAAAGCTAACTTCCAGCTTTTAGACAAGTAAAAAGAATAGCAATTGAAGTCCTTTTATCTGGATATTTGATTTATAAAACTATCTACAGTCTTACCATCTCTGTTTTTTTTAGTTTGTTTTGTTTTTGTTTTTTGTTTTGTTGTTTGGTTTTTTTTCATGACAGAAGGATTGGGATTCAGCTTGCTTAATTTTGTGAACTTGATTCAACTGGCTAAACATTTGCATTTATTATCATTTGAGATTCACTAGTTTATGTCTCTACCTCCAGCTACTAAACTAGAAGACAACAGGTCTCCCATAAGTCCTTTGTCATATCTGCCAGCTTTGTGCAGATGTCTTCAGCATCCTACAGAATCTCAAATGACATTAGATGTCTATCTCTAACAACTAAATCAACCCTTAGGTGTCTACATAGACAGATCTACATTTGAACTAGTCATTGCAGGCTGTTTTTGTAGCTAATGAAGAGAAATGAGGCATAATTTATTTGACTTAAATAATCTATTATAGCATGAGATAACTGGCAATCTGTAAGTCTGACTTTGTTTCCATTTGCTATAAAGAAAATCTGAGATGACTAACTCAGATGTAGAGATCCACATTTTCATTTGATTTGTTGGTATATTTGGTCTACATTTAGTTAGATGACCACTCTAATGGCTGCAATCAAATGTAAGAAATAGTTTATTTTGGTAACATCAGCTATGATTGCATAAAGGATAAATTCCATAAGACTGATTCATTATTCACAAAATATGTTTCTTTATTAAGAGTACGTTTTTAAGAAATCCGTTCTTGTTTTAATATTCTAATTCATCCTCCCTTGAACATAAAAACCTTATATATAAATAAAAATATTAATATATTTTTTCACTGATTGTGTTCTGAAACTGAAATCAATACCTGCTACAAAATAGACAGGATATAAGTTATTTATTTTTTTTTAAAAAAGATGTTAACTAACATTTCTGTGAAATTCAATATATTTAAATTATAGTTTACATGATACTTCATATTTAACCTACTATTCTTAGTCATATAGATACACTTTTAAAACTATAATTTCTCAAAACAATGGAAGTTTATTGCAGTTCTAATCTTCTCATATTTAATTTTGCTTTAAAATAATTCTTATAAGGTAGCTTTATAAAAGAATTAATTATGTCAGCTGGTTAATTCTGTAGGCATAAAAAAAAATAGGCTATTAGTTATCACCAAATTTTAGAGAGTATGATTATAAACACAGGTGTAATGTAGGAACATTCCTGAAAAGTAGAAAGGTATTCACATGAAAGGGGAAAAGAAACTAAGCCGTGAAAATCCTGCCAATGCAAGAATTTAAGTGCCAAATTGTCCTGACTCCCTACAAGTGTTCCAATCGGCTTATATTCAAATGCTGACTAACCTGTTGGGGACTAGACTGTTTAAGTTCTCCATTTAGCATAAAAATTTCCGAGGAACATAACAGGCATGTATTCATGCTCAGAGCTTTCAGTTTTGCCTACAGAACTATCACTTCGCTTTTCTGCAGTGCAAGCTGCAGTGAATAACTCCTAAAAAGTGCTTAGTGTCTTAAGAAGGCTGAAAACAGGTTTGGTGCCAATATTTTTCATGAGAGATAACATATGTGAGTGAATATTCCACACGAAATACAAGCCCTCTCCAGTTTGAGGCACAACATAGGATTTCTGTTTGCAGAGAGGTTTTGGGTTACATTGCAATTTCTTGTCCCACATCCTTTACCCTCTTATTTACACTGCTAGGTATGCAAGGGTGACAGTGCAAATGGGTTTGTGGCTTCAGTCATGACAAAGCCATTCTTATCGAGGCAGGGAGAGGGAAGAACAGACTTATGATCTTGATCTCATCTGCCACCTTTCATTCTATAGACTGTGAAAGATAAACTTAATATCCTTCTATCTTTCAGGGAAATGAGACCTTGATCCTTCCTCCTGTAAAATGTGAGTCAGGTTCTTTTATCCTGGTGTCCATGACTTGTACTTCTGGTTACACCATAGCCAGCAATGGAAAAAGTATGTTTTAGGCCAAAGAACACTAAACTCCAAAGTTTACGCCTCCTGAGCAATTGGTCAAGCTAACAGCTAATTATGTAAAGGGAAGGCAGAGGAAGAAGATAATGTGTCAGAAGACTGCCACTACTTTCTTTTACTTTATTCTGCCCCATTAGGCACTTATTCTGTGAAACAGACTAGAGGACAGGTCCAATGTTACATTCCTAGTTTCACATTTTCTATATTTTACTTATGGAACTAAGTAAGGCTAAGTTTCATATGGAGGATTTTTCAGTCCATTATTTTCAAAAGACTTGGAGTGAATCTTAATGGAGACATCCTGTATAGAAAAAAATCAGTTTTTTCTTCAGGAAGACTAGATTATCCTGCTTGAGATTTGGACACTAAATTTATACTTTAGGTATGTGCCTACTTGGGAAATATTAAAAAATGCTTAAAAACTGTGTGTTTTACATACAAATAGTTTAATATGTAGAAACTTCAAATCATATAATAAGAAATTATTAGCTCATTTTTAAAAAAAAAAAAAAAAACAAACAAAAAAAAAAAAACAAAAAAAAAAAAAAAACCAAAACATACACACAAAAAAAAAATCAAAACAAAACAATACAAAAAAAAACCCCTGATGTTTTACTTAAGAAAAAAATAAATTTAAAAAATCCGTATGGTTACAATGTGCCTGGCTCGTACATGAAAAGAGGAAGTGAAAGGGTCATGATTTAAAGAACATATTAAGATTTCATGTAGATAACCAGGCTTAGAGTTGCTAACACAGGGACTGGAGACTGATGAAAAGGAAAGTGAAGGGAAGTTAAAAAATGTTAACTCACACACTGTACTGGATTTATGTGCTAAGGTTTTTTTAGTGGTGGGGGGAGGGAGCTGCAGGGGTGGTTTCTGTGAGAAGACACCAGGAGCTGCTCTCATCTCAGAGTCAGTTTCAGCTGGCTTTCAGACAGACCCATTGCTGGTCACACTTGAGCCAATTAACAAAGTTGGTAGCACCTCTGCAATAACATATTTCAGAAAGGGTAAAAAACACTGTGTGGCAGCTTTGAGAGAGAAGTGAGGAAATGTGAGAGAAATAGCCCTGCACACAGCAAGATCTGAGAAGAAGGGGGTTGGTGGTGATGCAGGTTGTTTCCCTGCAGCCCAGTGGAGGCCCTTGGTGGATCAGATCTCAACCCTGCAGCCCATGAAGGACCCCATGCTGGAACAAGTGGATATGCCCTGAAGGAAGCTGAAGCCCATGGACAGACTATGCAGAAGCAGGCTCCTGGCAGGAACTGTGGCCTGTGAAAATGAGTCCACACGGGAGCAGGTTTTCATAATTGCTTTAGCTATCACTTCAAAAAAAAAAAATAGATTTTTTACAGTTACTAACAATACATTATTGAATAACATTATTGATAAAATGTCTGCAGTTAGTCTGTGCATATACATAAATAGAAGCAAATTCAGCAAAAAGAAAAACATCCTGTAACTTGCTATAACATGACATCTTAATAGAAAATGATTTCATTAAATTTTTACTTGCAGCTGGAGAAACAATCCTTTGCAGGATTTTTTTTGTTTCTTTTCAGTTTAAAAGGATATTCAGACAACTGTTTCTGTTAGAGAATCTATTTATTTGCTTAGAATTATTTGATTTAGTAGGCTGGCAAATGTAGACTATAAAAAAAAAAAAATCTTGAAAAATGAAAGCCTCCCATTCATTTATCACAGAGTTGCAGTAAGCGTCATACAAAAAAAATGAATGTCCATGCCTCCATGAATAAGTGTGTTAGAGTATTTGCAAAAAAAATTTTACTTACTTCCAGTACAAGTTTCAGATTCATAAAAATTAAAGTGAGATTATGGAGTAAGAAATCACATTGATCTAAACAAACAATGTTTGAGTAAAATACTGAAGGATTAAAATACTAATTTTCATAAACTTTTATAGTTTTATCAGCAATGATAATTTGGCTAATCACAGAAGTCATATCTAATGCTTGTTCAAGTGAAGCTAGTGTTCAATTCTGGGGAACCAACTTCTTTTAGCAATAAATCTTATCTTTCATATATGGTAATATACAGTATTCACCCTGCTAGAAGGCTTTTAAACACTTGCTAATAATAGATGCAAGACAGTAAAGACATATCCAGAGAGAATCCATGATATGAGGTCAAGATACTATTGCTTATATTATTCCAACTTTGACTCCTGGGAGTAGCCTTTCTGTGCACGTGCTCATCTAAACAGACATATTCCTCACGAAATTTTGTTGCCTTTATTTCTAGAGTGACACCTGTCCTTTTATTCCTTCCCTGAGAAAGTTTTCAAGCACAGAAAATGTCCACTAATAGGTCTGTAGTTTGAAGAGGAGATCACAGTGTCCTACATATGCTCATTACTTTCCTATAGCACAGTATTGGGTGTAGGTGTCAAGGTTTTGGCAGTGGGGGACCTCTGGGGGTGGCCTCTATGAGGAGAGGCCAGGGACTGCCCTGTGCTGGTCACAGATGATTCAGCCTGCTCCAACAGTCTCACCACAGGACACAGCTGAACCTCTCAGCCAAGTTGGTGGATCCTCAGGTAAAATGTATTTTAAGAAGGGAAAAATGTTGTGCAGCAGTGTGTGAGGATTGAGGTGAAAAAAAGTATGAGAAACAATCCTGCAGACACCAAGGTCATTGAAGAAGGAGAGGGAGGAGGTGTTCCAGGCTCCAGAGAAGAAATTGCCCTGTAGCCCCTGGAGAAGACCACAGTGGAGCAGATATTTCACTGCAGCCCATGAGAAGGACCACACTGCAGTAGATATCCACACTATAGCCCACGTAGGACCCATGCTGAAACAAGTTTATCCTGAAGGACTGCAGCCGATGGAGAGGACTGACACTGGAGCAGTGTAACTATGAGGAGGAGGAAGCCCCAGAGAGGAGCTTTTATGGACTGACCACAACCCCCATTCCTTGTTCCCCCTGTGCTGCAAGGGCTGGGGGAAGGAGGTAAAGGTGTTGGGCATGTAGAAGTGAAGTTGAGCCTGGAAAAAAATGAGGATGGGGGAAAGTGATTTATTTTTTATCTTTCTTTTTCACCATCAAACTCCTCTTTTAATTGACAATCAATTAAATGAATCTTCCCCTATTCAAGTCTGTTTTGCCTGTGACAGTAACTGGCAAGTGAGCTCCCCCTATTTATCCCAAACCATGACCTTTTCCATCTTGTTTTCTCCCCCAGTCCTGTTGAGCAGGAGGAATGAGAGGGCAGGTAGGTGGGATCTGGCAGCTGGCCAAGGTCAACCCACCACAAGCACCAAAATTCTATACAGCACCAAAACTTTTCTCTCCTGCAGATCTATGGGGTGTTTTCTTTCTTTTATCATCTTACTTTTAGTTGTACAAATGAGAGGAATATATGACTTTAGGTTTGTGAGACATGCTTTGCTCTCTTTTTCTGACTTCACAATTTTTTTTCAGCAATGAAGATTTCTGTCAATGTATTTACGTCCTTACATCTTGCTTCTGGAGAAAGATTCCTAACCTTTTCAGGTTTGTCTATTCCATTGGACTATACATCTCTATCTAGCGTCAATTGTTAGTTTAAAAATACTGCATTGGCTACACCTAATTGACTAATGAGTTCCTAGATGCATTTCCTATTATGTGTATGCTTATCATAGGATATTTCTTTTCTTCTCCTACATATGCATTAAAATACAGAATTTCGTATGCTGGATTTTGAAATTTTTAAATAAATATTGCAAAGCAGTTTTTGAAGAAGTAAGCCCAATAAATGTTGTAACATAACAGACAAAGTTTAATGAAAAAAAACAACCAACCAACCAACCAAAAAACAAAACAAAACAAAAACAAACAAACAACAAAAAAACCCCTAAACAAACAAACAAACAAATAAAACAACAACAACAACAAAAAAACAAGTTGGCTGGAACACACCCTGAGCACTTGTCCTGGGTTTGAGTGAGTGGTGGCTGGGTTTTATTTTTGGTAGCAGGGGAGGGGGCTATAGGGGTAGCCCCCTGTGAGAAGTTTTTCGAAGCTCCCCCAGCTCCAAGTCGGCTCCACCTCTGCATCAGGGCCGATCCAATCATCTGTGTCTCTGTGATAAAATATTTAAGAAGGGATGTGGTGAGGAGTCAGACTTGTGAGGAGGAGCTGTGGAAGCTGTGTGAACACCAAGGTCAGTGGAGGAATGGAGGAAGAAAGGAGGGGGGAGGTGTGCCGGAGCAGAGACTCCCCTGTATCCTGTGGTGAGACGGCAGGGCGGCCCCCCCCTGCCACCCAGGAAAATTTATGGAGGAGCAAACACTGATTTATGGCCCAGGAGGGGCTTCACATGACTGAATAAGGTGATTGTGCCCAAAGAAGGCCAGGATCTTGTGGGGGAAATTAGCCCTGCTATTGTAGTTCGGCGCTGGAAGGATTGCAGCATGCGGGGATGTCCCACACTGGAGCAGCTTGGGAAGGGCTGCAGCTGGTCGAAGGGACTCCAGTTGGAGAAAGTTGGTGTCCCACGCTGGAGCAGTGTAAGGAAATTATGTGGCCCATGGGAGGGACTCATGTCAGAGAGGGTTTGTGGAGGACTGTCTCCTGTGAGAGGGGGACCACGATGGAGCAGGGGGAACAAGTTCCAGAACTCAGTGGATAACATCTTCAAAATAATTGTAGACAACTGAATCTACAGAATAATGTTTGTCAAAAGCTGAAAGCAAATTATGACTGTGTTTCATGAGACAAACTGAACGATGATCTTACTCTTACTAATCAATCATATTTGTTCTTGGCAGTCTGATATAGCTGGATATCCAACTAAATAACTTTCAGATTCTCATTAAAAAAAAAAAAAAATCAGACCAACACATCTACTTCCATGTATTTTTATTCTTCAAACAGCAGATGCTTGTGAATATCCCGACAGAAAAAATACTCTACAATATTTCCAATATGGCCAGTTTATTAAGCTTATCAATGGAGCATGAAAATCTTCCTTTTCATTTATTGCAGAAGGGTATTTCTTTGTCTGTGGAAGTAATACTTATTTGCACTGTGTACTAAAATATTTTCTAAAGCTCATAATTTTGTATGCACCACACATCATATCAGTTTCAGTAAAACATATTTTGTTGGTTTTGTTTTAGAATTATGTTAATTTTCACTCAGAAAGTTGAATTAGAGATAGAAAGATCTTCTATATGCATTAAGTAACTTTTATTTTTTTTTTTTTTTTATATAAACTGCAACAGTCAGTTCAATAAATAGCTGGTGAACCATGAATTATAAGCAAATCTTTCAGAAAAATACACAATTTAAAGAAAAATATCCCTATTTCCACTGGGACATCTATGTTTCATGAACATGTTCCGTAGGATGTTATTCTCTGTCTCAAACACTTTGGCAATAATGTCTGTAATATACTATGATATATATCCATACTAGACCATATATTTCCATTCCACGCTGAGGCCATTAACATAAGTACAGAAATTTTCCCAGCAGCCAACACTTTCAGGGTGCACAGGGGGCCAGAATCTGTCCTCAAGACTCTGCAATGACAGTGATGACTGCTTGGCTGCATGGATAAAGGGTAGTTACCCAAAACACAAAATACAGGGGAAACAGGGGAATGCCAGTCACCTCATCAGTGAAAAGGGAGCTCCCTGACTTGGCTGCTCCCAGGGACACTGAGAATGCTGAGGTGGTTGTAACCAGTGTGAGAGCCGCAGATTGCAGGAATGTGAGTGACCTCTTATAGAATACGTTTAGAGGAAGGAGCAAAGACAGGAAAAAGGAGGGATTAAGGTGAATCAGAGAGGAAAAAGTGTTGGAAAACAAAGAAAAAGGGATAAAATAGGCCTGTAGAGTGCTAATGGCTTGTTGGTCTGCACACTTGTTTGATTGAGCCTTATAATCATTAGATGCTGTTTCTACCTATATTCTGTGTTGATGCACCCCCTATTCCGAGTATGTGTGAATATAAATGAACTTCAAGCTAGAACAGCCAGCAAATATGCTAAGAGGTCTAAGAAAATAGAATGGGGATGTGAAAGTCCAGGCTTATAGGTCTGACTACCAACACCTGGGCAGATAAGGGGGAACTGAGGGTGGATAGGTTGATTGTCTAAGACAAGCTGTTGTGAGATGAGAGTGTGTATGCGTATATACACAAATATATATATATTCCACTAACAGACTTCAGTTTGAACCACCTCATCATCTGGATAGAAAAAAAACAGTCAGACAGTCCATGCTGTTCGTGTCTGTGTGAGTGCTGTGTAAAGTGCAAGGGCTGGTAAAGGCAATGTTCTCTGTCTGTGTGGCATGCTGTATATTCATATTTTATATATGTGTACATGCTTCCATCAGAAATTCTTACTCAGTCTTGCAACTGGCTGAACCTAAAGGAACAGAGCCACCATAACATTGAATCTATGGGGCTACTGACAGGTGATATGCTGTAGATTAGTCTGCAGCATCATCTGCAGTAACTGTGTCCACTATACCAGAAGCAGACACTACCCATGAGAGACAGTGTTGCCATCCTAGACTCTGGCAGTATCTGCTGCTCTGGGAGTGCTCTAACAGTGCCTGGTGTCTCTCATCAGGGCCTAAGCAGTAACCTCCCCTGTGGGAGTGGTACTGTGGTTGAGGTGCTGAGTACACCAGCTGAAAGGACTGTGGGAGGAGGTGAGCAAGCTGTGCACTATCAGGGAAGATGAACAGGAGATTCACAGGGTCTTCAAAGACCAGACAGAGCCAACAGCCCCAGCCCTTGCTCCAAGAACAGAGAGACAGCTGGAGGTTATGGCAACAGGGCCCAGAGTGGGGGAGGCTAGAAACTTATGACTTCTGGCAACACAGCAAAGCTCCTTCTCTTTCTGCAGTTACTGAACAGGGTGAGGAAGATGACCTCCAGTTTTTCAGGCATCAGAGACATCTCAGCCTACACTGACAAAGAAAAGGAGGGTGGCAGTCACTAGAGACTTCGTCTGATGGAGGATGGAGGCACCCGCCTGTTGATGTAAACTGATGTTTTGGAAATCTTTCTGCTTGCCACGTGGTTGCTTCTTGGATCTCAGAGAGACTGACAAAGCATGTCCAGGCCTCCAACTATTTCCTTTGTTGCTCATCCATGTAGTTGTCACTCATATCAGGAATTAAACTCCTTAACACTGGGTTTAGCATTAATGAGTAGGCATTATTTTATTTGGCCAGGGACATGAGGGAATCATTCCACCTAACATGTTCACTGCATGTTACAATAGCTTGTATCACTCTTACATACATATTCATCAAATTTCTTAGAACTCATCATATTTACATAGTTATTACACATGCAGTTTAGGTTTCTGAGGTGCTTCTATAGGGGTTGTTGGAGGTCTCTAGCAGTCTCTAGTGGGCTTTGGAGAGGAACCTTTCTTGAACTTTGTCTGAACTTCTGAATTTTTCTTCTTTAGGGGGTAAAGACTTGGACTTTTTTTGGTTTATTTCTGCACTTTATTATTTATTGCCCAGCTTCAGCTAGTTCATTATTTTTCAGAGTGCCTTAATCTTTAAGAACAGGGGCTTCTGATTAGGTGTCTCTCAATTTACACATGGAGCTTCTCAATTTACGTATTTTCCAGGAGGTGGTTATCACACTTGCCTAGCTCAAGGACCTTTGTGCAATGTACAGCGTGTTGCAGGTATTTGACTGTTTGCTTAAGTTCTTATGCTACCATAAACAAAGTATTTTCCTTCACTCATTTTCCAATATAAGCATCAATGATACTGCTAGCATCAAGCCTGCACAACTCAAGAGTCACTACAGAGATCTGGGAGCAGGAAGGAAGCAAAAGACAGTGATTAGTAGGAATGGTTACTCTAGCTGTAAGTCATATGAAGGTCTCTGTCCCTCCAGCAAGGGGGAAAGGCTGGAGAAGAAGTGGACACACCAACATATCAACACCCAGTCCAGTGGCTGGTGATCCAGATAGAGCTTTGGCTACGATCACCAGGGGACCCTCTTTGAGAAAAAAGGATTGCCTACAAGGAACAGGATCAATCTGATAAATGGGATGAAAGGCTAAAGTAGATACATCAGGGAAGGGTTGTCATCATCTTTAGAAAAGAAAGATATGGAATGGCAGTGAGGAACTGTCTAGAGCACAACAAGATGAGGAAGGTTCTTGTTCTTCCCTGTGAAAGCAGCACAGCTGGGGTCCATCTCAAATGCTGGCATACAAACACATGCAGCATGGGAAATAAACAGGAGAAACTAAAACTCTATCCACAGCTGCAGAGGATTACGGAGAAGTGGTAGAATAGGTTGCATGACTGGATCCTTAGTGTTTGAACAAAGACTTCTCAGGAAAGACAGGTAAAGAAAGTGAAAAGGAGGGGTTGCACTCAATGGTTTTATAGTGGCTGGAGTACCGGGAGTTTTGAAAATGGGAATGAGCTGCTTGAGTAGTTCATCATGGGTAAGGATAAGAGGAGAGACCAGAATGAGTATAATGAGGTGGGAATCTGTTATAGCAAACCCTGATAAAGAAAAGGAAATTAGTTGAAGCCTTCTTTAGACAACTGAAAAAAATCTCTCACAATTGTACTATCTGCTCAAAGGGTAACAGGGCTGTGTAGAAACAACACAAGAGATCTCTAGAGTGTTTTGCAGAAAACTTCTCGATGCACATGATTGATGAGACAGGTATGAGACATTATATATTGTTTCATCTTTTAGTTACAAATCATGAAGAACTGATGTAGATGTGAAGGTCAAGAGCAATCTTAGCTACAATGACCATGAGACTGTGGAGTTTAAAATCCTGAGAGAATCAAGGAAAATAGAGTGTATGTAACAGAAACAGGTTTGTGACCTATAAATTATAATTACAATAACCAGGATAGAATGATTTTGTTTTAAACCCAATATAATCTACTAAAATAGTGTAATCAAAACCAGTATGTATCTTGTATCACTGTGGCATAGCACCATATAAAATTTTTATGCATGTATATGAACAATGTGAACACCAGAGGGGCAAAGATTTGTGTAGCTGCATGCAGAGTAAATGGGAAAACATGTCAACAGTGACCCAAGTAACATAATTTTCAAGATAAAGAACAAAAAATAAGGTAAATGAAAGGGGCTTCAATTAAGCAGAACATTTTGTTGAATACAGAAGAAAGATGACTGGAAAAATCAGCAAGAAGATAACATTGGGAGCACATGAATATGTTAGTCAGCATATCTCTAACCCTTGAGAACTTTTAGATGTCATTGCTATTAACCCTCAGCTACCTGGGATGAACATATGTAGACATTTACATCCAATTTGTTAAGGGATACAGTGAAAGGAAGACAGATGAATCTCACCTTTGAAGTGCTTATTTCTCATTATTATCTATAAAGCAGTTTAGATGTCAGTATCAGGTCATATAAATCACACTTTAAGAAATAATTTAATCTCAAAAGATACAGAATGTTTGAAGAGGAAAAAGGGACAAAGGATGTGAGAGGGCTAATTATACATGTTGAATAAGGGATAGGAATATTTTTCACTCCAGCAACAAAATCTTAAAGCAGAACAAATCAAACCAAACCAAAAAACATTCAACAGGATCTGCTTGCTGTGATTATTTTGTAATAAAACATCTGGTTTTGTATGTGGAATGTGCAAAAGATATGTTATTGTATATCAAATAGACTATGGTCAACCTGCTGGTTAAACTGAAGAGTCAGATCTAAGAGAACTAATGAGGCAAAGTTCCTGAAAAGAATACTTGTCTTTGCTGGAAACTGTAAACAAACATTTCAAATCTCCTCAAAAGCTCATTGGTATTCATCACACATTGAGCAAAATAAAAACAAATTCAGTGATTTATCCTTGAACAGGCCTTTCAAGTAATCAGAGAAGAGGAAGCAGACAAACAGAAGTGTTAAAGTCAATTTTCTGATTGGAAAACTTATAGTTTAACGCAATTATTGCATTTCTTTTTTGGCAACTGGTCACCTGATTATCAATTTTTGGAGAACTTAATAAATAATTGGTGACAATCAATTACTTGCTGTATTGTTCAGCACTTATTTAAATGACATTTTAATTTAACGTGTGTATATATGCACATTAGACTGCCACTCTTAAATGGTGAAAATTGTTGGCAGCATGCTAAGCAGATTGTTTCATAATCTTTGTAGAGGTATTTTAAAGAAGGTATTTTAGCACTACTATGAATTCAGAAGTCTTTTTTAAATGCTGTCAAATTTTTCAAATGCAGTCCATTTGATTTCACTGTGTTGAGTGTTAGTCTTTTCAAAACATGCGGTTGTGTCATTCATTCAACACAGATGAGGGTGGGTCTGTGATCAAAGACTGGGACTGAGTCTTTTTTCTTCAACCAAGTCTGTTCCTGTAGACTATGTACTTGCTCAAAATCATTTTGGTTCTAATAGAGACTTTTGTGAAGGCACCCAGTTACATCCATTACATTTCTAGAGCACTGTATCTATAAAGTTGTTTATTTTTAAAGTATTTATAGTAAGAGCTGCAAACATTTGATGTTGATTTCTATAAGGTTATAGACTGCCCCAGAAGATGTGGCAGCTCTCCTGTATCATTAAATACTGTCCCTCAGTCAAAACTGTGCTTATTGTTTTCTCTCTAGTAGTTCAATTAATGCTTTATTCAGGCTATTGAATGCTTTTTTAACACTTCTATTTGGTGTTGGGGACCATCTCTCCACTTTCACATCTTCTTACAAACACTTTAGTTTAATCCCATCATGTCAGTCCAATTTAGCATTCTTTTGTGGTTTATGTTGTTGTGGCTTGGGGGTCGTTTTGTTGTTTTCAGTGTGTGTTTGTTTTTGGTTGTTTTTTTTTTTGTTTTTTTTTTTTTTTCCAAAAGTAATCATTGGTAAATCTACATACTTGATTGGGAACCAAATTAATTTAGTCTGAGACAAATGTTTATATGAGTCTTATTGTGTGCTCTGCTAATGTCCCCTATGGTGAGCTTACACTATAGGACATAACTACTCAAGAACTTCCACACTTAAATGTTGCTGAGAGTTTGGTCTGAAAAAATCAATAAATCTAAGAAGCAGCCCACAAGGTTAAGTAAAACTAGAAAGAATATACACTGGGTTATTATGTGGGACCATAAGTAGGTTTTTAACTGCCAATATGTCATATGATGCAGGTTAAGGTGACCCCAGCAGTTTACAGTTGCATTCTATTTTATCCTGATACCAAAATTCACTTTCTAAAAAAATTACTTCTGTGACTACATGTTGTCTTGTTTCTCCATTTCAGTTTCTCTGATGAGTGTGTTTCTTCATTACTTTCTTACATCTACTGATATAAACACTGTTGTTTGGTTCCTTTCTGTTAGTTTCTCTCTTCACATGGTTCACTACACAAGTCATACCAGCAAAATTTCTGTCTGAGGCTAGGGATCTGCCTTCCCAATCTAAGTACTCAGTACTATTTCCATTTTTTTCTAGTGGTTTGATTATTCAAAGAATAAGTTTACAAGCTAGTTTTTAAGTACTGAAAAACATTCTTGAATACATTGTCTTTTCTACCTGGATATTAGCTTTATAAGCCTTCCCTTTAGCAAATTTAATTTTCTAATGCTCTGTAGCTACCCATAAAAGAGTAGCCAATAACTCAGTAGCTTCATTCCACTCACTCACCAACTGTTTCTGGAATTGTCCTCAGTCACACTATTATTTCTCTTAAGACTGGAGAAATCAAAAGTAGTTTCATAGAAATAATTGCTCCTTTATAGTTCTATTACAAAAGGAACAAAAATAGTATTGCCCTAAACTATAGGTTCATCTTTGGATACCTTTGCAGATACTATTAAATCATAAATAAATAAAATAAAATAACACCTAGTTTTGTTTGTTAAAATAAAGCCTATAGTTGGTTTTGGTTTTTGTTTTTGTTTTAATAATAAAATAAAGTAACCTAGCTTACTATAACAAATTTTCACAGCAGTTTAGCACTGGGACTAAAAATAAAACAGGGGAAAAAAGTTATGAAGTAGTAGTAATCACTAGATTTTATTAAATTATAAAGAAATTTATTAATATTAATGATAAACAGTAGCTAGGAAACTTCATTTGTCAGTTCACTTTTCCTCATGCATGTAGTAAATTGTCACATGATATTAGTCACAGATATGTGTGAGATATATCTGATATATCCCTACATTACTGGGAACAAATAAAAGAAACACAAGGGAAAGTAGAAAGGAACAAAAAAAAGAATCACAGCGAATAAACAATGTGTGGAATGAGACAAAAAGTTATCAGTTGTTTGTGATGTCCTGTCTGAATACTTTTCTTTCATGCTGTGAAAGTTATATATGCACTTGTTTTGTTTTCTTTTTTTATTTGCATCTCACTTTTTTTCTGAAAGCAAAAAAACCAAAACAACCCAGATATGTCATGTTCAATTCAAATACACCATGCTATTGAAAGGACATGCAGTGTCCTCCTCAGGAGATTTGACTTCCTTTGCTTTGCTTTTTTATTTTCCTTTAACCAAAAATAATAAAGTAATTCAGAATGAAATTTTATGGTTGTGTTTTGTATTCACCATTCAGAGTGGATCATTAATGCAATTCTCTTATGATTTATGCATCCCTCTTATGGACTACACTGGTAAACTACTCTGTGACTGTAAGGAATCATTTCTGTCGTCATGAGTGGTTCACATTGTTGTATAATAGGATGTACAGTGATACTATAATATTCAATTCAATAATTCTCAGAATTATTATGATCTGACAAGTCCCATATTCTTTGTAGAGAAGGTAGATTCAGAGGCTGTATGATTTTATCATATAACTACAGTATGTTTTAGGTTGGAAGGGACCTCTGGAGATCATCTAGTCCAAAGCCCTGCTCATAGTAAGGTTAATTAGTGTAGGTTTCTCAGGGTCATGTCCAGTCAAGTTCTGAACTTCTCCAAAGATGGAGACTCTACAAGTTCTCTGGGCAATCTGTGCCAGTGCTCGGTCACTTTTACTGTTTGTTTGTGTTTTTTTTTTCTTTTTGTTGTTGTTGTTGGTGGTGGTTTTTGTTTGTTTGTTTGTTTGTTTGTTTAGAAAAAAAAAAAAGTAAATTTTTTTCTTATGTTGAAGTGGAATTTCCTGTATTTCAGTTTATGCACACTGACTGTCATCCTGTAACTGGACACCACTAAGAGTGTGTATCCCTGTTCTTTACACACCCCCAGACATTTACATACATTGATAAAATCCCCCTCAGCCTCCCTGTTGGTCCAGCTTGTCAAGATCCCTCTGAATAGCAGCATACCCCATCTTGTGGATCAGTCACTACACCCAGTCTTGTATCAGCTGCAAATGTGTTGAGAGCACATGCTGTCACATTACCCAGGTCATTGGTAAAGCAATTCAAGAGTATTGATTCCAGTGTCAAACCCTGAGGTATACCAGCATTGACTGGCCTCCAGCTGCACTTTGTGTTGCTGACCACAACCACTTAAGACCAACACCTCAGCCAGTAGTCAGACCACATCACTGTCCATTTATCTTGTCCATACTTCTTCATTTTGTCTAGAAAGATGTTACTGAAGGCAGTGTTGAAAGCCTCACTAAAGCCAAGGTAGAAACATCCACTGCTTGCTCTTTGCCCATGGAGCCAGTTATTTCTTTGTAAAAGGCCATCAGGTTAGTCAGGCATGATTTGACCTTCAAAAATCCATGACAGCTGTTCCCAATCACCTTCTTGTCCCTCATTGTATTCAGATTTTTGAAAATGGTTTCCAGTGGTGTTCACTCCACCACTTTCCCTGGGATTGAGATCAGGTTGACCAGCTTGTAGTACCCTGGATCATCCTCCTTGCCCTTCTTGAAGAAATAAGTGACATTTCCATTCTTCCAGTCCTCAGAACTTCTCCTAAACACCATGAAGTTTCAAAGATTATGGAGAGAGGCATTAAGGATATTAAGAGTGTTGCTGCCTCCTCCAGCATCTCTAGGGATCAGGACCTCTCTGGCCCAGCTGTTGGGCCCAGTCCAATTCCCGGGGACCCAAGGTCTCTGCCCAGGCTGAAGAACATGCCTGTTGCTTCTCCCTTTACAGATTCAACTAGTAGTGAAACTGAGGACATATCCCAGAGACAGACAAACAGAAAGACAGACAGACAAATGCAAACAAACACACACAGAGGACACCAACATGACTGGTCACATAGCGTCCATAAAAAAGGCACTGTCTTCAACAGCACCCATGTACAGGACTCACACCAGAGACAAGCTGAGACAGCTGTGTCTCCCTCCTCCTCTTGGGTTGGCAAAGGTAGAACGTCACTAGTGCAGTGCACACACCATACTCTCCAGGGTCATAAGCACACACACATTTGTGGATCGTTTGAGTACCAACATGACCCCTCTGTCTGCCCAGCACCCCTGACTGGATCCTGGCCCCTCTTACCTACCCCACAGGTCACTGACTTGCCTGCTGGTCCATTCCAGCTCATTGGGATGGACCATTCTTGAGCTTGGAGATGGCAATCTTTGAAAATCAGTCAGCTCTCCTGGACCACTCTTCTTTCCAGGAATCTCTCCTCTGGGATTATTTCAAGCAGATCTCTGAAGAGGCCAGATTTACTCTCTGGAAGGCCAGGGTTGTGATCTTACTAGTTACCTTGATTCCTCCTCTCAGAATCCTGAACTCCACCATCTCACAGTTAGTGCCACCAATGCTAACCCCAACCTGTTCTTTCTTGTTTTTAATTATCAGGTTTAGGAGACCATCACCCATCACTGACTCCTTGATCACCTGTGTCAGCAAGCTGTCATCAATGCACTCCAGAAATCTCCTAGGGTGCTTGTGCTTTGCTCCATTGTCCTTCTAGCAGATATGAAGGTGGTTCAAGTCCCTTGTGAGCCCCAGGGTCTGCAAACTTGAGGCTTCTTACAGTTATCTGAAAAAGGTTTCAGCTACTTTTTCCTTATCATATGATCTGTAGCAGACATATTATCACCCATGTTGGTCTTTACAGTAATTCTGACCAGTAAGCTCTCAGCTGGCTCCTCATGCAGCCCCAGAACTCCATGTATTCCTGATGTTCTCTCACAGAAATGGCAAATCCCCTGATTCACCATCCTGGCCTGTCCTTCCAAAAGAGCCTATCCACTGCAGCACTCCAGTCGTGTGAGCTATCCAACCATGTTTCTGTCATCCAAGTGAGACTGTAGCCCTGCAACTGCAGGCAGACTTCTAGTCCCTCCTGTTTGTTCCCTGTGTTCATGCTTTAATATACAGATACTCCAGTTGTGCTCATTTCCCACAGAAGGTATGAGAGCTTCCCCCATTATGTTGTCTTACAGATTTTTCCTTGTTTGTGTGCACAGTTGAGGGGGGCCCCTTTCAGCCCTGTTTGTTGATTATGAGGTCTCCACTTCTGGTGTCACCCTGTGCAATTTTCTTGGCATTAAAATATGCAGCAAAGTGAATATCATAGCAGAAGATGTGTCAAAGTAATTCTGTGGGTAGTGAAGACTTTAATTAGCTATAACATCATCATTGTGGAAAATAAAACAAAGATATTGGGGAAGGAATGATCAATAAAAATCAGATTCAATTTTTTCTAAAGGATTAAGGAAAAAGGAAAATAATACATCAAAATATTTAGCCACTCATCAAAAATTATAGGAGGTCCCTGGTGTTGCTCATACAGTTCCAGCTGCCTAGAGCCTTGACTTAATCTATGTCACCACTGTGCTCCTTACTTCAACAGGACAGGACGAAGGACAGACCAAACAGCCAAATTGTTAGTTTCCCCAAAGTAAAATCATGTAGGTCTAAAATAAGAGTTTATTCTTTCTGAGCCAAATTTTATTCTTTTTTTTTTTTTTTTTTTGATTAAGAGTTCATGCTTCAGCGAATGCTACATAATTTTTTCTTCTTTTTTTTTTTTTTTTTTTTTTTTTTTTTTTTAACTGTCTGTAATCTCTGCATCATTTTGACCCAGATCACTGTATTCAGGTCATGAATGAGTAGCTTCTCTGCTTCATCTTCCTGTTCTGTTCTGGCCTTTGCCCTTCAATATAGTTCATGCTGCATGATAATTTGTTAGTATGTGAGAAGCCAGAAATAAACTGTGGCTGTGACAAATGCTGTGTAGTGGAGTATTACCTTATTACTAGGAAGCTGATGTCACAAACAAGAATGAAAAACTTCTTTCCTTGAACAAACTGGCAACACTTATGGCTTCTTTATGGCTTTATTATGAACACTGAGAATGTGGAACTTGACTTATTATTCTGGACTTCAGAAAAAATACCTGCAGCTTCAATATCATAGGTTAGCCAAAAATTAAAGGAACCATTTTAAATCATTTAGCTCTGACTGAGACTGTAAAACAGCTATGCTGGATGTGTAGCACAATTACTCTACAGCTATACTACCTGGATATTTTTACCTCTGGGATGTCTGGCCCGAAGCATGTAGAGGTAATACTTGTGAGACAGAATTTGCTTTCAAACAATTAAAAAAATAAAAATAAAAATAAGAATGTAGGATTCTGAACTATACCAACCTAGACCCTTTTGTAGCTATTTGAGAGAGAGCTGAGTGTAGTGGGAAACTGAACGCATTCAAAGTCATAAGATTTGCCAAGCAATTAAACTTCACTGATTTTGAAGGGGAATCTAGCAAAATAGTTTAAACTATATGCTTCACTTTAAATTGGCCAAAGCTGGGTTAAGGTCAATCTTAGCCTCAGTGTCTAGATTTTATGCTGTATTTCACATAGCATGCTGTTGCCACCCTCACAATCTATGTAGATCTGTGCTTTATGAAGAATGATAAGTGTCTGTATGGTTTCAGACCTATGTGGGGGGTTTGTCATGTAGTATTTTAAGAAATATTTTCTTATAATTTCTCAGTGATGGTGTTGTAATTCTACCAGAAAATAGATGCATGAGTTAATTTTCTCAAGGACAGTTTTGAAGAAGGGCAACTTACATACCAGACTTTCTCACATTTGCCTAGTACACCTATATTTTATTTCCATAAAGGTTTCTCAACATTTACCTAAATTGCAACTGCTTCTTACATATACAATGGATTGCATGTGAACTAATATCTCTTGAAAATTTTTCTGTCTGCAAAATAGCTTAAACGTGAAGTTTAGATGGACTTGTCTAAATACTGATATATCATCTGTTTTTTATCTGTCTTTTTGTTATTTGTTCTTCTGGGCTTACAGAAGCATTGGATTAATTGGAATTTGAAACACATTAAATTCCCAGTTGTTGAAATAATCTGTATCAGAATTTACAAGAGTAGTCCTATAAATAATAGTAGCTTATTTGTTTGTTTGTTTGTTTGTTTGTTTATCTGAAAAGTTATCTAATACTAAAAGCAGTGGAGATCACATAACTGACTCAGCAAATAGAATACAGAATTGTATATTAGCCTTCCTATCACCCTTGTCCTTAAATTGGAGAGATATGGACTTGATGAATAGACTATTCAATGGATAAGGAATTGGCTGGATGACTGTATCCAAAGAGTTACAGTAAAGGACTTGATGTCTAAATGGAAACCAGTATTGAGTTATATCCCTTAGTTGTCCATGTTGGGACCAATACTTTTCAATATTTTTATTAATGACATGGTGGGATTGAGTTTACCCTCAGCAAGTTTGTGGATGACAGCAAGCTAAGTCATTCAGTTGATAAACTTGAAGGAATAGATGCCATGCAGAGGAACCTTGACAGGCTTGAGGAGTGGGCCCTGGTGAACCTCATGAAGTTTAACAAGGCCAAGTGCAAGGTCCTAAACATGTGTCAGGGCAATCCCCAGTATCATTACAGGCTGGGGGGATGAAGGGATTGAGAGAAGCCCTACAGAGAAATATTTGGGGATACTGGTGGACAAAAAGTTGAACATGTGCCAACAATGTACATTTGCAGTCCAAAAATCCAATCATATGTTGTGCTGCATCAAAAGAAGCATGGCCAGCAGGTCAAGGGAGATGATTTTACACCTCTGCTTTGCTCTCATGAGTCTCCACATGGTGTAGTAATCCAGTTCCAGGACCATTAGCACAAGACATGAACCTGTTAGAGTGGGTCCAAAGGAGGGCCATAAAAATGATCAGAGGACTGGAACACCTCTCCTATGAAAAAAGGCTGAGTTCTGGTTGTTCAGTCTGGAGATAAGAAGGCTCAGGAAAGACCTTATTGCAGCCTTTCAATACTTAACAGGGGGTTATAAGAAAGATTGAGAGAGACCAGAACCTGTAGTGACAGGACAAAGGATAATGATTTAAACTGAAAGAGGGTAGATTTAGATTGGACATAAAGAAGAAATTTTTTAAAGAGGGTGGTGAGACACTGGAACAGGTTGTCCAGAAAAGTTATGGAGGCCCTATTATTGCAAGTGTTCAAGGTGAGATTGGATGGGGCTTTGAGCAACCTGATCTAGTGAAAGATGCCCATATCCATGGCTGGGAGGTTGGACTAGATGAATTTTAGAAATTCCTTCCAAAACAAACCATTCTATCATTCTATGGTTCTATGATCTAGTGATGCAATTTGCTGAAATCTGTTGTTTTGCATTGTATTTTACTTGAGGAAATTAATACTGAAAAAAGCTAAATTAGATAAATAAATTAGTAGCAATAGAAAGATAGTGAATGACATACCTGATTTGTGGAAATTACACAAACTAGAAGGGTCTGGGAAGAAAAAAAAAACAAAACAAAACAAAACAAAAGAACAAAACCAACCAACCAACCAAAGAAACAAAAAAAAAAAAAAAAAAGATTTCACAGTTATTCTTCCACTGCTGTTTTATCACCTACTTATTAAATGCTTTGGGGAAGCCTCTTAAAAAATGGCATGTAACTGTGGGAAAACTAACATTACACTTGAAGAGACTTCTCATCTAAAAGTGCCTCTTCTATTGTGTGTACATAGCAAATAAAGATCTTAAGTACCAAGGGAGACTGGTGACTGAAATTCAAGGGTATCTTGGAAAATGGAACCGTTCTTATTGCATCTGGATGAATGACAGAAAAAATATGTGGAATTAATAATAAGAAAAAATAGACAGAAGAAAAGCACAAAAAAAAAAAAAAAAGCAGTATAATGAGTAACATTTGTGTGCATCCTGTTTTGCCTAGCTTTTTAGTTGTCTGCCAGAATTTCTAGTAAAGTGATGGATTGAAGAACCTCTCCCTTACAACGGGTCAAAAAGTCTCCAGCAAACATAATTTTCCATTAAAAAGACCATATGCATAACAATGAAAGATTTTGCCTAAGATTGTAACAATCTTTATCATTTCTGTATATTACCTTTCACCTCCGGAATTATATCTGAGATAACAGTACCCTATAAAAACAGTGTAGAAGGACTGTAAGATGTAAATATTTAAACTCAGTTAGACAAAGATTGAAACATTCTGCTCAAATGTTTGTCCAGCCAAATCATTGCCTATTCAAAACCTGCATTTTTTTAGAACAAAGGAAAAGTGCAAGTAAACAAATAAACAAAAAGAAAAAGGAAAAATAATGTGTCATGGACAACACTTGGTAGGGATATATAATGTTAATTGAACGTTCTGAGAGGAAAAAATATGCTAGATCATGCTGTGAGGATGTCACAAGTTATCACATTTATAAAATCAAAGTGAAAGCAGTCTTATGGACATTCTTTTATTGTGTAGAAGAAGAAATAAATCAGATAACTTTTTATAATCTATAATCCTGTATAAATAATTGTTGTGGGAGTTTATGAACCAGTGAAAAGAAGCAGAAAAAGAAACTGAATAGTAATAACTTTCATAAACATCTAAAAGAAGTGTTCAGAGGGCAAAATACAGTACAGTTAAAAAATTACTAACAGGGGCAGACATTTGTTTGCATATTGCTCTTAAGATTTAACATACATGAGAACAGTTGTCTGGCATAAAGCGATAATCACTTGTAAGAGAGTTTATGTAAAATATGCAATAAACTTCCTCTTAGTAGTCCAAACTGGCCAGTACAATCTTGCAGCACTACATGTTGGAGGGGACAGGAGACATTTATCATTTACTGCTCAGTAATAAACATGGTAAGATGAAGAACCCTTCAAGAAAACTCTTATAGTTTTAATTGCTGTACTTCTTATAGGAAAGTATGGTGTGTAACATTTCTCTTCAGACAAATACAAGCAGTACCAGACTGGACAGTGGTTGTATTTTATGCTTATCTATACGAAATGGTATTCACATACTAGTTCAGAGATATTCAGCAGTATGGTCTTAGTTTAAGCCTAAGAATTAGCTCAGGGCAAATCCTGATGGAAGTCATATAGTGTCTTTAGGAAGGAATAGAACAAGACACTATTTTTTTTTTTTTTTTAAGTGGTTCAGGGGACGTCCTGAATCATATGATTTGTTAGAACCCCTGTTACCTGTGTGATGACAGAAAACTCCTGACTGCTTTATCTTTCATGAATTTGTCTTATCCCTTTTTAAAGATTCACTCTGTTCATATCTACCGCATCTCTGGCAAAATGTACCGGAGGCAAATTATGCAGTTGTTACACATGAAAAATTGTTCACATTTGTTTTAATCTTCAATCATGTAATACTCTCAAGTTCTGACATTGTGTGATGTGACATAACATACAATGATTTCTGGTTCACCTTCTGTATAAAGTTCCTCATTTTATAAACGTGCATTGTGTAAACCTCAGACATCTCTTATTTAAACTGAATAATCCCTTTCAGTTAAAGAATATTCATCAAAATGTTGTTTGTTGCTACACTCTTTACATTTTTTTTGTGTCTTATTTTCGTCTTTTATTACTGAAGTGGCCAAAACTATATGTAGTCAAAACAGAGGTGATGCATGTATTTAATTGGATGTATAATAATGTTTGTTGGGGTTTTTTTCCCCCACTGTCCTTTCCATAATAATTTCCAGTACTCTGTTTCTCTCGTTAGTTACCACCTCATAATTAACTGATGTAAAAGAACTATGTAGTCAATATTTTTTCTAAGTTGCCAACATTTTTAAATGACAGTCATAAATATACATAACAAGGGGATAAAAATAGTTGTATTGTTTCCTGAGGACTAATCTGTAGCCTTCATAGGATTGCTTTTTTTAAACAATCTTAGTCTGATGCAGACCTTAAAGATAGTAGGAATATGATGTAGAAGTTTTTTTCCAAATTTTTTTTTCTTTTTTAAATAACTGATAAACTGAAAAAAATAAATTAAGGCTTCAAATTTTAATGTGCAGTGCAACTGAGATTTTTCTTTCAGCTAAATAATGAGTGCAATAACTTCTTATCTACAAAAAGTCATATCTGTGGTCCACAGCCGTGATAATATTAGTTTTCTCAGGAACTGGTTAGATAGTGTGAAAATATTTAAATATGTTGCTACGTATAATGTAATGTAAAAAGAATAAAAAATAAGTTTTTAAATAGAAAAGAGAAGTGAGATCCAATCTAATTTAAACGCCTAACCTGCATGAAAACTGTAGCTGTCTTTTAAAATTATATTGCTTTTAAAAATTTCCTTGATCTTCACTATTCAATCAATGGAGACATTTAAAAAAATATCACAGGGAGGATCCTATTCACCTGACATTCTTACTGAAATTAATCAGAGGCTTTTTTTATTTTGGAGGCTTGCAAAGGTATCTACCCCTTTCTGTTGACTATACAGTAGAAATATTAGAAAGTATTTATTAGTTTTAAGTGTTTGTTAACAATGTAAGTCATGGATCAGCTCTTATTTTTTAGGACCCTTTAGCACAATGGAAATTGATATGGTGTCCCAGGAAGTAAGCTTAATGGCCTTTATCTTACTTAAATATAAACATCCATGTTAAGATGTTTATAGTTTATCCTACTTATGTTAGATACGATTGTTATTTTCTCTTATAGAGAAAGATCAAAATAGGTGATTCTTCCGCCCCCACCTCCCCCCCACCCCCCTGCCCCGGAGTGCCCATATCAAATACAGTGATCCAAATAAACAACACTTATGGACCAGTTTTTAGGCACTTACAATGTGATGGAAGAGATCCTACTAGTATGTGAAAATAGGTTCCTTTTCTCAAAGCTTAACCATTTAAAGATGGCTAGTCTGAACTAATTGCTTAGCTTTAGACTTTATTTTATTTTTCTATGTGCTAGGAAAAGAAATGAAGCTCTTTATATCAGTTGGCGTCACCATATAATTTGGCTTTCTATGTAAGAAAGACAGCTGTGGTAAGCACTTACAGAGAAATTAAAACTGTGTGAAGAGAATCCTATTGTTGCTTAGGGTATTTTGTACAGTAGGTAGACAAAATTTAGGCACAAGATAGGCAGACCAGAATGTTTAATTCTACTTTTAAAACAGCTTGTAACAAAATTACACATTTAGTTATATTGCATGCAGCAAAAAATACTCATTTAAGCACTGTCTATCTAGCACTGAAGGTCTTTTTTTTAGATAGCACTATGTTTCTTAACGACTAGGATTTGTTTAGGATTTTTCATTAAGCATAACAAAATTGATATCCATAAATGTGCCTTAATGTTTGCATTGTGTACTTGTTTTTTGAAATAATTAACAAGCTAGATACATAATTCTGATTCACTAAAATAGTACCTGGATCAAATAATATAAAGCTTTCACATATGCAAGTGATAGTTTGTTCAGAGTCACATGTTGCCATAGATTTGACAAGTTTATTTCTTTGAGCAATTATACAAAAGAATTATTATTGACACAGTGCTTTTATTGCACAGCTCCACCTGTTTCCCATATGATTTGTACTTCAAAACTTATCATATGTTCGATGTTTTCAGAAAACAGTGGAAAATTGGTTACAAGGTTATTACTTTAACAGATTTATTTTGATTATGTCCAGGGTTATAGTTCCTTCATGCAACAAATATCTAAATTATTTGCAATCTCTCTTTGTTTCTCTTTAACATTAAAAGGAAATATGGAATAAGAAGGTATTCCTTTAAAAAAACCCTTATTATCTTTCACTAAGTATTAATATTTTGAGGTTTATTTATTTCATAGAAATAAACATACAATGTCACTGGTATAAACACTGATATCTACTCCCCTAGCCATGAATACTATATCACCTTTTACTGTATTGTACAGTATTTATAATAAACACATCACTCTTTTTAATAGAAATTTACCTGGAAATTTACATATAAAAATAAATACTTCCTACTATGAATACTGGGAAATTTTTAAAAATGTGTTGGTTTAATGTTTAGATACAGTGTTGTTAAGTAATTACAAATTTACTACCATAGTAATCATCTTTCCCTTCCATCTGACTTTTTTAGATGGGGACTAGGTATTTGAAGTTTTCCTAGGAGCAGGCCAGCTTACAGTAGAAAACCTACATGACAATATAGAGTATAAATGATAGGGTGATGCATTCTCTAAGTCCCACTGAGATTTTGGGAAAGCACAAGGGATCTGATTAGCAGTGAACCAATTCAGGTGGGTGGAATGGGCATAGGGTGGGGGGGAAAAGATAATAGAAGAGAAAGAAAAAAAGAAAAGGTGAAGAACAGATGTCTGAACTCTATGAAGCCCTAAATGCAAAAGAAAACTTGCATTTAGCTACATTTTTCATGGATCAGTGTGAATACAATAGCAGTTAAGAGGACCAAAATTTAAAAAAAAAAGTCTGAATAAAATTATAACCGCAGATTTGACTGGTCTTCTGGCAATAATGCTATCCACAGAAAGAACCGTTGGAGAAAAACATGCATTGTAAAATTAAGAAAAGCCCTGAGGAACCCTCTGAAAAAACCTTCTGAAAGATGAGTGGATCTTCCTGATGATGTTGTCTGAAGCCCTGGCACTGAACATCCTTTAGTGCAAGCTGCATCATGAAAGAAGGCCCTTCATATAAGATTAGGCTTTGCTTCTTTTTAACAAGACTCTGAGATATTTAAATTCAGTCGTTGTTATATTTGACCCTTCACCATCAGCAGCTACAATGGATCTACACATTGTTCTTAAGGTGGCATTAAATAGGCACAGTGAAAGAAAACAAACATTATTTTTATTCATTTATCTTATATCCAGATGGAGTGAGATATGACAGAGTGTAATATCAAAACCTAAACCAAAATGTTTAGCATGTGCACCAATGGTATAATCCAAACCTTCTTCAAATGTTTTTGAAGTCAGTGGAAGTCTTATCACTGACATTAGAAGTTTTGTAAACTGTCTCTGGATTATTATTTTCTTAATGTTATTTAATGGAGTATTCAAATGACATATGAAAGCTGTCAATGGTTTATCCACATATACTAGAATGATTTCATACAGGAAATTAAATTAAATTAATTAAAGCAGTGGTATTATTTTCAAGGATTTTGTTCTCTGTAACAGCCACAATGATCTGATAGAATTTGCCATAAATAGTCAACTGCTGATGGGGATGCTGCTGACAATTGTTAGCATACTAGAAATAAAACCTGCAAATATCATGGTCAGTTAGACTTTGCATATCTTAGTATAAATGGAATGATATCCCAAGATTTTTTCTCCATATTTTCAGCAGTTGGTGTAATAAGGACAGAGAGAGTATGTCAGCTCACTGGTTAGGATGATTACTTACTCTGTAAAGGTGTTAGGAGAGAACAAACCCAGAAAACAGATTCTCATCAATATTGATATTTATTTATTCCAAATAACAAATAGGTAAACACAATTTTTTGCACAAGAAGGCAAATTTCTGCAAGTCTACTTCATTGGTTAAACAATAACTTCCCAACCTGTTGGCCCAATTTGCGGAATAAACAGAAAGAAACATCCCGTTGCAATCAGAAAGGCGGAGTTACTGTATTTTTTTTTAAGGGAACATCTGCAAATAATTTGTTCCCAAGCTTATCTGTTCACTGCCAGCCCTCTGCCTGTGCTTCCCGCTATGTCTGTGGGCATGGGAGGGCACTCACAAGGCTGCACAGCTCCTCTTCAGGCCATCTCCCCCCAAACCCAGGCCTAGAGGAACCGGGCAGTTACTGCTCTAAATGAGAAACACTTGTTACTATGGCATTGTATTTGCACTCTCAAATTTCTGCATGACAATCTCAAACCTACTGTTTCTAGCTGAGATGGGTTTCTGAAGGCTTTTCTGGTTCCTTAGACAAGTCATGAATCGGCAGATATCCTGCTCCCCTCGCAAACCTACTGCCACATCACTGTTCTTTGTGCCACTGCAGAAGGAAAAGGGGTTCCTCTGTGGGAGGTCTTGTGTGACTAAATGCATCAAGGTCAATGGGAAATGGCAATATTTCAGTATGAACTTTTTTATTCTATTGATATGCTTGAATATATAATATCTTGCAGGCTCTTTTTTTCAGAGACTAAATATACTCCAAAGTTATCAATACCCTTCTCTTATAGAACACTGAAAACATACATGTTTGAATTTATTTATTGGTGTTTATACATTGAAGACTGTATTTTGCATAACTTATACTTTACGGAAAAGAAGAAAAGTCAAAATAATCATGTAAACAAGCCCACATTCTTAACTCCTTCTTAGTGAATAAACTTTTTATTTTCCATGAACAGAGCATTTTACCTTTACTACTTGATTCATACATCTCAAAACAGAAAATAAATCAAGGGAAAATCAAGAGATATTTAATTGTTCTCCAGAGAAATACACTAATAAACAAAATTAAAAATTTATAACAAGATTTATTTTATATTTGCATTTATATCTCTCTCCTGTTTGCATATTATTTCTGTACTAGAAGATTTTTTACATGGTTTGTTTTTTTGTTGTTTTTTTTTTTTTTTCATTTTTTCCTTCTCTATTATTTGGCATTGTCCTTTGTTTGTTTTGGTTTTTTTTTGTTTTGTTTTTAAATAAGCTGTATAAGTTATCTTCTGTCATCCAAAATAGTCTATACACTGAAGATTCAAATGGGAGGAAAGGAAGGATGGAAGGAATATACCTATTTCTTTACGTCACTGGTTTTTATACTTTAGGGAAACGTTCTAAATCTACTACCTTCTTATAAAAATATTTTGGCTTCATATAGATAAAAACACTTAATAATTGCAAAAAAATATTGCTTACAAATAATTTAATTCCTGTGAGTAACTAATTAGAAAAGAACTGGAATATTCATTTATGCTAATGTATTCTTATACAATTTGCTTCTCAATAGTCTACGAAAGGCAAGATATTCAAATAAAAATCTAAAGAAAACAAAATCTCCTAAACAAGTCAAAAATAGAAAATGGTAGGCAATTGTTCTCCACCTAGTCAAGATTTTTAAAATTATATAATTTTAAAATTTTACCAAATCTGTGGTAAGTTTTTTTGTTCCTTATCTATTTTTATATAAGTGTATTTTGTGTGCCAGTGCAATACAGAACTGTGCATCAGCACTGACATTATTTTGATCAGGTATTAATAGGATACAAATCATTCCTGGAATCTAGTATTTATGGACAAAATAAAAAAGTCATTAGAAATGATCATTAATGAATTGTTAATATATATACAAACTTTGCTCCTTGCAACACTCTCTTTTATCCATATCACGTCCTTCTTTCTCTATCTCTGAGTTTGTTCTCTAGGAGTTTGAAAGTTGCTAAGGATTATAAAGATTTATATTACCTGTTACATCTTAATCTCACAAACACATGTTCAATCAAATCTCACGTCTTCCCTCACAAACACATGTTCAAATTAATGCATTTCTAGCTCTCAGAAAAGAAAGGGCTGTGTAGAGTTAACCTACTAAGACTGACATAAAACTCTCAGTTTCAGGCATGAGCCATTTTGCCTATACACCCTGCTGGCACTTCAAATAAATTTCAGACAAACACCATTTGGAGAGTAGAAATGAGACAGAATACGCTGAAGAGAATTGATCTCACAGTTTCCACCTCAGGTTTTGTTTTTGTTGTTGTTGTTTTTAAATGTTCACATTTATTTTTCCTAATGCTTATTCCAACCAGGGTTTGAATATCTGTATCTGATGATGTTACACAGAGAATGGTGAAATAATAGAAGCACAGCTGTGTCTTGCAGGCTCTTTAGGGACTGAATAGACTACTAAAACAATTATATACTCCAGGTTTATCAGATTCCCATTATTAATAGACTAATACCGTTCAGACTTTCAGATCTAGGTCCACAGTTACCTTCACCTCAGCATTTAAAAAATGTCATTTGCTTTCTGGATTCACAATATCATATAGCCTGAGACCCATCTTCCATACAGATATGATATATATTCATTACAATTCAGGTGAGGTGCCCCTGATTTACCCGAATTTTCCAGTTCTCATGTTTATGGCTTTTATCATTGAGCTCTGATTTACCAGTAATCATATAGTAGATGTGTGAAACCTGATAAATTCCTTCACCTTCCTGGAAAATAGTTTTGTCACTGTGTAGAATGAAAGGTAACTCTTTTATTACATATGTCTTTAGTGCCATCCAGTCAAAGTTATTCTTTCCACCTCTTTTTTTCTATAGGAAAATCTATATTTCTTCCCTGTGTAGCCAAATTCCTTAGAAAGTTAGAAATAAAATAAAAGCTTCTAGTGAATGCACGAGCAGACAAAGTTTAATGAAAATTCTCTCTAATACATTTTCTTTGTTTTCTTCAGGAACAAGATGAATGGCATATGTTAGAAAACTAGCCTTGGAGAAAATAATTGAAAAATAGATATTTTTTTCTCACATGTTGTCTACTTTATATATTCCGTTTTAGTGAACAGGCTCACATATCCTATAATGCATCTCAACATATTTTCATTGGCTTAACATTGACTTTTCATTACCTCTTCATTAATAGCATCAGAAAGGCTACAATGTTACAAGAACTCAACTTTGTAAATACCTTACAGTGTGTGGAATTAACACATCTTGACCTCATAAATGTTATAACAGAATGCTTCATGATTAAACACCCACTTTATACATGTTTTAATCTAGCAGGTTAATGCATTCAAGGTTTATTTCTTTATTATACCATTAGAAAAACAAACAAAAAAACCCCAAAAGAACAAAACCCCACCCAAATCCCACAATAAAAAAATCCAGCATCATGTGTACTATCCTACACTCTTTCTTCTCTTTTTGCAAATAATAACACTCTTAATTAGCTAGGCTACTTAGTAGCTTATTTGTTTTCTGTTTACATAAGTATCAGACCTTAATATAGACAAGAATTTTCATCCTACAATTGTTAGGTTTATAGTAGACTACTGTAGTATAGTACACAAATTGATCTCTCCCCTACAAGATGTCAATCTGAAGCTTGCTAATTTTTCTTTTTTGTTATCTAGATCACTGAAGAGTCCCCAGGACTCCCTATGTGACTTGATAACTGCCAACATAATGTCAAAGATCATAATAAATGACCTAAACAAGCCCTACAAAGATCTTCACTGAGCATCTGAAAGTCAGTTAATGACAAAAATAAGACTGTAAGCATTGGCTTTGGAGCTTGCAACTGTTACTTGAGTATCTAGCTGTATAGTTCATCTCAAAATAATTCTTAAAATGTTCTTTTAATACCAAGGTTGATAAAATTTACTCTGAATAACTAGCCTCCATGATCAGTAAAACAAATGAAGTATGCTCTCCCAGAACACTTTATTTGGTAGTTGGATTCACTGCTGTCCAGTGAGGTACAAAGCTACCATGTTTTCTTTTGGTATTCTTGGTGTCAAATGTGGAGCTCATTATGTAGTCTCTGCTCAGCTGGGTGGTCCTTACTCTAGCAGACCCACAGTTTTCATGAAAGAAGAAAATTACTCATCTTAACATCCCTGCTTCTCTGACGAATTATGTAAAATTAATTGATAAGAATTTCCATTTCTCTAGGAAGTCCACTTAAAATCTGTGGTAACTACAAGATATCTTAAAAAACAAAACAAAACAAAGAAACAAAAAAACAACAACAAAAAAAAAACAACCAACCAAACAACACAACCAAACAAAAAAAAAAAACAACCAAACAAACTAAAACATGATATAGACATGGCATTAATTTATATTGCATTATACCCATACCTCCAGGTCATATCAGTAATGAAAAAGTTAACATACAATATCATTTCATCAGTGCAGAGTGAAAGCAATAATAGACAGTCTTAACAGTGAAGGTCTGTAATCTATATCATTTTTTGACTGAGGCTGTAGAGAGATATTGAAGGAATATGAAATGATTCTATCTCAATATTAGCATTGCTTATTCAGATCTGGTACGAAATAGCAGCTGGCTCCAGCTCTCATAACTGAAATACCCACAAACAGGATGATAAACTAATCTTTTTCTCTTTTTAATGTTTTGGTTTTTTTTTTTTTTTTTTTTTTTGCCTTTAACCCCAGTGAATCACAAAGGATATTTCTGCCTTACTGCAAAATATTTAAAACTTTACATTATTTTCTTTTCAAGATTTTTTTTTAATTTTATTTTATGTCTTCACATTGTTCAAATGAATAAACAAACAGTCCAAAACACCCTGCTAAAAGGTTGTGAGCACACAGAATAGTTGTAAGTGCATGGCAGACCACAGAATTAATCTGAAATATTTTTCTGAAGTTTTCCTAGAAATAGTGTCAACTTCCTATATATAACCATTCCATGTTCAGTTACAAAGAGCTATGTTACCCACAGTCCTGTGCCAGCTACTGGTGCTGAGCCCCTCACTTGCCTCACCCTTCTCCACCCAGTAGCCTGTTTTGGATCACACACTGTTCCCACTCCAGTGGATGGAGGTTAAAGACTCCCACTGGTTCCAGTAGCTGACACCACAGGCTGGGGGTGCCTACACCCCCAGTCTGACTCCAGTAGCTGTCACAAAATTTCGCTCACACATATATGTCACACACACACAGAGGGAGAGAGAGAGAGGCTAGAGTGAGATTATGCAGGGAGATAGTTAAGAAAATATTTAATCAGAAGATACAAGGAGACAGAATAGATTGCAGAGTGATCTAAAAAGCATACAGGCTGGCCTCATTTAACACACAACTGTCCCCTTCTATACCCCTTTCTCTCTACCCCTGCTCTTTGTTCCTCTCTGCTCCTCCCCTTTCCCTGCACATTCCTTCATCAATTTGCACACTCCAATCAACACCCTAGACCCCCAGGTGGCATCCTTATGGGCTGCAAAATCCATGCCTCTCTGAAGTGATTCCTGGAGTTTGTTGAGAGCCCATCAATTTGTGAAACTGATAGGGTATCATTATTGTGCTGGGTTTGTGTGTGTGATAGGAGTGTTTGGTAGCAGGGGAGGGGGCTACAGGGGTGGCCCATGTAAGAAGCTTCTCAAAGCTCCTCCGGCTCCAAGTCAGCCAAGCCAATTAGCAACAGTGGCTGCCCCTCAGCAATAACATATTTAAGGAGGGGAACCTGGGAGGAGGAGTGAAAGTTGTAAGAAGTTGATAGCTTTGTTTCCTTGTAATATTTGCTTGAAAAGACAGACTGCATAGAAGATAGGTCCTTGAAATAAGCTGTTATTGTTACAATATCTGAAGGTAGTAGTTGCTTAATTACATAACCTTTGAAGAGTGTGTTTGATTAATTGGATAGCCTTGCACGTAGCTGCTGACCTTCCAAGGTCAGTTTAGATTAAGTAGGATACTTGTTGAAGGCCCAAAGGTAAGAAGAGTTGCAAAAAGACCAGAATGGACTGGTTTTGTGATGTGTGGACTTAATCCAGACAACAATGAATTCCAAGAGAGACAAAATTAAGAAAAGTACAAGGTAAAGGACATGAGGAAGGAGGAAATAATGTCCACCAACTCATTAAAACGACCACCAGGAGGCAAAACCATGCATGCGTAAAGGACATTATAATATTAAAATGAGTTCCTGGATACCTGGAGCAGAGCTGAGTGGGGGGCGAATGGAGGGGTGGGATGAGGTGTTGTTAAGATGTGGTAATGCTTCTCATCATCCTACTCTCTTAAGTGTTGTTCTTAGTGTCTGAATTTAATTTATGTTATTTTTAGTTCCCCTAAGGTGTCTGTCTTTTGCTGGTGACCATAATGTGTGAGTCATCCTTCCTTGTAATTATCTTGATTCCTGAGCCTTTCGCTTCATTTTCTCCTTCCCAGTCTTGAGGGGAAAGTATGTAGTGAGCAGCTGTGTGGTGCTCAGCGACCCTCTGAGTTGAAACTACAACAGCTGTTTTTTGTCAGATCTGTGTCTCTCTATGCTTTGTTTATCTCCTCCCACTTTACCATATCATGCCATTTTTACATAGTACTGAAACAGGTGACCTTACTGACATCAAACTCACGCTCTACACACCCTTATCAACTGGTGTTTCTGACCAAGTTTGTTTCATGGTGTTGTCTCTGTTATCAGGTTTTTGCCTCTGTATGTTTTACTTCTCCCTTTTCCTCATTATCCCATTTTGACAAGGTCCTTGATCAGATAACCTTAAGGGAGCAGATGCTCTTTCCTTACACCTGCTCTTACAAAAAGCACCTTTAAAATGATATTTTATACTGCTTTACACATATGCTATGTCTCACTTTTTATGTAATATTGCTTCACCAGAAGTGATGGATTTGTCCGATAAAGATGTAATTTCACTGACTACCTCAAAAATATATGTACTATATAACACAAGTAAAACTTTTTGTTAGTCAATATCTATCTGATGCTACTGGTACAGGTTCTAGTGGACTTCATGCATGGGGAAAACTGTCTACAATTTGTTTTTTGCATGTCATCATTCCCACTATATTTCATGTGCAGATGAAAAAGTAATTTACCTAATATTTCCAAGTCTTCCTCATTATTTTTCTTATAGCTCTTTCAGATGACCAGAATAATTAATAAATTCTACTGAATTTGCCATGCAAGCCTACAAGGTCAATGATCAAGCACATCCAAAACCCCAAGGTAATGTTTACTGGAGTTTAATTAGGGATAAAAGTCTGAGCAGCTCAGGAATTAGAATTGACTGCTCTTCTGCCTGGATATCAGAGTCCTCAAATAACATTTATGCAATCCCAATGTATTTATGAAGAGGAGGTCCATGACCCTATCTGTTTTATTTTAAACACCAATGCACATCAATACTATGAATTATTCAGGTGATACTGAATTTAAAATGTGTGACTTAGGTCAGACTCCAAGATCATTATGCTTAAAATTCAGACAGAAGCAGTGCCTGAGGGGATTGTAAGATAAAGGGATAACCTCTGGATTAATGAATGTATTACGAAGGATCTTATCGTCATACTTTCTTGTACATTCTGATCACGGAAATATGATAAGTACTGAAGTTAATCAGGCTCAAATCCAAGCCTTCTCATACCTTAAGAAAAATTCAGAGGTTACAACTTCTGTGGTCCATCTGTTATCTATTCAGAAGGATTATTAGTCCTCCTGTCTTCCTTTAAATTTAACATAATTAACATTGACATGTAGATCAATATGGTTTAACCTTCCTCATTTCCCCACAACTTTTAGTTAAAAGGACATTTACACATTTATAATTAGGAAGCAAAATGGCTCCGTTGTATTTGTTAAAATTATATATTTTAAACAGCTAGCATTAAACACAGTACTCTTAATACCATTAAAAACCCTAGTAAATCTGGCAACTAGTTAAATTTATTTATAGTAACTTAGTCTGTACTTAGTAATTTTTCTCTCTTTTTCTTTTTATTTCTTTTTTTTTTAATATTTTTTTAAAGTGTTAATTGTCCTGGATCTTCAAAATATAATAGGAGGGAATACTTAAATGATAAGCTTATAAAATACTCTTGAATAGTATCTTTCCTCTACACCAACATTAAAAATCTTAACTGTCATTCAAATAGAAGTTTTCTTTCCATCATAAACTTGGAAAACAAATAAAACAGGAATTATATTGTGCATTCAGTGCTGATTTATATTTAGATAGTTATCTAATAAATCATGGTCTCCTCTGGAACAATGTTTTCTAAATTCTGGCAGACTTTTTTTGACATGATTGCTGTGGTTTTGTTATTGTGGAAATATTTTTTTAGATCCCAGTGGATTTTCTAGTCACAGACTAAACAAATATGATGGATAGTTACACTCCTTAAGAAACTTAAAATCTAAGACTAGTCTCCCTAGCAAAGGAGAGAGAAGACTGTATCTAAACTAACACATCAAGAACTGCATCTTCACCATAGTGTGAACCACTAAGGTTGCACAACAGTAATTTCTTTCCTTCATATAAAGAGAGGACTTGAAAGCATGATTCACTTCTATCCCCACAGGCTTTGAGGAGAAAAGGAAGAAAAAACTATATCCCCACAGCAAAGAAACAGGGGATCAAAACTTGAGGTATGTCTCAGTAAGCATACTTGATATCATCAAGACTATATTAAGAGATTTCAGAAGGGAACTTTACAGAACAAGATCTCTTGAAGCAACTTGGGGTGAGGTAGTGAATTATCCAGATTATGTGTTATTAATAAGGTGCACATCTTTTAAGTATGGATTTTAAAGCAGTCACTTAGGATGGGGAGGTGTTCTGTGAGAACTAAAAGATCAGAACCTTGCTTTCTGTTAATCCAGAGTAAGAATATTGTCATAAAAGGTATTTCCCCTTCAGAAGTAGATAACTGTTTAATTTTCCATGAGAAATATTATTATGTCATTTCAGGAAAAGATGCACTCTGTGCATCCTAATATTTTATCATGAGACAGAATCCTGGCTTTCAGGTCATCAAATAATTTTCCTTTACATTGTATTTCAATACAGAACAAAACCTTATCACTTCCAGTGTCCTTGTTTGACAATGATAATCTCATTATGAGCATTCTCTTAGATTCCTGAATAAGAAATTCCTCTGATTTTTCTCATAGTCTTAATAGATATATACCATAATACTTGCAATTTATTTCACCTTCTTTATAACTGATATATTTCATTAAATGTTTTATTACATTCTTCTCTTATCTGATTCTTGTTCTAAAGGATATAGATAGGGGTGATAGCACTGTCTTTAAAAATATATTCTATTACAATGTAAAAAGTATGTTAAAAATTTGTTGTTTTGCTACACTTTCACTTAAGCTAAAAAGTAAGCAAAGTGATTCTTCGATGAACTGCACAAATGAGCCAAATATGAATATATATTAATAAGATATATTGTGCAGATTTTTATGGTTGCTGTATTTAATTCAAATGACTCTTATGTCTGAGAATATCATCTGTATGATGTTGATGAATAATAGGCACTGTGGTACGTACAATATACTTCAAATTAACAAGACATGTTGAATTCCCTCCTACATTTTCGGAAACTCATCAAAATCTTATTGGATCATTCCCTAATTACTAAAAAAACCACTGTTCATTAAGGACAGTTCAATTTATTTGTATGAGTATTTGTTAATGGGACCTGATTTTCATAGATCTTGCATACATATAGATCTGTCAAACAACATTTGAAACTGTAAAAGTTCAAACACAGAGTTTGAAAAAGAGTTCCTTTTTTTTTTTTTAATTTTGTGAACTTTACCTCTTCACCCTCTAGTGACAAAATCATTCCCATCTTGTAAATATTAACCATATGTTTATTTTTATTAAAATTTAGATTTTTAAAAAAGGATAATACTTATATTTAGAAGCAATGGAAAAAAAAAGTGAACATACATATACTTTTTTTAACTCTTATTTAGGCAGATAAGTAGAACCTCTGACTAGTGAGCATATGGAGCTCCCACTGTCCTATGGCAAGAACAACTGAAAAACTGTTAGAAAAGAGAAAAAAAACAAAAAGTATTGGGCAGTATGATATTCCTTGTCTTCCATGTTAATTTAGAAGTTTATTCACAGTCCACAAAAAGTAGTTACCTAGAAAGCATAAAAACCAGTTATTTCTTAGTTACAGTTTTGATGAGGAATGATGTCAGAAAGTAAGCCTGAACCAGCCTTTTAAGGAAGAAAGGTGGCTTCGGGAAACTGAAATGTTCTTTTAATTAGGCTTGTAAATCTGAGAAATTAGATAACAATGTTATGTAATGATTATCTAAGGACAGGAGAGGTGCCTGGCTTCTCAGGAAGACTCTCCAAAGACTTTGACCTTTGATTCAGACAAAGAATGCTTTCCTTAAAAATTAATATTTATGCCAGGCACTAAATATTCATTCTTATTGCTATTTATCTGAAGGTAAGGAGAGACTTGAGAAACAGGTAAATGGTAGATAAGAAAAAAATAAAAAAATACACCACTATCCCAAAACAACAAAAAAACATCCAAATCACCAACATTCAAAGATCTAGGATTTCATTATCACACTGTTAGCTTATTCTACTTTATAATATATAAGTAATTTGGTAAGGATTATATAAAAATGTGTTTGGCTAAATGCCATAAAACATTGATACAGTGGGTAATCCAGTTTACGGCTATCGGTTAGTGACAGAAATCTCAAGGCATTGGCTTACCAACAGAAGTTAAAATAATAGCACACTCATTAAGTTACAGATGGTAGTAGCAGAGTTTCCCTTTCAGCCAGCATAATTCATTTTAGTCATTAAAACATTAGTAACAACATTTTTGGGTGAATTATGTTAATGTATATAGCAAGGTTCACATTAAACATGCCCTATGATACCTTGTACTTTCTGACAGCAGAATGGATTTCACAGCAGTTTTATATCCTCCTGTGCTAACCATCCATGCAGAAAGTACAGCTGTTGGTGGTCAGCTTAGAAATTCAAATGTTATACTTGAAAAATCAGGACAGCATGACTTCCTCATCAGGGTATCTTAGAATGGCTATATAATGGAAGCAACAGTGCCTCAGTACAAGAAGGCATAATTTATGTGTTTTATGCTGTTGGCAGTGAAGTGCTTTCTTGAATAAGCATCAGCACAAAGACAAGCTTCAGTTTTTTGGTGAATAGAAGATCCTTTAAACTGAATTTATTTTAGGTGCAAGTAAGTTATTTTGAAATTAATCAGTTGAGTTGCATGTTATCTTAGCTTTTTGATATTAAAAATTACCAGCAGCTACTATTAAGATATTGACCAAAACAAGTCAGTATGGAATAAGAACAGGAGTGTAACAAAGAGAGTCCAATAATTTTATCAGAAATTGCAGATACACAGTTGGAGAGTTAATGTGAACTCAGTGGTGACAAATTATTTCATAATCATCAAAGACCTTTAACAGATCAAAAGCCCTCATCTTAGAAATATTCATAATAAACATTTGATTATTTCTTGGAAAAAAGTAAGCCCAAAGCACACTTCACCTGTAACAGTCTGTAACACTGAGGGAATCCAGTAGTTTAAATATTTCTCAAATATTGTTTTCCCAAACATTAAAAAAAAAAAAAAAAAAAAAGGTGAGAAAAAAAATCTATGCCTGTAAATGTATATGTTTTGTTGAACATCTTTCAGTGAGTGACCTATGCCCAAAAGAGTATCTAAGATCTTAATGACACCCATAAGACATTATTAAAAAACAAAACAAAACAAAACAAAACAAAACAAAAACAACCCAAGCTTTTTCTTCTATAGGTTATGCCAGCAACCAAAGATGAAGTACAGAAAACTCACTGTAAACAGCCCAGAGCAAAGCTCCCCATTCTTGTGCTTGGGAGAAACTCATCATACTACAGAATACTGATAATTTTTATATGTTCCTTTTCATTATGATTCTGTTTTTTTGTTTTTCACCAGGAAAACTAGAGTTTCAGTCATCCCTGTTAAACACTCCAGAAGTATTTCATGATTGTATTAGAATATTCATATGAAGCTTAGATAACCACCTACCTCAGACAACAGTTTAGCAATTTTTTAAAATTGAGAAATAAGGGAAAAGTGAAATTTCTACAATAGAGATAACATAGCACATCAGATGAAGGGCATGGCTCTTGATTACAGATCCAAAATTTGCCCTGAGATCCTACATAATGAGTCATAAAAATAACAATTTTGTATTATATAAGTATATATTACCACATACATAAAACATACTGCAATACACTTGGCAAAACATTTTTAAACTGATCTTTAAAATTATTTTGATGCCTTTAAATTACAGAAAATATTTTGCTAAAATGTTCCTCTATACTAATTTCATAAGAACTTTATAGCAGAATGAGAATGACACGTTTGACTCAAACTGATTACAAAATGTTTCATTTAAAGATAAAAAAAAAGCATAAAAAATGAAAACATAAAAAGCATTACATATCCACCTTTCATGAGTGCTTACTCAAAAAATAAAATTAATAACATAATAATAAGTCAACTGCAGAACAAAATTAATTTGACTTTGTCCTATGTCAGGTCTATCAACTATTCATATTAGTGCTTTACTCCAAATTTATATTGAGAAGTGAGGTTGGCAGAGATGATCTCCAGAGGTGTTTTTCCACCTCAACTATTCTGTTGCTGTTTTTACATAAAATTGCTCTTGTCACAGAAAATACATTTTCCTTAATTGAAAGAAAAGGCTTATAGATTTTAGTGTTTTGATATCATTAATAACAATGAAAATAAAGAACAATAACAAAAAAATAAAAATTGGTATACTGAAGTATCCTGAAAAAATTTACAAGTTCAAATATCTATTACATTACTGTTAAATTAGCAAGTACTGTTTTCTGTCAGACAGTGCTACAGACAGGTAGACTGGACGGTGCTCAATGAAAGAGGCAGATGTTGCTTGTACTATGATTTTTTATGCTTGTACTATGTTTTTAGTATTGTTACATCATAATTTGCCAGGAAATGCACTGACAAACTGGAAGGTATAATTCTCACTATATCTTTGACTATGATTGTAATTACCTGGAGTAACAGCATACAAATAAACATTGCTAGAAATATGTATTTCTAGATAGTTTCTAGCAAGACATTTTTCAGATGGAAAAAATATTGGAAAGGATCTGCTTATTCAAAGAATTATGCCTTATTCTGTTGTCTGTCTTGTCATTAGAATCATTTTACTAGGTCAAATTCAATGTTTATTTTAGTGCATAGTAACATCTAGGTTATTATGTGCATCATTTGGAAGAAAAATACTACCTTATGGACATTATCTTAAGACTAGTCAAGACAGGGCTTTTTTTGAAACCACAAATTTTGCAGGTTCAATTAAATGCAGGCAGTTTTATTCCAACTATTATTTAGAAGTGTAATTCATGTAATTTAGTCATTTATACAACTGAATGCAACTGTATGCCAGGTATTTAGATATCCAAGTTGGATTAACTGCATCGATAAATAATTTCACACATAATTATGATCAAGTGTGGAACCATATATATATACACATATAAAAAATAATAATCCCCATGTTATATTATCTAGCTTCTAGATACATCTATGGAAACAGAAGAACAGATACAAATAAGGATGTCATTATCTTAACCTAGACTATCCCAATATCTGAAAATTAACCATATGTGCTATGTATGATATATAACAAAAATTAAAATTTTCCTCATTGAAAAAGAAATTAAAGATATTTGCTTATGGAAAATAAATGATTTTGTATAGAAAAAAAAAATACCACGGAACTGCTGAATTGTATTATTTTTAGATGACTAAAATAGATAAAATACTGTGTAATTATTTTTTTATGTTATGTTAGATATGATACTGTAATAATAATCTAGTTTAGAATTTATATTAATTTCCTTAGTTTTAAGGTCTTGGATCTCATTTTGTTCCTGAACTTTGCTTAGGTGGCCCATATTTCACCCATCAAATTTTCTGAACCTTTATCAGACAGATCTTTGGAACCATCATGGATAGGAAAACATTTACTATGCCCAGCTGTACCCATCTAAAAGTAAGGTACGTCATTTAAGTAAGATGACAATGGACAGGGATCTGTGTTTTTAGATGACCACTCATCTTACCCTAAAATTTGTAAGGCTGAAATGGACTCTTGAGATTTCTGTGGTTTTACTTGACTTTAGCAGGAATTTAAGGCAACTGATGGAATATTCACAGAAGTGTAATGTTGTTCTTAAGAATTTAGGCAACATGCAAAATAATCCCTTTAGACATGGGTTTATCCCAAAGATGATTCATGTCAGGAACCTAATTTTGCAACCTCCAAGTATTTGGAGCAGCTTATTTGTCTCTAGTACCTCCATCTGAACTAAAGTGAACTCTATATGAATTATTCTCTCCAAGATAATCTTCAAGTGCACTTTCATGTCCTCCTTGCTTAGGTCATTAATGCCTTCCTGGAACACAGTTTCATGTGCTTTGGTTAGATGTGTGAAGTTTGGTTAGCTGAACCTGGGATCTTTTTCAGATATATAGTTGTAGATTTGTAATATCTGTCAGTTCGACATCCTAATTCTGAAACTAAAGCAATAGTGCATCGTGTGATTTAGTTCTTCAGACCCCTTTCTCACTCTTTAACTATGACCAAAGCAGTAGACTTAGCCTGAACATTTATGTACACTGCACAATTTAACCATTTATATGAGTCTATGTATCTATATCAGAGTTACCAACAATACTTTGCTTACATATGAAAAAGATGTAAAAATTCTGGTGTACATTGTAAGCTAATAAGCAAAGTGGAATGAATAACCATGTAAATGTGCTGAAATATTTGTAGAATGTGTTAATTAATATCCAGTGATGCTTCACATGTAATTATGTACTTGTAATTAAGGTCTATCTGAATTCTATATGTCTAAATTAAAAATATTAGTTCAATTTTAAAAGAACCTAATTTTTATAGATACAGTGTTTACAACAGTTTACAAAAACAAATAGATTTAAGAAACAAATAACCAGATTCTTTATTTGTTGAGGCTGATATGCAATTTTACACTAGATAATATCCAATTCATAATTTTTGAGCTACTTATAATTCCTGTAGTCAAATGAATATAACACAGCAAGGAACAGAAGTGATTTAACATATTTCAAAGTAAACTACAATCTAACACCTATGATTTGTTTGATTTCAAGGGCAATGAACAGATTCAGCCTTGATCTTCCAATAGAATTCCATGAGTGATGCTGAAGCTTATTCACAGTACAGTATAAATTCCTCAAGTAATAACTAGTTTACCAGTGCTGTTTTTCTCTTTCTCTACAAAGTGGTATCCCCAAAAGAAAAAGAAAAAAAAAATACTAACTCCAAATGTTATTAATGTGTGCAACACGCACTAAATTCTATTTGATTGTCGTAAAGGTAAAATAATACTTTTATTGCAGATCTCATGCATTTATGATATAAAATAACCCTACCATTTGTTAGATGCCATAACAGGACTTTAAATTGCAGAGTCTTAAAGACTTCTCTCCTTTGGAAGTCACACGGAAGAGTGAGTACATCTTAGGGTATGAACTGGACTGAGCTGCCAAAATGGTCTTCCTAGTTTCATAACCTGCAATGGAGGTAACGGAAATGCACCAGGACTATTCTCCCAAAACTACTGTGATCCATCTTGATGGGAGAAAGTCTTCTAATGCTGACAATGTGCCAGTTCTCTTCCATTTGAGAAAAAGACAAGACTTGATTGAAAGCAGCACATCTTTCCTTTATACCAACTGCTGTCTTGAATTGTGGAAATATCTGTTTCTGATAGCTATAGATTACTATACATCTATAAAAGGCTATTTTATTGTCTGCAAGAAATATTTCTAGAAAACAAAAGTGTACAAAATTAATTGAGGAAAAATTTTGACAGCTTACCCTCCTTTGCAACTCATAATGCTAAAGGAAAATATAAGAAATACATGTTTGTGTAAAAGTTAATGGAAAGTGGAAAAAACATTTCATTCTAGATAATTGACTGTATTACTCAATTGCTGCATAATAAACCCAAGAAAGTATACTATAAATAAGTCATCATTGATCTTAAAGATTGATAATACAAGTTTCTATTATTGTATTAATCTGATGAGATTTCAGAACTAAATGCAACATTTAATTTGTAATCTTGTATCCATGGAACTGTAATGTTGAAGCTTCACACTGTGGCATGCTGTACTTCTAAAGATCCTTTGAAAGAAGACACCTATTGAAAATTACTTCTGTTAAATCGTTAAATACCTGATTGTTATTGTTAAATTACTGTAAGATCATTAACCTGGGTATGGCAGAGAGACTTAAGTTTTGAACAATATTAAGATTTCTTTCACACTGTGGTGTAAGTATTTAATTATAGTGTGCAAGGATTACAGTGATCTCATTTTGATTTTGCTGAGCTTTCTAATTTAATTAATTTACCAAGAAGTAAATTATATTAAAAAATAATTTAAAAACGAACAATTATTTGATAATGAATATAAGTTGCCCAAAACACATCAGATGCCCACGTCTCCATTAACTTTTGTCTACAATGTACTCATGTACACCTCAATCATCTTACAGTCCCTTAAGACAGTGTATTGGGTTCATGTGACAAGGTTTTAGTAGCAGAGGGCAGCAGCAAAGACACCAGAATCTGCCCCCATGCCAGACAGATTCAGTTTCAGCCATCTCCAAAACAGACCCACTGCTGGCCAAAGCTGAGCCCATCAGCAACACTGATTGGTATCTCTGTAGTAACATATATCAGAAAGGGTTAAAAAAAAAAACACTGTAGGAGCTGTGAGAAAGGAGTGAGAGAAAGTGATAGAAACATTCTGCAGACACCAAGGTCAGTGAATAAGTAGGGGGAGGAGGTGCTCCAGGTGCAGGAACAGAGATTACCCTGTAACTCATGCAGAAGACCATGGTGTCACAGGTTGTGTCTCTGCAGCCCTTAGAAGACCACTGTGGAGAAGATATCCACACTGTACCCTGTGGAGGACAGCATGCTGGAGCTGGTAGATGTACCTCAAAGGAAGCTGCAGCCCATGGAGAGTTTATGTTGGAGCGGGCTCCTGGCAAGAGCTGCAGCCCTTAGAGAGGAGCCCATGCTGGAGCAGGTTTTCTGGTAATAACTGTTTCCCTGTTGGGGACTCACGCTGGAGCAGTCCATTCCTGAAGGACTGTACTCCATGAAAAGGACCCATGCTGGAGTAGATTTTAACTGTAGTGTCGTGGTTTAGGCCTGATTGGCAGCCAACCACAATGCAGCACCTCTCTCTCCCTTCCCCTTCAGCAATGAGAAGGGACAGAGAGCCAGGCTTGGGGTTCAAGATAGGACTGGGATGGGGGAAAATCCCCCTTTTATGATCACAAACAAAAGGCAGACTCGTTAGGGGAAGAAAAAAAAAAAGAACATATATTTATTACAGACACTAACAACACATAACAGAGTAGGACAGTGAGAAGCATTGCCACATCTTGAGAACACCTTCCCCCCACCCCTCCCTTCTTCCCGGGCTCAGCTCTGCTCCCGATATCTCTACCTCCTCCCCCAGTGGCGCAGGGGCAGGGAATGGGGGGTGCAGTCAGTGCTGCCACTTCCTTCATCTTCGGTGAGGGGAGTGTCCAAAACTTGTTCCCTCCTGCTCCATCGTGGTCCCCCTCTCACAGGAGACAGTCCTCCACAAACTTCCTCCGACTTGAATTCCTCCCATGGGCCGCAGTGTTCCCCACACTGCTCCGTCATGGGTCACTAACTTCCTCCGACTGGATTCTCTCCCACGGCTGCAGCCCTTCCCGAGCTGCTCCGGCGTGGGACTCCCCCACATGCTGCAATCCTCCCAGCACTGAATTACAGCAGCGGAGCTACCTTTTCCTATGAGACCCCGGCCTTCTTCGGGCACAGAACCTTGATTATCCGAGCAGGAGCAACAGGCCATAAATCAATGTCTGCTCCACCGTAGATCTTCATGGGTGGCAGGGGGGACCGCCCTGCCATCTCACCACAGGATACAGGGGGGTCTCTGCTCCGGCACACCTCCCCCCTCCTTTCTTCCTCTGTTCCTCCACTGACCTTGGTGTTCATGCAGCTGCAGCAACTCCTCCTCACAAGTCCCACTGCCCGTCACCACGTCCCTTCTTAAATACGTTATCGCAGAGGCGCAGCTGATTGGCTCAATTTCCCAAACAGAAGTGGAGCTGATGTGGAGCTGGGGGAGCTTCGAGAAGCTTCTCACAGGGGGCCGCCCCGATAGCCCCCTCCCCTGCCACCAAAAAACTCCACCACTCACTCAACCCAGGACATGTAGCCTGTAGAAAGGACCCACATTGTAGAAGTTCATGAAGGACTGTCTCTTGTGGGAGGGAGACTAAGCTGGAGCAGGTGAAATGAAGAAAGAACAGCAGAGATGAAGTGTTATGAACTGACTTCAACCCCCATTCCCCATCCCCCTACACTGCTTAGTGGGGAGAACAGAAGTGTTGGGAATGAAGTTGAGCCGGGAAAGAAGGGAAGGGTGGGGGGAAGGTGCTTTTAGTTTTGTTTTTATTTCTCACTATCCTAGTCTGTTATTGGCAATAAATTAATTGGCAATAAATTAAATCCATTTATGAGTAATCTCAACATTCTTAACTGTATCCATGAGCTTTTCCATCTTATTTTCTCCCTGTGTCCTGTTGAGGAGGAGGAGTGATAGAGCTGCTTGGTGAGCTCCTGGTGGCCAGCCAGTGTCAAACCACCACAGCCACTTAAGAGAAACGTGTTTCCAGAATATGATTCACTGAACCCTAAACAGATAATTGAAGTATTCTCAGTGTTAAGTCTTCATAGGGGGTGATTTTCTCTTTCTAAATGGTCAAGAGTCTGTTGATAGGGATAATTTAATGCAGTGGTGTAATACATACCTGAAACATAGCAGACAAAACCAGGAAGACCCTCTCATGTGCAGTTAAGTTTTAGTAAGTAGGCTGAAAAGCTAATATTGTCCTGGGAGATTTACACAATTACCATTTTAAATAATAATTATAAAAAAAAACAAAAAAAAAAAAACAAAAAACAAAACAAAAAAAAAAAAACCAAACAACAAAAAAACAGAAAAAGAAACAAACAAAACCAAAACAAAATGAAAAACAAAACAAAACAAAACAAAAAACAAACCCACAATCCTTGATGCATAGACTTACAGAATTTTAATAACAGAATTTTACATTGAAGAGAAGATGAAATATACTCTTTTGGAAAAAAGAGATATGATGGGGGAAATTGTGTTTCTTTAAAATGTCTTTTATAATAAAACATTATATGTCATTGCCGTATCACTGACCTTTATTTATATCTAAAAAATGTCATTATACACCTAGGAAATAGGTTCCTTATACCTCTCATTATATATGGCTACATAGCTCACTTGAATTAGGGTTTTCTAATCCTGGGTGGAATATCATACTACTATAACTATTACTTCATTGAAAGCTAACTCAGATGCCTCTGAAATGGACTACATTGAGATATTATACCATGCCAGTATAAGTTCTTGGCATCTGTCCCAATCTGATATCAGTGAGGGTTCTTAAATGATCCCAAGAGTGAGATTAAGACACAAACGAGGTCAGATGCTGTACAACCTTGTGAACTTTATTAAACAAGTGACTGATAGCAGCGATAGGACAGGGAGAAAAAGGAAGGGAAAGTCAGAATCCCTAAGCTAGAAAACGGTAGAGATTCAGCAAGACTAAGTACCACCACCACAACTCCAGTGATGTTCTGCTGGCTCGGTCTCAGTGCTGGTGATGGTGTTCCAAGCTCCAAGCTCTGCTGAAGTCTCCACTCCCCCTGGAAGCCCCCTTTGATGCAGTCTTTTATTGCCTCAGTCCCCACGATTTCTCAGAAAAGTCCGCCCATTTCCACGGAGCTCATTGTCGTCCCGTGTTCTTCCATGCACACATGCCCAGGTGTTCACGGTGGTCTTGCAGGCGAGGGTGCGCATCTTCCTCACCTCCTCCATGTGGCTCACACACAAGTGCATCTGGGCAGGCACTGCCAGGGATGTTGTTGTTTTAGCTTTGGGCGGATGTCGTGGTTTCGTTGGGGACTATTCATCGTGGCAACAGGATGCTGAGGACAGGAAGTGGTAGTAGTGCAGCAGAAATGTTGAGACAAGCAGAGTCCAACACAGTCCCTTATGGCATCTAAGAATTGCAGAGGGACATGCTCTCTCTTGAATATGATGTCTGTCTACCTCTTTCTGGTCCTAAAATTGGTAATTAAGATATTTAAAAATTGCTTTTTAATATAGAAGTTTAGCAATTATAAGCACACTTTTATTTTTAAAATAGTTGAATCTAGTTCCAGTATTTTTTCTATGGACAATCTGATTTCTGGTTTATAATAGTGTATGACTTTTCGAGGTATATTAGTGTTAAATAAAAACAGCATATTGAAAAATGAGGTCCAAGCTTTACTGCCATAGTGATGATAAAATCCTGAGAAATTAAAATAAACTAGTGTAATAGAATTATTTCAGATACCTTACCAAGTGTACACATTTTACTGCTGTCTGTTTATAAAGTGGCAAGTAGTTCACTTTCCAAAATATTTTTTTAATATCTCAACCAGAGAAGCAGGAGTCCAATCATACTATCAGTGTGGTAATGCAGGTGTTTAACACAGATTTACACTGCCTACTCTCTGAAAAGCTGTCCCTCTCCATCACCTACCTCAGGCACAAATTATGAGATTCAGCATCAGATCAATGTTGGGAACAATCCCATACAAGATTTTTTTACGAGTAAACACTTAATGAGTAGACACCACTGGTACTAATCCATTAATTTATGTTGCCCTAACATATTTTGGAGAATATAGTCATTATAAAGTATTTCTGTGATATTGTCCAAGAATGCTTGGTAACATGTTGGGTTTTTTTGGCAGAAAACCATTTAAATTCAGAAACGGCAAAACTTGCATAAGGTACCTTTCCTGCATTGCAAGAGATTGTTTTGATGAAGCATAAACTGTTGAAAATTGTCTTCACCCTGCTATTTTTTGAATCATTCAGGAGACTTTTTGCAGCATGATCTAATAATAGTTTACAGTCTTTCTAAGACTAGAAATATGCCGAGGCAAGTAATATGCAATCTTTCTAAGAGTAGGCTTATGTCTAGCTGACCCAGAAGTTAACACAAACTGAGTGGGAAGCAAAGCAGCAGACACCATGATCCATGACAGAACAAGATATCCATGGAAGAAAGAACAAAATGGACAAACTGCTTCCACTTATTTATGTCCAGAACACATCTCAGTGACAACCACATATTTTAGCTTATCTCTATTCCTACTTGCTGATGATGTAAGTAGATCCCTGGGCACCAACTTGTTGGAGTAAAACAAATTTGTGCTGAGTATTAAAAAGAGAAGGAAAGAAATACTGAAGTTTTGAATCCTTAAAATTGTTGAAATGTACTTTACAAACAAAAGAAATTAACTGCCAAATATCTTGAAAAGTTACATGAACCAATTATGTATTAAAGTTTACTTCATTTCAAAGACAGAGATTGGAAAAGCAGAAAATGCCAAATTTATGTTGTTTGTATAGTCGTAGTTTGTTCCCTATACGCATAAGTGTTGTACTGAAAATGAACAAATTACAGAAAATTAAAATAAAAGAACAAATCCAAAACAAAAACGTAAAAAAATTCTTACCTGTTCTGCTCACAAGGAGTATTGTGGTTCCATCTTATATTTCCTACCTCTAAACTCAAACAAGCAACTTGTGTTTTACCTTTTTTAAATATATTTTCTTAACAGAAGTCTTCTTAACAAGTCAACACAAAAAAAAAAAAAAATGCTGAGTGTTTTATTACTGTATACCATATTTATTCTGTGATAAATCCCAGACAATTACCTTAGTGTGATAATGAGTTGATTCTTAATTCCTGCAAAAAAAAAATCTTCTTAGAAATAATTTTGAAATTTTTAAGTCTAGCAAAAAAGTGTCATGAACAGTCAGATTCTTTGTCTTTCCAAGTCTTTTGTTAACCTGACACGATCCTTTTGTCCAAATTCACACTTAGAAAATTAACCACTGGAATATGTTATACAAAACATCATATATACATCTAATGTACACACTGCATCATAATCACATAGTAAGAAGTCAATATTCTTTACAGTTCTGCAAACATGTAATTAAATGAAGCAAAAAAATTTTTTTGTAATACATATAACTTCTGAGCAGCCTTTATTTCTACATTAGGTTGCGTAAGAACTTAAGAAGACCAAACTAGAAAATAACCTGTCATAGAAATATGTTTGTAATTTAAAAATTGTTAATTAATTCACAGTTATTTCAAACAGATGTGTTTTTCAATCAAGTGTATAAAGCACTATGAAGTGCTTGTGTAAAGATAAATGTGAATACTTTATGTATTGTCAAATGCAGCCATGAAGAAATAAGCACAGAAGTAGAATGTAAAGAAGCACAAGAGAGACATATGACAAATATATAAGGCCTCAGAGTTTCAAAGTTTATTTGGTGAATTTTTTAATATTGTCTTGACCTAAATACAGCCTTTTGCTGGTATTTTTCAAATGTCTGTTGTTTCTATTCTCCTCTTCTTCTTCATGGAAAATTATCTTTATGAATGTAACACTGATTTCTACTGTCTTCCTGATGTGTGGTTTACTGGCCCAACAGGATTTCTTACCTGTGGATTGATTGGCAAACTGCTGAGAAAAACAACAACAACAACAGCCAACCAACCAACCAAAAGACTCCAGACTGAAGCAGCAAACATTTTCCACTAAGTAATTAGCAGCCAAGATAGGCAAGACAACCCCTTTCTCATCAGTGCCAAAATCCTCCTGGGCAGTGTATGAGGTGTTTAGTACTGAGCTTTTCTTGGAGGACATCCAATTTCCAGGTGCAATCTAAGACCCATAATTTTTTGCATTATTGCACTAAATTTGCAAGTACAGCTAGTTCTTTCTGGATCAAATGCTTTTTCAAAACGAAGGATGCCAGCATCTGATGTCAGTGTTGCTAAGTGCCTGATTACACTTAACACCATCATGTGCTGCCAGATGATTTATCTGAGCTGGCTGTAATAGAACAGCTAGAAGAAATTTAGTATTCAGAACAGTGCTGAATGCCACACAGACATTTTATATAAAGTTAATGTTGCAGTTAGCTTTGCTTCATTTTTTTTTGTTTTTCAATAGCTAAGTGATATATATGAATATAGGAACAATGGATTCAATTAAAAATTAGAAAAAATGATGACCAGTTATAACCTCTATGCAAACCACCTATGTTGTAACAAATCTGTCTTCAAGAGGTCATTTTATTAATGACTGAAGCCAGACAACCTATAATGAGGAAAGGTGAAGTTCACAAAGGATGAAATGAAAAGTATTTACATTCCATGCTCCATGCACTAATCCACATTAAAAAAATATATCTTTTCTACCTTTTTCAAAAAAGATGTTTGTATTCCTAGAAATAATTGTGAATTTTCTAGTTAAGTGATCTTATATTGGAAACTGGGTATTGTTTGAAATCCTAGCCTTGCAGAAAATTGTACATGAACTTTTAAAGATATAGAAATTTTTGACAGAGACAATTTTTTTAACCAACACTCAGGACAGCCAATGACGCTGAAGATGGGACACTCAATTTGTCTTCAAATTAGAAAGCTACTGTTTGGATTTGTTCTGAGTGACTTAAACAAATGATTTAAACATATTCACTGTGCCATCTATCCTGCCATGGAGAGTATTGGATTCTCAGGTATCATTCTGTTCTCCTAGAACTGGTGTCAGTGACATATCTCTGTAATAAACTACAAATTGTTGAGTTTAAATTTGAGTCATCATCTTAAAATTCTTTGAGGAATTCCTTAATCTCTGGGATAGCCCATGATGGGCTTTTGTTTTGTTTTGTTTTGTTTTGTTTTGTTTTGTTTTGTTTTGTTTTGTTTTGTTTTGTTTTTCTGACAGATTTTTTTAACCTGTGTTAACTAAATGAACATTTTATTCCTTATCCATCCACCAACAGAACTCTCTTAGAGACACATTCCAGTGCTTTCAACATCATCCTCTTTGAGGGACACATGTCCAAATTGATTCTTTGTCAGAATTTGCAAGTAAAGGAGCTTCAACAATGAACACCTGCGTGTCAGATGACTAATATACAAGAGCCAGTCCTCTAGATGCTAGCTGTGACACAGCTACTGCAACTAGTGGGTAGAATAAAATAAATAACAGGCAATGGCATCATGAAAACATGAAAGCATGACTCAGTCCTCTGTAGGAAACTAAATAAGATTCATCTCACCTAACTTCAGACATCTGCAGATAGAACAAGTGTTCTTTAATCGTCAATGGGAAAACAAGGCACTTTCATCTGACTTATTTTATAATTTTACCTTGAGATGAGAAGATTTATAAACTAAATGTGACCCTATTTTTCCACCAGTTTTAAAAGAAGTCTAGACAAGAAGCTCAAAAAATTTCCCGTGTATACTTATAGCTGATCAACTAAATACAATTTCCAGAAACTAAAAGATCACATGTTCCATTAAAGACATCTTAGTAACTTGAGAAGTTTGTCCTGCTTTCATGGAAAGTACATTGTTTCTCATTGCCAGGATTAGCCTGGGTTGAAATACCATTCTTAAAGACAAGTTAGTACATAACATTTTATGCTACATATGCTGAGACAGTTCAAGTCCAGACAGCTGATGAAGGAAGTGACTGGTCTAGGAGTTGTAAGTGTACTCCTGAAAATTTTACTGCCAAGACTTTTTCATTCATGCTGTCCCAGTCTGTTGTATCTCACTGAATTTGAGGTTCTTGATTATGTGCTGTGATGTCTTTTGTCTTAATAGGATAAAATTCACCCAAGTCATAAACCAGATAAGTAGCTATTCACAACTTCTAGTTGATTAACTGAATAATTCTACAGTATGAGCCATATGACCAAGTAAAATTATTTCTTAAGACAAACCCAGTAATGATATTTCAGGTGAAAAAATGAAAAGAATGAGAACATTTCAGCATCATGTGAAGGATTGCAAAGGGTGACCTGATTCACCAGAAACCATTCAGACTGAGGGACACTATGATAGTTTCTGAATCTCACATAGCACAGCAGGTGACAGATTGTTAACACTATAACAAGAGCAACAGCAATGCACAGCCACATAGATAACTACCTCTGACATTTAGAATACTAATATCTCAAGTAGACTCTTCTCCTCTGACCCTGATGTAACACTGATAGCCATCACCCACACTTGCCCCTGAATTTTCTGCTCTTGTTATGCTCTGACCTTTCCGTCTGGGTCTACACTCAGTCTGATACATCAGCTCTTCTTGCTTCCTATGGATTGAACAATCCTTTCTTCCACTTGTTAATAAAGTTCTCTCAAAATATTTCTATACTCCAAATCTAACCATTATTACATGGGTTTGTAAGACAAATTGGCAGGGAACTTATATAGTAATAGTTCTAAATTTCTCAGTCATTTTCAAGGAATTTAGCCTGATACTTTCCTAGTAACATACTGCATTGAATTCAGCTTTACAATCAATATGCCAAACTCAATCTAATTAACAACCTGTTTAGTGAATACTGACCTTTTTCTTATTTTGTTTGAGTTCTAAGCTTATCAGTAACTTTTTATTTTTCTTTCTTGCTGAGATACAGCACTACAAGTCAAGTTTTTAAAAACAGCTACTCTTTTAAAAATATTGAAGTGTAGGATTTCAAGAAATTTTCTTTGACTTTTTTTTTTTAGAATTCTCAACTGCTAAAATATTTTGCAGTGCAACTGGGTGTTTTTTGAGGGAATTAGAAGCTATTTTATTTGTCTTTGTCTAAGGAATTCACAAGTTCAACATGAGTTAGTGAGCAACATCCAGGAAAGAAACAGTCAAGTCAGCTATAGTTATCACTTAATGTATTGAATTTTGGGAACTTGTATTTGATGACAACATCATTCATTCTTCCTCAGTTTGAATCTTCAATCTTTGTGTCATTTTGACTGATATTACTATTGATACAATGAGTAATTCCTCTGTAATGAGATTAAAGATGTATGCAGAAGTGTTATTTATTTTGCTTTCATATTCTTCTGCTCTTATTCCTACACATAAAAAATGCATTAAGATGCAAGATGCAACATAAAGGAAAACTGCCATTTATTTTCTATAAAATGTAAAAATTACCACATCAGTATGAATTAATTCTTATTCCCTCAACTCGATAAACTAAATAAAGAGATACCATTTTTTTTATTTTATTGATAGCACTCATTTTATTTTACAGGGCTAATATTTGCCTGTCGTGAAAAAAAAAAAAATATTGTTTATATCACTGGAACAGTACACATATTTCTTAAAAGCTAAAATTTTCCAATGTCAAATGCTATGAGGTTGTCATCATTTTTCATCTTAATTCATTCTCCTTCTATGTTTCTAAGAAAGCTGCAACTAAAGTGTAAAAACAAAAGAAGAGGTGTTTTTTAAAAATTATATTTAGTGATAGTTATATTTGTTGGTTTATGTCTTTTTTTACTTCTCTAACCAACCTGAAAAAAAAAAAAAAAAAGTGCCAAACTGTTAAATAAAGTATCAAATAAAAATTGAAATAATATACTATAAATATTTTAGAGTGAAAGCAATTTGTTTCATTCTAATCTCTATGCTTGCTACAAGGTGACTCAATTGCCTACGATAGAATTTGTAAAAAATGGTTTCTTTTGCACATTTCTTATTCAACTGTCATGTGTTCAAAATATTTTCTTTGTTTTGGACGCTCATTTTTTTGCTTTGAAAATTCTGTTTCAGCAATCATAAAATGCTCATAATGGTTTGCAAGTTCATTGCCAGAAACCAGAAAAACAAATGCCAAATCATTGTAAGTGAATCAAAATTTAAAGCAGGAGTTGAATGCATTCCTGTGGTTCTATTTGTTTTACTTAGAATTTCAACATAGATGTGAGTCAATTGTGTTTCTTTGGAGGTCAATCCCTTCAAGATTTCAAAGGAGATTAGTGTTTCAGATGCAGCCACAAAGCAGAAAATTTTAAAACAAAAGGGCTGAATCATTGTGAAAGTACTGCTACTAAGAAATAAAGTCTCAAGTTTTAGAGTTCAGCAAATTCCTGCATCTGATTGCACTTTCTTTGCTTTTAATTTTCTTACTTGCAAGAAAGCATACGAGACATTTTTTATTCTTATTCGGAAGCTCCCTTTGTTTATACTATCTTTTAAACTGGAAAGATTTTTAGGAAGGATGTTGAAAAGTATAAATGATAATCTGTTTTTGATAAAAACAGATTTCAAGATAATTTTTGAATGATACACTATGTATTAAACACATATGTAGGAGTAAAACCAGTGTGTGATTGGCTCAGAAAATTATAAAAATTTCACCACTTGACTTTCCAGTCAAATTGGCATTTGCAGATCTTTCCAGTTGACAGATCCCCTAGTAGACTCAGCACAGTTACTTTCATTTTTCCATTATGGCAGCTGGTGTTCATGTCTGAGATAAAAGTATTTCATTTTGCCTTTTCTGCTGCTGTTGTCAGTATCAGCATCCAATGTTCTGTGCTGGATGCAAAGGTTTTTTCAGTTTTATCACTGCTTGCTATGTGACATTAATTCTGTTAAGCAAATTTACAATGCTTCAAAACAGTATTTTAACAGATGTTTCCAAATGTTATTTCCAGTAATCACTATCCATAGTTTGAAACATTTCAACTGGCAAAACTACTTGTCATCTTTTAAAACTTACATATCTATTTTTCTATTGCTGTATCATTAATAAAACACAAGCAATTGTTTGAAAATCTTTAGCATTGTAATTATTTTTCATTCTGCCAATGTGTATTTCATATGTTTATGTAGTGAATTCCACTTAGCTGAGAACAGTTAAATCAAAAGGTACAGATTTTAGGTAATGAATTTTTTTGTTTTTTACTGATATGTATTGAACACCTTTAGAATACAGAAACAAAGTAAATCATATGAGGATTTTAGGTATATGTAAGAAGACTTTCACATCGTTACAATACTGCTATCTCTATATTTGTTGTAATTTAGACTATTAACTTACCTTTTATACTGACTTTAGCAGTATAGCATGTAATGCTCTGCAACAGTTTGTTGCAGGAATATAGCATTACCCTGAAATCTTAATTGGATCATTGGGCCATTTTTACTAGCTTTTTTATGAGTTCTGAGAGCCTTGGTCATTTCTTCCTGTATGAGGTATCTGTCTCACTGTTATCCATTCTACAACAATAATCTCAATTTCAAAATTTTAATATAAACTTTTCGTATTTTTAAACATTTTTGCTTATTTAGAAAGTTCTTAACAAACATGACCATACTAAAAATTATTCTAAAGATGGAGTAAAGTTTTTGTGGGTTTTTTGTTTTTAATTTCAGTCAGAAAATATACTGTCACTACTTTGTTCTTTTTGTTTATATATATAATTTAATAATGGAGTCATAGTAGTCACTTCACAGACCATGAAAAAGAAAGACACCCGTAGTCAAAGTACAAGCATTAGATCATATCAGAGTTGAGGTCTGTCACCATTTCTATCACAGATTTCTGTGATTTGGGGCAGTTGTGGTTTAGTCCCAGAGGGCAACTGAGCATCACGCGCCACTCAATCAAGTCTTTCCCCAATCAGATGGGAAGGACAATATGGAGCAGAAATGGCGCAAATAATCCATCTAAGGACCAGGAGGAGTAACTCACCCATTATGGTCACAGGCAAAAGACAGACTGGTTAGGGAAAGAAAAAGGAAAACATGACTTTAATTCAAATGCTAACAAAGACAGCACTTAAGAGACAAGGTGGGGACAGTGAGAAGCACTCCCACATCCAAAACCACCTCCCTCTACCCCTCCCTTCTTCCTGGGATCAGCTCTGCTCCCCATCTCTCTTCCTTCTCCCCCATAGCGCAGGGGGCAGGGGATGGGGGTTACAGCCAGCTCGCCGCTCCTTCCTTCTCAGGAGGTGGGGTGAGTGCCACACATCCCTCCCCTGCTCCACATGGCTTCCCTCTCACTGCAGACAGTCCTCCAGGAACCTTTCTCCACACACCTCAGGTAGACCTCTACTCCACAGCAGACCTTCATGGGTGGCAGGGTGGGCGGCCCTGCCATCTCACCATGGGATACAGGTGTCTCTGCTCCAGCACACCTCCCCCACATCCTTCTCCTTCCTTCCACTGACCTCATTGTTCAAACTTCTCACAACTCCTCTTTACAAGTGCCAACTCTCATTCAGATTCCCCTTAAATACTTTATTGCAGAGGTGCAGCTGATCAGCTCAGCCCTGGCCAGAGGCAGGTCTGACTTGGAGCCAGGGGAGGTTTCGAGAAGCTTCTCATGGGAGGCACTGATGTAGACCCCTCCTCTGCTACCAATAAAAACATGACACAGGTATGATGAAAAAACAGCACAGGGGCTGATCTACTGTAGTGGATTTTAATTTCTGAAGTAGTTTAAGTGACACAAGCTGTTTCTTCCTCCTACTGTTTTTTCTCAGACTTAGAAATATATAATTTCCTGTTAAATGGAGTTATAAATGGCATTAGAAATTTCTTCCATTTTTCAACAGACCTTTCTGTGCAGCCTAATTTCTATCCTGTCTTGAGAAAAATTAGGACAGCTTCCTAAGCAGCAAGTGTCAAAGAGTCCCTAAAACATCCAGGAGGTGGCTGTTGCTGCCAGTGAAAACTGATGGAAAACTGGGAAGCAGCACCTGCTGCCACCACTCTGCTTCTTTCTGTTTTCCCTCTTCCTTTCATCCTCCAGTTCATCTGTTAGTGATAGCAACAGTAATAGCAACCTCTCATGCAGTATAATAGCACAGAAGTGTGTTCAGCACTTGCTACAACATCAAGCTGGAGGTTCAAAACTGCTCTATAGACCCCAAACTGGTGAGCTTGTAGCTCTCAAAAGTACCTGTTCTCCAAAGTCTCTGAATATCTGTGTAATCTGTGTAAGGGAAAGAAAGAGTATTGTTTTCGAAAAACAAGTCTGATAAAGGAGGAGCATTCACACCTAGCTTGTGGCCAGAAGATAAGTGGTCCTTTTGTTAACTGTGATGACCCAGTACTTGGAACTAGTTTTAGGTGGATGGAGATACCAAAAGGCTTGAGGAACCTGAACTTTTGAACTTTGCATCTTAGTATGCTTGCTGATGAACTCATACATGTTAACTTCTCCACCCTGGAGAGAGTCAAGGTTCATTTCCATGAACATGCCATGTATGAACACATACATGAAGGGGTGTGTCGGTAGGTGGTTCTGGAAGTCTGTACACCCTGCAGTACTCAGCCAGTGAGGAATAGGGGGAGGGAACTTGCGGTCAGGAGACAGGGATATAAACCATCGCACGATGGCTGTTAGGCGCGTCCACCTGGTGGGGTGCCCGGTCTTGCAAGAACATAATAAAAAGTGCTTCGCAACGCATCTGTCTGAGCCATTGATGATTGGTAATTGAGCATTTCTCACAACTGTTATAGCTTATTATCACAAGGCAAAAATAAAAAGTAGATTTATGGAAAAGTAGACTCCAAATAATCTGGAGACACATCCACTACTGACAACAAATCCAATTTGTCAGAGATAAAGGAGCACTGACCCTTTGACAGTGTTTGATGGAAGAGAGACATAAATTATCCTGTTGTCCAAAAAAAAGGCAGAGATGAAAGAATTTCATCACAAAAAATGGTCAGCATGTGTATTGTTTCTTCTTCAACTGATCTTATTTTCTAGACAACCTCACAGGTCTATAAACCCAATTCAATAACTTCATCTTTAATATTCACAGCTCTCTGCAGTTATGGCTATATACACTACACTTGGTAGAATACTAGCATTACAACTAAACCAGTATTACAATACCAACTCTATTGGCATTACTGAACTCCACTACAATGATAAACCTCTGTGAAATGTCCCTGGCTATACATTTCCATTCTCGTATCAAACATCTGGATGTGTTTTGTAACAGTTTTTATTAATTGTCTTATATTAGCTTCTTTTAATTAACATATCTCCTGACAGTGGATTGTAAAACACCATAAAACTTCTCTAGAATCAAGTTATGGGACATAGCTGCTTTTACCCTTAGGAAGTTTCAGAAATAGAGGTTTTGAGAATCTTATCACTGTGTTCCAGTATTTAAAGGGTGGCTGCAAAGAAGATGGAGACTCTCTTTTTACAAGGAGTCACATGGAAAAAAATAGGCGTAATGGGTAGAAGTTACTCCTGGGGGCATTCCAGTTGAAGAAAAGAGTAAAATTTTTCACATTGACAACCATCAGCCATTGCAATAAGCTTCCGAGGGAACTGGTAGATTCCCCAATATTGTACAACTTTAAGATTCAGCTGGACAAGGTGCTGGGCCATCTTGTCTAACCCATGCTTTTAGCAAGAAAGGTTGGGGCAGATGACCCTTCAGGTTCCTTCCAACATGGTATTCTATGATTCCACGATTCTTAATTTTTATGTTGGGTCACTAAAATGATAGGACATGATTTATTTTTGAGTATTGGCACTATGTTTGCACAGATCTATTTACTTGGGCTGGAGTTCACAGAATCACAGAATCATTTAGGTTGTAAATGACCCTTAAGTTCATTGAGTCCAACTGTTAACCTAATACTGTCAATTCCACTGATAAAACCATGTCCCTAAGTGCCACATCTACACATCTTGTAAATATTTCCAGGGATGGTGAGTCCACCACTTCCCTGAGCAGCCTGTTCCAATGCTTGACAATCCTTTTGGTAAAGAAAATTTTCCTAATATCCAATTGAAACCTCCCTTGGCACAACTTGAGGCCGTTTCCTCTTGTCCTATCACTTGCTACTTGGGAAAAGAGACCAACACCCACCTCGCTACAACCTCCTTTCAGGTAGTTGTAGAGAGCGATAAGGTCTCCCCTCAGCCTCCTTTTCTCCAGACTAGACAACCCCAGTTGTCTCAGCTGCTCCTCATAACACTTGTACTGTAGACCCTTCACGAGGTTTGCTGCCCTTCTTTGGACATGCTCCAGCACCTCAGTGTCTTGCTTGTGGTGAGGGGCCCAAAACCTCACCAGTGATGAGTACAGGGGGACAATCACTTCTTTAATCCTGATGGCCACACTATTTCTGATACAAGCCGGGATGTGATTGGTCTTGGCCACCTGGGAACACTTCTGGCACATATTCAGCTGGCTGTCGACCAACACCTCCAGATCCTTTTCTGCCAGGCACCTTTCTAGCCACTCTTCCCCAAGCCTGTAACATTGCATGGGGTTGTTGTGACCCAAGTGCAGGATTTAGCACTTAGCCATGTAGAAGTGTATACCCCTCCAAGCCATGAGCAGCCTGTTTCTCCAGGAGAAACATGGCTCTCCATCCCCTATCTCCACTGAGACGGCAGACCAAAGGACCTTGTTAGCACACTGTCCCTCAAACTTTGACATGCCACTTTCAAGCTTATCTCTAGTGAGCCTGGTTTTATCACTCTCCCCTTAAAATCTAGCTTAAAGTTATTTCAATGAGCCCTGCTAACTCCTGTGCAAAGATCCTATTGTCCCTTTGAGACAGATGTACCCCATCTGTTGCCAGCAGGCCTGGTGTCATGTAAACAGACTCGTGATCAGAAAACGCCAAAATTCTGCCAGTGACACCAGGCTCAGAGCCAGGTATTGATCTTCTGGCTCTTCCTGTTTCTTCCCTCATCATTTCCTGCAACAGGAAAGATAGAGGAGAGCACTACTTGTGCTCCTGACCCCTTAACCAGTCATCCCAAGGCCCTGAAGTCTTTCCTGATTGCCCTCAGAGTTCTTGTTACAACCTCTTTGCTGCCTACCCAAAAAAATCAGTAATGAATAATAATCCGAGGGCTGTATCAGGGCAAGATTTCCCTTCACATCTTTAACACTGGCCCCAAGGAGACAGCAGACTTCCCTAAGAAGTGGATGTGGTCTGCATATTGGGCCTTCTGTTCCCCCTCAGGAGAGAGTCTCCTATGACAATGACCTGTCTTCTTTTCTTTATGGACACAGTTTTGACACAAGGCATAGACCAACTTAACCTTGGTGACATCTCCAAACTGGATGAACCATCATCCTCGTTATTGTTTAATTCCACTTGCAGAGCCTCGTACGTATTATGCAAGGGCACCTGGGAAAGTGAGGTAGTCTCAGAGGAGATGCGCAGAGTAGGAACTTGTCACCATTGCCCCCTATCTCTTGATTCACCGCATTCAGCCAGGTGGAGAGAGGATAGGGAGTACCCTGTGTCACGGCACCCTGTCTGCCTGACAGGCCTGTCCCAGTGAAGGTAGGATGCGATTCCAATAGTCTATCTCTCTCTCACACTCCCCGATACTCCTCAACATTGTCACCTCCTCCTGGAGTTCTGTCACTAAGCAGAGGAATTCCTCTCCTTGGCCTCACCTCCCACAGGTGTGCTCACTGCTGCTGTCTGATGTTGGTGTAAAATCAGGGCTCATCCTGCATCCTGACACCTGGATGGCAGCGTGTTCCCAATGGAGCTCTGTCTGTGAAGCTTTGTCAGTTGTGGTGACTGCACAGCTTAGAGAGGCCATGGCTTTCTGCCCTGCTCCCTGGTAGAGCTGGCAGAGTTTCAGCACCCTTCCTGCACACCCTTCTGCAGAAACTGCCACACCCTTGCTGATGTGCCACACCCTGTTTGCCTGCCCTATTCTTGAAACCCCCCCAGTGCAGCAGGCTAGAGTGCTCTGCTGTGGATCATGATGGCACCACCCCCTTGCCTCAGCAACTGATAGTTCAGTCCTTCCATAAGAAACATAAATGCAGAATCTTCTAGAGAGTGATTTTAAAATTATTATTATTATTTAATTATTTTCTTTTTAATATTTTGAGGACTGCTTTATTCTTCAAGTCATAAAGTACTGGGTATGCATTTGTGGAAATAAAATGTTGTCATGAGAACTAAGAAGAACAAATTCTCACTAATTATAATCTGTAGAGTATGTTGCTTCTATGAGCTATACAGTAATTGTTCTGATAGGAAAGCACTAGCAGGCTGATATTGAGTCTGCATTACAGCATAATTCATTGAAAAATATTTCCACCATCCTTAGTTTATATGAATTAAACTAAAATATGAATATATGAAATTATAAATGTGTTGTGTTTCATTATTGCGTTACATGGAAAATACTTTAAGAAGAGTTAAATAGGCACTCAGTAAATTTTAATATTTATTAAAGCTGACTTCAGTATATTATCAACATTTACCTCTTGACATATTCACAGGCAGATTGTAACTGTCATAACTACACTTGTTATTCAAAATTATTCATAAATTCCACTATAAGATTCTCCCCTCTTTACCTCATGAACAGTCCATGGACATCCTGATGAAAATGCTGTTTCAAATTGTGAAGTTCTTCTCTTTGGAATTACTTTTTTTCCAATGCACAGGTGGGCTACCAATTGACTTTAATGAAATTCTGAAAAATCTGCCTACACAGAGTTACTTCTGGGAAAGAGACTGTTGTTAGTCAGATATTCATTTTTCTTTCTCCTGGAGTTTGCTTATGCAATGCAATAGAACATGAGTTTCAAGTTTTGAATATTTTAGCTGAATGTGTAGTCAGAATTTATTGCTCAATAAAGTCATGAACAATTCACACGAAGATGCCTAAGAAACATGTGTTGAAACACTTTCTCTATACGTGTTCATCAAGTCTTGTTTTAATGGGAAATGTGCACAGAAGTATTGTGAACTGACAATTTCTTAATCTAAAAAAAATTATTGCTGAAAATATTTTCCATTTCTTGATCAAGTTTATTCTATGTCTACTCCGAAGTCACATGGTAACATACAAATATTCAATCCGACCAGTTTAAGTACCTGTAGCACTCTTAGTTTTGGAACATTGAGATCACAAAAGTACCTTTTATTTTATGAGCAGTGGAAATATTTTTTTATAAGTCTACTACCTGGCCTCATGCTTTTCTTCTTCCCTTTTCTGTTTGTCTAGAAGTTACAGTTATTTGGCACTTCATATTCTATACTAACTTCTGTCTTCTAACTTGTCAGTATACTGATGTTTTTTCTACCTCAAGAAACCTCTACCATTTAGCTCTTTTTAGAATTACAATCATCGGTAGGAGCTATGAACACTGACTATCTACCTGGTGTCATGGCTCATCTGTGTCTGTGAACTGGGAAAGCCATACTCAGATCACAGCATAGAATCACAGAATAATGGCATCATAGAATGGTTTGGATTGGAAGGGACCTTTAAAATTTGCCTATTGCCAGTGCCCCCTACAGTGGGCAGAAACATCTACTAAATCAGGTTGCTCAAAGCCCTGTTTAGCCTGACTTTGAATACTTCCAGGGACTGAGCTTTCACAACTTCTCTAGGCAACCTGTTCCAGTGTCTCACCACTATTCCTGAGCCAGTGGGATCTCTCAGAACACAATCACCTATGAGTGGAATTCATCTTTTCCAAAATACACTTAAATTTGCATCATTTTTATACATAGCAGGCATAATGTGGAAGGTTCTGACAATATTGACCAAAAATTTAGATCACTGACTCAAAAATGGACATTTCTAGTCTGAATGTGCTGTTAATTTTGTGGGACTTCACATAGTTTGTACTCAGGAAAAAGAGCAAAAGTTAAAAAGAGAGGTACAGCCATGCCTAGTATACTAGTTGCAGTGAGAATTCATATGGCAAAAGAATGATACAGATTTTGTAACAACTGGTAGAGTATCTTTCTGGAAAGGGGAGTAAATGGGTTCTGGTTCTTATTTTTAGGCTTATTTCTTTATTGTACATTAAAGATTCATTATGGAACCTCAGCCATACATAGATTTTTAGAAATGCTAGAGAGTATCTACTGGGAATAAGGCAGGTGCTGCTGATCCTTCTGTGGTCCAGTAAATGTGAAAGAACCTGTAAGAGATCTCTTCCCAGCCATACTTTCTATGATTATATGATTTTTAAATAGATCTGTTTAATAGGATTGGGAGTCCAGAATTCTTAATTATCAAATACAGTCTTTAGCAACCTACAAAGTTAATATTCCCTCTCTAATACCCAATTCATCCTTAATAGTGTTGCTGCCCAGAGAAAAGAATTCAGCAAGAATGTTCATCTTTAAGAGAATACCCTGATTGTGTCTGTGACACTAAGATAAGAGATAAGGAATTATTGCATCTGTAATTTAAAAAAGGAATTGAAAGGAAGAATGGCAATAAAATATAAGATGTAGTTCAGATGTACTGTTCATCCATTGTGTTTTGTTTCCAACTGTGTCCATAAATGCATGCTCAAGAAAAAGTAAAAACATGACAATTTTGTGTGATGTATTCCTCTTAATACTCTTTCAGCCTCTGACTGTTTTCTGTTCTGTTTCCTAAAATTTAGTTTGTTTAGTTGATAACCCCACAGTGGGTCTCTCTTCCAACTATTTGTCTAGATTCTCCTTGAGCTTATTTAAATTTGTAGCATAAACAATGTTCTTTGCAAAATACAAAAAGGTTTGCTATTCACCAGACCTTTATTTGGTGTCCTATAGTTCTTATGTTGGAAGAAACAGTGAACAGGTGGCTCATATATTTTCATTTTAACCATTTACAATCTTGTAGACCTCTGTCATAACTTTTCCATGATTTCTCTTTCGAAGGCTGAGAAACTCTAGCCTGTTCAATATTCTTCATGTAAATCATAGTTTTGTCAATGCTTTCTGCTGTTCTCTGAAATTTTTCTTATTCTAATCTGTCCTTTTTAGATGAGAGGATCAGAATTGCTCCAAACCTTAGCAGTGGTTGAGCACAATCTTATGCAGTGGGATCCCTGTGTTTTCTGCTTTCTATACAACATAATTATGTTCTGTTCTGTGTGTTTTTTTTATAGTAATTTTGAATTTTTTAGTTGCTTTCCTAATTGCTGTTGAACAATTAATTTTTTATTTTGTTTAACTACCTATCATAAATTTTAGATCTCTCTGCAGAGTTGAAACAGTCAGCTAGGAGGCCAAGTTTCAGTTTGTGCAGATAGGGATAGTTTTTCTGCATGACTTTGCCCTCCCATCCCCATGCACACCACTTAACATATATCTACAGTTAACTTCATCTGCCTTGATACTCCTTAGTTATTTAGGATATATTAATTTGCCCACACTGGCATACTATTTGAAATTCCTTCAGGTGCTCAACACACCTGCATAGTGCAGCAGGTAAGGCACAGGACATAAAGAAGACTTATGACCACAACTGCAAGCTTTGGAAGTCCAGATTCCCGAGCACAACACAATAAAGAGGAACAGAATTTCATTTATGTTCCTATGTTCATTGTTTTCCACAGATGTATGGTTGTTCAAGATCTTATTCTGAGATTCATATTGAGTTCAAGCTAGAGGGTGTCTTGTAAATTTAGGTGCTTAATTCACTTACTGTTGAAACAAAAAAGGCCCAAACAATAGGCCTCAAACCAAAGATGACTTCTGAGTGAATTCCCCGACCAGCAACCAGCATCTTATCAGCAGCATGAAGCAACCAGCGTCTTATCAACATGAAATGTAACCCTGGGAACAACCCCTGAAAACTATAAGTAAACAACAGGAAGTAACTATAAATCCCAAATGTAAAGAAAAACAGAAACTCCTCAGATGTGCCTGGATCCTGGCCAGATCCGGACATGCTTGAGTGAGGCAGATCAATCTACCAGATAGCTCCTGTGCATTTTTTATAGATTTGCTTGTTAAACTGTATAAAAGACGGACCCTCTCACAGCACAGATGGAGACCTCACCTACGAGTGGACGCACTGCGTAGGACTTTCCAGTTGCCGGGAAAGGCTCTCCAACCCTTCGCTGTGACGGGGCTCCCCCCAGCTGATGCATGGGTCATGGTGATGGTAAAGTATGAGGGCAGTTGGTGATGTATCTTTCTTAATCACTATAGCTAGCTTTATGCAGTAATGACTAGGTGCATTACCTTGCGTATTCTTTCTGCTGCTTTAAACTAAAGTAAAATAAGCTTATTTCTTTAGCTTGGTGTCTGTGTCCTTTGTGTTAACCCTGTCAATTGGCAAAACAACTGTCTACAGTCATCTTCACTGTCTTGTAAGTTTCTAGTACAGTAGTATCTCTCTGAGATCATAGAAAATGTCATCAGGTAAGTATATGACTGGTATAGGTTTATCAAGTAATCAGTTAAAAGATAAATTTAACATTTTTAAAGAGATAAAGTAAACTTTGGAGTTAATAGGTCTGTTCACACCTCTAAAGATGAAGATTAAAAGGCCAAAAGACTGTCATGTATTAAATTAACTAAATTAGGATTTAATAATGTGCTTTTATAATGGACATGACTTTTTGCTGCCTCCTAGTTACATTGTTGTTGAATTTAAACTATGGTGACAATTCCTTAAATCTGATTTCTAATCTTCTAAATTCCTTGATAGCAAATGTGAGAGTGATTTTCATTGCTATACATATATTTGTTTGTTTGTTTGTTTGTTAGATATTGTAATTGCTGGTACATAAAAGAATACTTTAACAAGACATTTGAAAAAATTCGCTTGGTGCAATTTATTCCACAGTGAACCTAAGGTAGTTAAATTGTTTGATACTAGATTTAAAAATAACCACTAGGTAAATTTAAGAACTCTAAAACTTTGAAAGAACAAAACAAAATATCATATTAAAAAAACAGCCAAACAAACAAAAAACACTCAAAACCTTCTTAATTTTGAGCAAACTGCATATTTTTTACTGCTGTAGAATTATAGATTTTTCTCACATTTCTGTACATGAAAATACCTTTTCATATTTAGATATTAATAAAACATTAATCTGATCATTTTGTTTAGATAAGCATGAATTATAATGAGCTATGTATCCTGAAATCAAATCTTTTCCTTATTTACATTGGTCCATAACCAAAACCTGCCAGACTGGGATTCATCTGAGCTGATATTATCTGCCTAAACCCTAGGCATTTCACAGCCACAAAGGCTCCTCTAATGGAGTCCATCTCATGAAAATTAATTTGAGAAATAATACAACCCCCATGTTGGATGTTTATCGACCTTGATAAGTCGTCTTAGTCTTTAGACACACAAAGGATTTAAGCTTGTTTAGAATAAAAATTTTAAAATGAAAAATTTAAATATGATCAATAGTTATCTATAGAACTTGCAGCAAACCCTAAAACATACATGCGGAGCCACGGACGAACGACACGCCGAGACGGGTTCAGTGTGGGAGATAGAGCATCAATCAACGTGTGTCTTTATTGGTCCAGGGTACATATATTTATACAGACAATGATAATTATTATGCCTACTAGTCACTAGCTGATTGGCTTAAGCTCTAAAGGTCGTATTCGCACGGTTCACCTACTTGCAGTTAGCTTACAGCACAAGCTTCTCATAACACTAAGTTTCTCATGCTACTTGTTTTCGATACACGACAGTACCGTAACACAATGTTTCTCAGACCACCGTTATCATAACACTGGGTTTCTCAGGCCACTATTCCTAATTCCCCTTAACCTGTTTTCGACACACCACGGTACACAGGGTTGAAGCGTCCTTGACATTCCTCCTGTATCAGCAGCTGCAAGCAGCTGCAGGCAAACCCTAGTGAGGCTCAGCATCAGCAGCTAGAGCAGGCTCTGATCATACAATTGCTCGGTGGGCTCAGGACCCTTGTCTCTGAGCCATTCTCCAACACATACACAGTTAAATGTGGGAGGGGATTACTATTCTTCACTTCTACCACACTAAGAGCAATGAGATGTGGACTGGGTTGCATTTTTCTAAGTAAAAATTTTTCTAAGAAAAAAAGACTTTGATAAACTCACTAAACCCAAAAATCCTTCACAAAGTCCCATTTTTGTTAGCAACTCTCTAGAGGAAGAATTTAACTGGTTTATTTGTAGAAAAATTAGTTCCTATATATTGCAAACTATTTTCAACTGCAATTGCCTTGAGAATATAGGATAATGTCTTCAGAGATGTTCATCTAATCTTGTAAATGTTTCCGTAATTGTATTTTAGGAAATTAGCTTGTTCTGAATAGTTTTTTGGTTTGGTTTGGTTTTGGTTGGTTGTTTTTCTTTTCAGTTATATTATGCTATCTCTTTACCCATTTAATAAATTTCACATACACATAAGAAGTTCAACTCCAAAAATGTGAACTATATAAAAAATGAAATTAATCTTTTTCTGGATTCTTGTAATGTCAAAATAAATCTGAACAAAGTGTACTTTTTTTTGTCAGCACAGCTGAGCTACCTAAATAGAAATGAACTCATTTAATTAGTGGAGTTCTAATATACAGTGTATAGCTGAATTTTAATGTTAACTTTTAGGAAAAAATAAAAAGTTAGAAATTGAGCCTCTGTTTTTGTATTATGTGATTATACAATACAGATTATACAAAGGAATAAAATTGGCAGTTGTCATTACAAATTGAGGTTAATGTAATTTCATTTAACATACAGGAAAACTGAACTCAAACCAAAAAAATTATCAACATAGAAGCATTTATTCTCTTTCTAAAATTAAGATCGAATTGGTACTTCAAATTCCATCTGAGAGTTATCACTCTCAGTATTATGTTTAATTGGCTTTTTCTTTCCTCATCTTAACAGCAAAAATAGAAGTCTATAAGCTTATATTAATTAATGTCTAAATTTAAATTGGATATTTAAATACAAAATACTTCTTGAGGGTCATAGAGACCAATGTGGGAAAACACTGACTAATCTCAGAACTGGATCTGACAACTGAAATATGTATATTAAAAATATGAAGGTCAGGTCATCTCTAGGTTTAAAGAATGTATTGTATGTTTAATACAGTAATTTCTTCCAATATTATAACTAAAATTAGCATTAAGTCACTCAGTTTAGTGCCTGTTTTGGTTTCATACATGAAGGATTAGCTGACAAACATTCAAAAATGGCTAGTGTACATAAATAAATGGCTTGTAGAAAGCTCATTGTGTAACAGTGCATTATGTCAACAAAATCCAGAGTAGATTTTGAGTTAGAAAACCTGGCAAAGTAACATACCTTTAGGCTGATTTGACATCATAGCTGGATGGTGAAAGAGCTGCTGAATAAGTAGCATTCTGCAAACTGTATTTCTCTAGTATGTGTTATTTAAAGTAATTTTATTGAGAGTATTACACGTTTTTAAAACACTGTCTCTAATATTCACAAAAATAAAAAAAGATTGGGGGTGAGGGAGAAGAAGGGGAGATAAATTAACCTATGCATATAAAGGTGATACACAGAAACTGAACTGAGACAATGACTTAAATACTGCCTCTCTGTAGCTGGTCCACATCAGGATCGAAATATTATTTCAGAAGTAAATTCTAATTAAATTAAAACAAATCATTGTGTTCTTCAGTAAACTCATACTATGTTTCATCTAAAGATATGTAGAAGTTTCTGCAGACATTCAATATAAATATGTGAAAAATATCTGAATATTAAGAGGCATTTTGTTTTTTTTTATTTTCCGATAAAGTTGTAGGAGACAAGTGATGCTGAAAATCATTGAAATAAACCTCAAATATAATGAAGAGAAAATGTGAAAAACATTGTTGCTGAATGCTGAATAACAGTAGTCAAGATAGTATGTAGAAGACAGGAATAGCAGATATACTTAGGAAAATACATATGCCAGAATACCAAAAATCATATCTCTTGACAGGAAAAAAAGAGGGAAGATATTATACTTTTACTGCTAAGTAAAAAAGCACAAGCTCAGTTGCTAGATCACTGACCACAAACACTGCTGATTATTTTTTTGTTCCCTGGCTCTGTTTAAGACAATTCCAATCTGATACAAGGGATGCTACTCATAAGCACAATAGATCCAAGGCAATCAGTGTTAAGAAATGGGTTTTAGACCTCTTGCGTTATCAGTTTAGACCTAGACACTGAAATAAATCAAAAGGTAAGGCAGGCCTCCTGAGGAGATAACAAATTTAAATAAACAAAACAACAACCAACCAACCAACCAAATAAATAAATAAATGGAAATCATTATTTCTGAGGGATGTAGACCAAAATGACTGGTACACAAAGCAAAAAAAAGGAAAGGTGAAAACATAACCTTTATTCTTTCTCTCTGTTTGTTCTTCTGCTCTTATTTTCATGCCACTGAGGAAAGAAATCAATAAGAACCTAACTGTCATACTTTGTATCAGAGCAAAAATAGTGTGAGAGGAAAAATTACTATGATACAATGAAAAATAGCTCCCTTTGCCTGGAAAATGATCAATTCTGTTCCTTGGCAAGTGTAGGTGGAAAGACTGTCAGCTACTAATATTTTCTTGTAATAAAGGTTAAATAAGGAATCAAAAAGAATGCTGAAATTCCTTTATGCTGTGACAAACAAGGTTTGCATTTCACAAGAGGTGTTTAGATGTCATCTACTTTAAATTGCAATAATAGTCAATGAGCAATGCCTTTAAGTTCAAACATATATATATATAAATATATATATATATATACATGTTGATTATTTGTAGTGGTTATTGGCTTCTAACCAGTTAAGCAAAGTTTAAACTTGATTAGAAAACAAAAAAAGAAAAATGAACTGTTAGTCATGTCCTGATCAGATGAGGGAGGCAAGTGACTTATTTTCATAAATCCCCAATGGAGTGCACAACGGTGAGACAAGTCCCAAAGTTCATGCACAGACATTTACTAATTTCCAACAATGTACTGATTGGATTCATGATAATTGGCTAAGTATATGAAAAATTGTGGTAAGCAATATAATATGCCTTGCACTACCTAATGATAATAAGTAAAAATGAAAAAAGAAAGGAGAAATAGAGAGAGAAAATGAACAAGTAGAGATCACCAGTCTGGGGTCCAGTTTTGATTCCATCTGAGTTCATCAGGGATGCACTTGTCTTCATTTCTTCACATCTTCTCTTTTCTTTCTATATTTTACTCCTCAGCCTCCCCCCTCAATTTATACACCCTTTCCTTGGGTCCCTCCCCTAGGTCAACCCGCATACCTACATATCACAAGTATGGGGAGGGGTAAGGTACTTCATGGGATGATGTAATTAGCATGATCTTGTTAAGCTTCATTAACATATTCAGAGGTGTCAACTTTAATATGCATTTCATGGATAATGAAGAAAAGGTCATTCACCAGACAGGTGGCCCTTGAAACTTTACAAGATGCACCGGAGCAGAGACATCCTGTCTTAACAGCGCTCCCTCCTCCACCTACATCCTGCGATATTTGGGCAGTATTATCAGATTCAGCCTCCACATTATCCATCCCATGACTATACTTTTGTTACTTGTGAGTGTTTGAGACATTCCTTGGCTTGTAGGGCCTACACTTCCCCCGCATCCATTATCTCTTTCTCAGGCTGTTTGTCTCAGTCCCTGTTTTGACCATATACAAGTCATCTCTCACACTGATAAAGTATTAAATACAACAGAATATAATTCTCTTCCAATGGAAGAGGCTATTACATTATTTCAGCAATGATGATGGGGGGACTAAAATTCACAGGGGACAGATTGAATAAAGGAAAGGCAAACCTGAACTAATCTTGAACATTTGAATGAGTTTGGAAATGGCATCAAGGGTAAATGACAATTTCTAAAGAAGTGTGGATTGACAAAATTACACCAAATAAAAATCTACTTTTGAACTATTTGTTTGAACTCATTTTTACAGTCAATGGAAAAACGTTACACTTCAAAAGAGAAATTTACTCTTGGGAAAATACCTACATCAATTACAGAATCATGCTACTGAATTTCCTAATGCTCTCTACATATTAAAAAAGGGATCTTGAAAGTATATGCTCTCATTTATACTGTAGGGTATCCATAAAATTAGCCCATTCTTTGAGATTTTTCTTGTAATGAAAAAAGTCATGCTACTTGATCAGCATATTGATTCCAATATTTTGATTTGTTAACTTCTTTTGGAAAAATGTATATACCAGCAGTTGTATCTTTTTACCCACCATCACACAAAGTGAGAAAAAAATGGTAGTCCAACAAGACAGAATATTATTCTGTAATCTGAAGTGCAAACTTTATTCTTCTAAACCTTGTCCTTGATATTTAGCTTTGCCGGACTTCACAATATATGCTCTCAAATTTGCACTAGCAAATTTTGTTAGGTGAGTGTGTGGCTGGATGTTCCACCTTTTGATAAAATTGTTTGAAAAACACCTGCTCACAAAGTCTTTAATTAAAATTCTTTTATTGTTGGTATTCAGAATCATTAAGAACTTAAGTAAGATGAATGAGAGTCTTTCATACACATGCTGAGTTTCAATAGCTAATTTGATAGAAGAATGATATAGCTGATTATATATGACCCTTGTGATTATTCTACTGAAAGATTTAAAAAGCATAAATTGAAATTCATGAACCACAAACAAAATGCGTATTAGTTTTTGTATAAAAAGATAGTTGAAAACAGTGTTAAGTCTCAATTTGATTTACAATTACTTATGTCATTTCTCTTTTCTCTGAAATAAAAGCTCTAATTGCATTTCAGTATCAGAAAGCAACACCTACATACTTTTAGTTAATTCAGGTTTAATCTTTTTTTTTTTAGTTTTTTTTTGTTTGTTTGTTTCTTTGGTTTTTTTTTTTTTTTTTTTTTTTTACTATAATTACATAGAGTATAACTGAATGGACATTTTGTCTCATTTGGAATGTCATTGACTTAATGAATTATATATTCTGTGATTTATTTTCCTATGTTTAGCTTGATAGCAAAATTTTGGCAACTTCGATTTTATTTTATTTCAACTCTTTACAACATTATTCATCAGTTAAGTTTTCAGTTATAAAATATGCAGTAGGATGAGGTAGATGAAGTGCAACTACAACATGATACATGTGCCACATGTAATCTTTCTGACTCTCACTCTCTCATGGGTGTGATTCTAATAAATCATTCATTTACTACAGCCAAAGGACAGCAGCACTGATCCCATATATCTTTTCCTTAGTTGTAAAATGAAGCACATCTGCGTACATTTCCAAATACTGTCTGTACTAAAGTAATGATTGCTTCTCCATGCCAGTTTTCAATTTTATGTAACAACTTACTCTTAAAAAATATTTTTACTGTAATACTTTCAAAAAATCTTCAAATGAGCTTAGACCATATAATTTTCAAGGTGTTTTGTATACAAAACTATGCATTTCTTATACTATTACTTGTGTCTTTCTTTATTTCACTCCTAGTGGCTTTTTTTTTTCTATATTTTTTATCTTATATTTCTTTAATTTCTGACATGCAGAAAATTTCTAATGAATACTAATATTAGAAAAAATAGTGTTCTGCTGTATAAATGTAAGAATATTAATTTTCTTCTTTCAGATAAATTTAGAAATATATATACGTTTAAATATCACTTCTGTACACAGACTACGTCATTTAGTCTGTAAGCTGAAACGCTTAGGACAGATTTATGAAAGCGCTCAAGACAACATTCTAAGTAGTCTACATACTAGGTCTTGTTAAATTCAGATTCTTCATAGAATCATAGAACCACAGAATATCTCAAGTTGAGAAGGATCCATAAAGATCATGGAGTCCAAGTCTCTGCTCCTCACAGGGCTACCTAAAACTAAACTATATGACTAAGAACATCGTGCAGACACTTCTGAACTCTGACAGGCTTGGTACTGTGATAACTTCCCTAGGAAGTCTGTTCGAGTGACCAACCACCTCTCAGTGAAGAACCTTTTCCTAATGTCTGGTCTGTACTTCCCTTAACACAGCTTCATTCCATTTCTTTGTGTCCTGTTCCTGGTCACCAGGGAGAGGGGATCAGCACCTACCCCTCCATTACCCACCTTGAGGAAGTTTTAGACTGTGATGAGGGAACCCCTCAGCCTTCTCTTCTGCAACCTGAACAAACCAAGAGCCTTCATCTGCTCCTCCTAAGTCTTGCCTTCAAGGCCTTTCATCATCTTGGTCACATTCCTCTGGACAAGCTCTAATAGTATGATGTCCTTATCTTGAGGTGCCCAAAACTGCACACATTCATCAAGATGAGGCTGCACCAGTGCAGTGTAGGGTGGGACAATCACCTCCCTTGACAGGCTAGTGGTGCTGTGTTTGATGCATCCCAGGACACAGCTGTCCTTTTTGGCTGCCAGGGCACACTGTTGACACATACTCAACTTTCCATCCACCCAAACTGCCAGATCTCTTTCTGCAGGGCTGCTCTCCAGCCTCTTCTCCCACAATTTGTACATACAACTAGAATTTTGCCATCACAGGTGCAGAATCTAATAAACACTTGGGCCCATTGGCAGAAAGTATTTTCAGGTGAGGATGGTCAGGGCAAGTAAGGCCTGTATGGGTGGATTTAGGACTCAAAACTCTCTTGATAGCAAAAATGAATAAGTAATGCTATCAACCAGAGTATACAAAGTTTATAAAAATGAGGTGTTTCAAAAATGAAAATTCCAAAGAATAATATAAATGAAACGAATGGTTGTTTCATATATTTAAATTTAAAATTCTAAATTTAATCAGGCTATCTGAGTATTATATTTGGAAAAATTAGATCTGATACTCAGTTTGAAATGTGACTATTAATCCACTTTATCATCTCCTCATAACGTTGTGACTTGTTAGGAATTACACAGTCACTGTGGCTTTTGCCAACTGAATCCCAATGCAAGTTCTCCCTCTGTACTGACAAATAGACAAGACAGGATATCCCATAGTGCCAAACATGACACTACATGAATGTGTTTAGTCAACTATTTAATTAATCGAATGCATCTTCATCAAGTACAATAGGACATTAGGAAAGTCTCATTCTAACATGCATTCTTTCAGACATTTATATTGAAAATTATGTTACTATGTGTCCGGCCTGAGAAGTGTTCAAGGCCAGGTTGGATGGGAGCTTTGAGCAACCTGATCTAGTGGAAGGTGTCCCTGCCCATAACAGGGGTGTTGGAACTAGATGATTTTTAAGGTCCCTTCCAACCCAAAATATTAATCTTCTTAATCCTCACTGATAACATTTACATGCAGTTGTAGCTCCTGTAATCTCATTACATTTTCTGGAAGTTCTCTTATTTTCTTATGAAATGTGCTGATGACACTTCTTAGAAGAAGAAAGAAGATCATGGCATGGCACAGTAATGGGAATACCCCATGAGAAAATACTTTAATTGCTGAAGAATCTAGTGTCTACAGATTTAGTGGTCATTTTATGTATTTTTCTGAGGCAAAAAGAGAGAGAAAAACATGTAAGGGAAAGGTTTATGAGAATCAGTTGAACCAAAATGTTTTCTCTATGAGGACAATCAAGGAGTGAAACAGGTTGTCCAGAGAGCCTTTGCAGATGCCATCCTTGAAAGTTTTCAAGACCTAGGTGCATAAAACTCTGAGAAACCTGGTCTGATCTGGTCTGATCTCATAGAATGTCTACAAATCAAGGTTCTTCCAGGATAAGTGCTGCTCCAGTCTCAGCTAATCAGTTACCCAAACAGCGTAGAAGAATTGACTTTGCTCCTGATCCTATGAGGAGAACTTCTGAGTCGTACTTACAAGAAGTGAGTAACTAGGATGAGACCGAGGTTCGCACAGACCGAACTAACCCCTTCATCAACAACGGATACTATGAGCAGCATTAGAGAGGCCCTGCCTCCAGCCAGGTGGAGGAGAGGGACAATCGTGTTTACTGGACTGTGTGGATTCGATGGACTGGCACATTGGATCCCCAGGAGTATAAGGCTTTGGTAGACACTGGTGCCCAGTGCACCCTGATGCCGTCGAATTTCCAAGGAACAGAGGCTATCTGTATCTCAGGAGTGACAGGAGGTTCTCAACAGCTGACTGTGTTGGAGGCTGAGGTGAGCCTAACTGGAAATGAGTGGCAAAAGCACCCTGTTGTGACTGGCCCGGAAGCTCCCTGTATTCTTGGAATAGATTATCTCCGGAGAGGGTATTTTAAGGACCCAAAAGGGTACCGGTGGGCTTTTGGCATAGCTGCCTTGGAGACAGAAGAAATTAAACAGCTGTCTGCTTTGCCAGGGCTCTCAGAGGATCCTTCTGCTGTGGGACTACTGAAGGTTGAAGAGCAACAGGTGCCGATCACTATCACGACTGTGCACCGACGGCAATATCACACCAACAGAGACTCTGTAGTTCCCATCCACCAACTGATTCGTCAACTCGAGAGCCAAGGGGTGATCAGCAAGACTTGCTCACCCTTCAACAGCCCTATATGGCCAGTGCGGAAGTCTAAGGGAGAGTGGAGACGGACAGTGGACTATCAGGGCCTGAATGAAGTCACACCACTGCTAAGTGCTGCTGTGCCAGGCATGCTACAGCTTCAATATGAATTAGAGTCAAAGGCAGCCAAGTGGTACGCCACAACTGATATCGCCAATGCCTTTTTCTCCATCCCTCTGGCAGCAGAATGCAGGCCACAGTTTGCTTTCACCTGGAGGGGTGTCCAATACACCTGGAACAGACTGCCCCAGGGGTGGAAACACAGTCCCACTATTTGCCATGGACTGATCCACACTGCGCTGGAACAGGGTGAAGCTCCAGAACATTTACAATACATTGATGACATCATTATATGGGGGAATACAGCAGAAGAGGTTTTTGAGAAGGGAGAGAAAATAGTTAAAATTCTTTTGGGAGCTGGCTTCACCATAAAACGGGGTAAAGTCAAGGGCCCTGCACAGGAGATTCAGTTTTTAGGAATCAAATGGCAAGATAGATGTCGTCAGATTCCAATGGATGTGATTAATAAAATAACGGCTATGTCTCCACCAACCAGCAGAAAGGAAGCACAAGCTTTCTTAGGTGTGATAGGCTTCTGGAGAATGCATATTCCAAATTACAGTCAGATCATAAGCCCTCTTTATCAAGTGACCCGGAAGAAAAATGACTTTTTATGGGGCCCTGAACAAAAGCAAGCTTTTGAACAAATTAAACAAGAAATCGTTCATGTTGTAGCCCTTGGGCCAGTTCGGGCAGGACATGATGTTAAAAATATGCTCTACACTGCAGCCGGGGAGAATGGCCCTACCTGGAGTCTTTGGCAGAGGGCACCAGGGGAGACCCGGGGTCGACCCCTGGGATTCTGGAGTCGAGGATGTAGAGGATCTGAAGCCCGTTATACTCCAACTGAAAAAGAGATACTGGCAGCATATGAAGGGGTCCGAGCTGCTTCAGAAGTAATTGGTACAGAAGCACAGCTCCTCTTAGCACCCCGACTGCCGGTACTGGGCTGGATGTTCAAAGGGAAGGTCCACTCAACACATCATGCAACTGATGCTACGTGGAGTAAGTGGGTTACGCTCATCACACAGCGGGCTCAAATAGGAAACGCCAACCGCCCAGGAATACTAGAAGTAATTACAAATTGGCCAGAGAACAAAGGCTTTGGAATGTCACCAGAGGAAGAGGTGACCCGAGCTGAAGAGGCACCGCCATATAATGAACTACCAGATAATGAGAAGCGATATGCCTTATTTACCGATGGGTCCTGTCGCATTGTAGGGAAACATCGGAAGTGGAAGGCTGCTGTGTGGAGCCCCACATGTCGGGTCGCAGAAGCTGTTGAAGGAGAGGGTGAATCCAGTCAATTCGCAGAGGTGAAAGCCATCCAGCTGGCCTTAAGTATCGCCGACCAAGAAACATGGCCAGTCTTTTATCTCTACACTGATTCATGGATGGTGGAAAATGCCCTGTGGGGGTGGTTGCAGCAGTGGAAACAGAGTGGTTGGCAGCGTAGAGGCAAACCCATCTGGGCTGCTGATTTGTGGCAAGATATTGCTGCTCGAATAGAGAACTTGGTTGTGAAAGTACGCCACGTAGATGCTCATATACCAAATAATCGAGCAACGGAAGAACATGAAAACAACCACCAGGTGGACCAAGCTGCAAAGATTAAGGTGGCCCAAGTAGATCTGGACTGGAAGCATAAGGGCGAAAAATGTATGGCTCGTTGGGCCCATGACTCCTCGGGCCATCAAGGAAGAGACGCAACATATAGATGGGCTCGTGACCGAGGGGTGGACTTAACTATGGACATTATATCACAGGTTATCCATGAATGTGAGACATGTGCTGCAATCAGGCAGGCCAAGCAGTTAAAACCTCTTTGGTATGGAGGGAGATGGTTAAAGTATAGATATGGAGAGGCCTGGCAGATTGATTACATCACGCTCCCACAAACTCGGCATGGTAAGCGTTATGTGCTCATAATGGTAGAAGCAACTACCGGATGGCTGGAAACATATGCTGTGCCCCATGCCACTGCCCGGAACACTATTCTGGGCCTTGAAAAACAAGTCCTGTGGCGGCATGGCACCCCAGATAGAATTGAGTCAGATAATGATACTCATTTTCGAAATAATCTTATAAACACCTGGGCAAAAGAACATGGCATGGAGTGGATATATCATATCCCCTATCATGCCCCGGCCTCCGGGAAAATTGAGTTAATGGGTTAATGGGTTACTAAAGACTAAATGAGTTAATGGGTTACTAAAGACCATGCTGAGAGCAATGGGAGGCGGAACTTTTAAGCATTGGGACACACATTTAGCAAAGGCCACCTGGTTAGTCAATACTAGAGGATCTGCCAACCAGGCTGGCCCTGCGCAGTCAAACATTCTGCATATTGTAGATGGAGACAGAGTCCCGGTAGTGCACCCTAAAAACATGCTGGGGAAGACCGTCTGGGTTATACCTCCTTCAGGTAAAGGTAAGCCCATACGTGGGATTGCCTTTGCCCAAGGACCTGAGTGCACTTGGTGGGTAATGCAGAAGGACGGGGAAGTCCGATGTGTACCTCAAGGGGACTTAATGTTAGGTGAAAATAGCCAATAAGCTGTATTAGATTAGTCACCACACCACCCTACCAATGCTTTGTTATGGCAAACATGAACTTGGATGAAAATAGGACTGGTTCCAGCAACTGATGCCCAGTGACTGCCGCAGACTATGAATACAGACACCATCAGATGCATCAGCTCCAGCTGCAATAGAGACTGCATGCCATCCTCCTGTCAAGTCCAAGAACACCTCTGCCCTACTGACTGAGCATTGCTCCTCCTGCCTGAAGGGACTGTTATGACAGATGGAACCTGAAGCTATGGACCAAGTCAACTCATGATACATCCTGCAGTGATGGACCATGGACTGAGGGAATGACATCTGTATGCGTATGTCTTTGACCAAGGAAGAGGATTGTAAATAACAATAACGTATTAGAAATATGGAACGTGAGCATAATGTAAAATGATATGGAATAAGGGGTGGATACTGTCCTGGTTCGGGCTGGACTAGAGTTCCTGTTGGTTTGGCAGCTGGAGGAGTGCTGCAGCACACTGAGACCCCAGAGGCTCCCCAGGTCCTAGTGCCCTCACCTGTGTGCGGGGGCGAGGGGAGCACAGCTGGAGGGCTGGGCCCGGATCGGCTGATATTCCATGTCATGTGACATTATGCTCACCATATAAAGGCAGGAGAGGCTGCCCCTTCTGGGATTGTTGCTGTGGTGGCTTTGTGTTTGGGATTGCTGGCTGGGAGCAGGTGGGTGTCAGTTGGTGGGTGGTGAGCAGCTGTATTGTACATTACCTACTGATATTGCTGTCAGTGTATTATTCTGTTACTATTATTAAACTGATTTTATCTCAACCCACGAGTCTCCCTTTGCCCCTCCGATTCCCTCCCTACTCCCCAGTTTGGGGAGGGTGGGTGAGCGGCTGTGTGGCATTTAGCTGCTGAGTAGGCTCAAACCACAACACTGAACTACTCAAGGTTTTTTATGGAAGTCTGACACCTATCCCATCTCTAAAGTTTGGGGTGTGGTTTCTTTTTTCTTGTTTTGGTTTAGTTGTTTTTGTTTTTGTTTTTCACATCAGACAGCACATATTTAATTTATAGAAGCTTTACATTTTCTAAATGCAATTTTTCTTTCACTCACATATGAAAAGCAATGTTAAGTCTCTATTAGTTTTACTTCATGTCGTATGGAAAAGCTAGAAGTTATCAATTTGTCTCTGCAATTCAGCTATTTTTGCACATTTTGTAGACAATAGCAAAGGCTTCCCACAGTAATGACCTTTAGCTTACAGTCTTCCAAGTATAAAAATAAAACCATTTGAAATAATATTTGATATGAAACGCTGCTAGATTCAATTAAGTTTCCTGAGAATTATATAAATATACCCTGCAACATATTTAAGTACAGAAGTGATCTTACCTGGCTGTGGTTTTGAAGTACTTTCCTGGACTGTCCATTCTGTTACTTCTGAGAAAACACTTAATAAGAGTTATCTCAAGTTTAATTATAAAGATATGTTGTAGAGTAATTTACATAATTCAAAGGAATAATTGAATGAGGATGTGACTGATAAACTAACAGTTAACTAAGACATGAAATTTGGATTAAAAATATAGGCTTGTCCTGGTTGGGGCTAGACTAGAGTTCCTGTTGGTTTGGCAGTGGGAGGAGTGCTGCAGCACACTGAGACCCCAGGGGCTCCCCAGGTCCTAGTGCCCTCACCTGTGTGCGGGGGGAGCACAGCTGGAGTGCTGGGCCCGGATTGGCTGATATCCCATGTCATGTGACATTGCGCTCACTACATAAAGGCAGGAGTGGGCTGGGAGGGGCTCTCACTTTTGGGAGTGTTGCTGTGGTGCTTTTGTGTTTGGGATTGCTGGCTGGGAGCAGGTGGGTGTCAGCTGGTGGGAGGTGAGCAGCTGTATTGTACATTACCCTGATACTGCTGTCAGTGTATTGTTCTGTTACTGTTATTAAACTGTTTTTATCTCAACCCACGAGTCTCCCTTTGCCCCTCCGATTCCCTCCCCATTCCCCAGTGGGGGGAGGGTGGGTGAGCAACTGCGGGGCATTTAGCTGCTGAGTAGGCTCAAACAACAACAAGGCTGCATGCTCTTCATAATAAAATATTAATTTAAAAAACCTTTCTTATCAGAGATGTGGAGGGGGGGAACACAAGATTACTGAAAATATAAAACCCGAATTAACACTTTCACTACAATAACATTCTTTAGCTCATTTGTTTTTGCTTTCAATGAGAACTAGTTATCGGTGTACTGTGTCTGGCTGGGATGGAGTTAGCTTTCTTCATGGCAGACTGTATGGTATGCTGGTTTTGGATCTGTGGCTAAAACAGTGTTGATAACGCACCAGTGTTTTGGCTATGGCTGAGGTCTTCTTGCTCAATATTAAGATTTTCTCTTTTTCTTAGAGTGTAGGCTGGGACTGGGCAAAAAGTTAGGAGGGGATAGAGTTGGCACAGCTGACCTGAATTGTCCAAAGGGATATTCCATAACATATAAAATCATGCTCAGCAATAAAATCTGAAGGAGAGGAGTGTAGGTAGCAAGCTGTCTCCTAAGTTGGCCATTGCTCAGGGGGTCTCTGGGCATCAATCTGCTTGTGGGACTCGGTGAAAGATTGCCTATGTGTCACTTTCTTTTTTATTCTTTCCTTCATCCATTAACTATCTTTGCCTCAACCCATTAATTTTTTCACTTGTGGTCTTCCTCTTCCCTGTCCTGCTGGGAAGGAGGTAGTGAGCAAGTAGCTGTATGGTTGCTTAGTTGTTGGCTTGTGTTAGCCTGCCACAATAAGGGTAAAATTTAATTTGACAATAAATAATTGTTAAAAGTTTCAGTAAACATTTTCCATTCTGGGAAAAAAAAAAAAAAAAAAAAGGTAGCAACATGCATATAAGTTGAGATATAAATATATATATATATGGAGAGAGAGGGAGATAAATTTTACATATATATATGCACACATATAGTTTTCTTCCTCTTTCTGTTTCCTATAAATTGTTTCCTCTTATTATTTCCCAGAAAACTCAGAAAAGAAAATGATTTTTCCAATTTTGACACAAACTGCTACTTGATAATGGAAGGAGCCTGGTACAGAATGTAAGACTGATGAGTCTTTCCCTAAATCAGACTTTTGAGACACTGATAACTTTTATGAGAGTCAGACTGTGCATATCATTGCCGTGAAGTACCTCCCCTATCCTGTGCTTACACCAATATTGTAAAAGAGATAATCTTGGCTGGTTAAGACGGACTTAATGACTAGAAAAAAAAAAAAAAAAAAAAAAGGAAAAAAAGAGAACAAAGGTGAGGAAGAAACAGACACATGCAAGAGAAAAAATAATAACATGTTTGGGACTTCCAGTGTATTTAGTGAACGGCAAGTCATGCCTATTCTCATCTTACAGAACAATGATGAATACATCACAGAATCATAGAACGGTTTGGGTTGGAAGGGACATTAAAGATCATCTAGTTCCAATCTCTCTGTCATGGGCAGGGACACCTTCCACTAGATCACGTTGCTCAAAGCCTCATCCAACATGGACCTGAATATTTCCAGGGAGGGGACATCCACAGCTTCTCTGGACAAGATGTTCCAGTGTCCCACCACCCTCACAGTGAAAAATTTCTTCCTTCTATCTAATCTAAATCTACCCTCTGATAGTTTAAAACTGGTGCCTCTCATCCTATTGCTATGCTTCACAAAAAAGTCCCTCCCCATATTTTCTATAGACCCTCTTTAAGTACTGGAAGGCCACAATAAGCTCTCCCTGGAAACTTCTCTTCTCCAGGCTGAATAACCCCAACTCTCTCTGCCTGGAGAACTCTACAGCCCCAACTCCTCATAAAGGAGTTGCTCCAGCCCCTTGATCATCTTCATGGCCCTCCTCTGCACCTGCTCAAAGAGGCCCATGTCTTTCTTACGCTGGGTGCCACAGCACTGAATGCGGTACTGCAGGTACACAAGAGTGTACAAGAGTAGAGCAGAGGAGGACAATCACCTCCCTCAACCTGCTGGCCACACTTCTCTCCATGCAGCCCAGGATATGGTTGGCTTTCTGGGCTGTGAGCACACACTGCTGGCCCACAGTCAGTTTTCCATACACTAATACCCTCAAGCCTTCTCCACAGGGCTGCTCCCAATCCACTTACCACCCAGACTGTATTTGTGCTTGGGAATAAAGGCATCTCTGATTTCAGTGAGACTGGAATTTCAACCCTTTTTTCAGCTAGTGTTTTATTTTTTGAGCTAGTGCTTTACATTCAAGTAGAGACATTAAAAGTATTTTTCCGTTTATTTAATAATTCAGTAATAAAATCTTTACAGTCAAATTGTGAGACTTCACATATTTTGTTGGATGTGAGTTGACCTACTGGCATTTGACCGACTGCTCGCATGTTTATATGCTGTTTTAAATGAAGTAAAATTTTGCAAGCTCTGCTTTGCATGTGCTGTGCTTCTACCTCTTAATCTTGAGACCTTCTGAAACCAGAACATGTGTGTTTTTCATCTATACATTTCCTGCTTCAAACTGTATTGTTGCCATGGAGTCTCTGTTATGCATCAGAAAAATAAATTATTATTTAAAAGGGAAGATGCTTGTCAGAGTACACAGCATAACTAACCATATTTCTAATATTATTAGACTGCAGAAAACTTTAAAGCAGAAGAGAGGCTTTTTAAATTGCTTATGATGTTTATCTAGAAGCTGGACTTTGTCATTAACCAAATAATTTCGCACACATGGTTCTGTCCATACTGGATACCAGGGCAGCCTCTGCAATAATACAACCATTTTCATGCTTTGGTGTTAATGACCAGTGGAATTAGATTCAGCAAAGCAATGTGTGTGATTTGCACTGACAATATAGGCGTACCAACCATGAATCAGGGAGAGTGAAATACCCATTGTTTAGATTAAAGCTTTGTAGAGCAACATGCATGACCAAGATAAGAGCAAGCAGAGGAATTATTCCTCTTACTGGCTGAGATGGTAGAAAATGGTGTTTTAGAGTGCCTGGGATGACTTCTGATCTCTGGAGAAGAGCAGAGAACAACTGAAGATGGTAGTTCTGGATTCAATAAGTCATATTTCAAATCCCCAAGCATTATAAAGGTCTTCTCTTTCCAAAGTGTCAAAAAGACAGATTTAATTTAAGTTCCATGTAGATAATATCACATGAACTAAAATACAGATAAAAGATTGTAGCAAAGGGATAACAATATTTTAGCTTATGGAATCAAAAGTGGTTCCCAAGGACACCTTCAAGGATACTATACTAAGAGTTACATTTACATTTGAGTGATAAAAAAGAATGAATTAATGACAAGCTAATGGAAACATAGCATATCCTTAATTTGGAGAAGCTGAAGACATTAGTGAGAACAAAATACTAACTCAGATCCAAAAAAATATTTATAATATGAGGAACAGACTATAACATAGTTACAAAGTATATAAAATTTCAGAGCATTAGTTATTTGTTTGATTATTTTTTTTAATTAAAGCCTATGAAAACTGTTAATGACAGCAGCAGATATTACAACAGACATAAACTCAAAATGGTGTTGGTCACAATTAAAAATCAGCACAATTTTAAGCTTCTTCTATAAAGCAAAGACCATCTCTCCAGGGGAAGAAATTCGATCTATTGTAACTTTCCTTTATTTTGCTAAATTGCCTAGTTTATTTTATTGCTTTCAGCAATTGCTTGTTATTATATGCTTATATTTCAACAATTCTTTTTTATACAGCTCAAATATAACTATAGTTGTATATGAAGATTCCTAAAAGCTTATACAGCATATCATAAATAAGGAATTTTTTAAGGAACCAGCAGAAGACACTGTTATTTAGATGTTAATGGTGTCCCCAAGACACTTCTATCAGATAATATTTTAAGGGCAGAAAAGTAATAAACATGAGAAATCTTAACAAAAAATGCATTATTTGGCTTGAACTAATTTAGTGTTACACAAATCAGAATTAAAAAAAAAAACAAAACAAAACAAAAATTATTCTGAAGACCAGTGAAACAAGTGAAAAGGAAGGCAAAGTAAGGGTTGACTGTCTCTACTGGATATGATGAACTCCCTGGCAAGATACAAGAAAGTATTTTTTTGCATGGTATTTAGGTGCTTATAAAGTAATAGATAAATTAGAAGAACAGAAAGAAAAAAAAAAATGGAAAAGGAGATGATCATCTATATCTCCAAGGAACAGAACCAAAATCTTGTATAGATTAATCTTAATATACAGAAAAATTATCTAGAGATGCATAGTACCATACACTTATTTATTTTTACTTTGTATTAAATATAACACTTCTTAGAAAGCTGTTACCCTGTACTATTCTAGTGGTAAATGAACTTCAGTAATTAGTGTATGCTTCTTTGTAAACTATATATAGTATTTAGTTATCTTTGGAGAGAAACACCTTACGTAGTTTTTGATTAATATTCATGTTAACATTTACATACATACACTAAAAAATTAAGAGTAGGAGAGAGAAAAAGAGACTATGACTGAGCAAACCAACATTTCAATATTCTTCTCCAGTGAGTAAGTATACACCATTAAATTATGACTATAGTGTCAGAGGAAAAGGGTGAGTGATTCAAAAGTCAAGCTATAATTGAGTTTTAAGGGATTTCTCACTATGTAGAAGTCAAAGAAGAATATCGCATACTATATGACAATTCCGAAAAGTTTAAATTCTCTCACCTATCAGATCAATTTGGTAATTAAGATTCAATTTGAGCCCTACAACAGAAAATCTCATGGAATTTATTGACTAAAATGAATCTGCTTCAAGACAGAACAAAATTAGAATGGCTCACATCACTTTTAAAGGTCGGGAGAGTAAATTGTGACATATCATCACAATTAAGAGGTGCTGGTTACATGTTTCCTGGTGCATCCGCCAATTCCATTTCCTCATGACTGACTTAGCATATTAATTTAATAGCAGATGCTGATATTTTATTCAACTTCCTCTGGGCACTTTGAAGACATGGAGTATTAGGGACACATCAGTTGGATCAAACATTCAAATAAGCCTTTATTCCTATTATTGGAACTAAGTTTTTGTTGGAAGACATCTTTTCCAAAATCTACAAAGATAGGGACTGTAGCTCGTTTCTTTGTTGATTTGATTTTTCTCACTTAGAAGATTAATTTATTTTTAAAACACTTATGACAGTAAAACACTTGAAGTATGAAGAATTGCTTTATGTGTCAAAGCAAGTATTCCAGATAATATTATTTATATTAAGGCAGTGCCTTTCAGTTTGTTTATGATTGATATCCATTGATTAGTTATAGGAAAATTATCTCTTATGGCTCAGATAGAAAAATTCTTGTTTAAACTCAATCTAGTGCTTCATATCCACAGGCTACTGAGATAATTAAAGAAGTATAATGAAGGCTTCAGAGAAAGGTAGTTTACTTCCTTGCAGGACATACAGATTATTACAAGTGCCAAAAAGGTCTTTTCTTCTTTGCTGTAACTATTTCACAGTAAACCAGTTAAGGTTATACAGGATGTCATAAGAAATAACCTGTTTCCTTTATGTTGCTGAAAGCACCATTAAAAAACATGAAATTTTAGAATCTCCCAGTTATGACTTCCTTATCCCATCTTGAAAATAAAAGCTAGAGATTGTCCTTTCAAGCAGCAGATCACTCAAAATAAGCACCAAACACTGAAAACCTCAAGAAGTACCAAAGATGTTTCTGTCTAGCTGATAACACATACAATTCAGATATGTATGTTGATTCTGTATGTTATCCAGTCCTCCCATTTTAATACAGTAGTCTTAGTGAATAAATTTAAAAGTCAGTGTTCACTAATCTCAGTGCCAAATTCAAAACAGAGAAGCTCTGATTTTCTTCTGGTTATGTAGAATTTTCACATAGAAATTCACATGTTCAAAGCACATCACTAATTAAATTTATTTATAATGGTGAGTTATCACCACGTCTGTAAATTTGAATCTTGGTGTCTTCTACTGGATATTCACAATATAAACGATACATAATTAGTGAGTATTTATGAAAATGTTGATTCACCAGCCTTAGAAAAGAACTCTGTTTAACAAAATTTTCTTATATTTATTTCTTCAGGGTCTAATTTAGTCTTATTAAAAAGAAGGACATTCTTTCTTTTCTTACTATTTTTTCTTGCTTCATTTTAGCCACAGATATCTGTGAGAAAAGTAACAGACATATTTGTAAGGAACTGAATGAATTAATGCCTCAAGCATTCATTGACACAGAAAACTTTGACAAGCAGTGGCCTTTGTGATTAGTCTAAGGAGCACCACCCAAGAAATCATGGAGTGTATTGAAGGATGCACAACTTTACTCCCTTGCGGTTGTATTGCCATACTCCTTAGATAAGCCTCAAAGGAGGGAAATATGGACTGAGTGAAACAATATGTTCGAGTTAAAGGACTGATAAGAGAGATAAATAACCAGCACCAGAATTACCTAAGGAAAAACTGTGGAAAAAGTAAGGGTGGGGGGGTGAGCATGACCACTGACTTGATTGACAAAGGGATTGGTGCACCCCATTCCCCCTTAATGCATATGCAGAACCCATGCTCCACCATTTCCTCATCTCTCATGGAAATGAGTTCATGGTGTACCTGTCCCTCTTTGTCTACTACGCTAATCAGCTGATAAAGATGAGCTTAAAAGGTAACAGAAAACTTTAGTATGTGTGCACCCACCACCCAAGACTTCCAGACCTGAGACAATGCTGGAACAAGGGATGTTGACTGAACTCTTCTTTTGTTTTCTTTCCTTTCTTTTCTTTCTTATAGATTTATCAATAAGAGACCCCATTGCTTACTATCCTTTTCCAAGTTTAAGTTGTTTCTACTGCAAGTAAAACATTTTAACTAATTGTTTGGTGTCATTTCACCTTAATTTGACCCGAGGAGATCACACAACTTTTAAAACTCCCTGGCTCCCAGTGCGGGTTGTAACACATATTACAGAAAAGGGAGTAACTCAACATGCAACTGTGATACATTCCAGGAGCACAATTCATCCTATGCATTAATGACATGAGAATCATAAAAATAATATCATGTGATCATATCTTTAAATACTGAGGTTGAGAATATGTATTATGTTTTGTGACCTAGTATTTCAAGTAGGATGGAGTGAAACCTAGAACTATTATTCCTGTCAACTTACTATTAATGTCATCAATATAATTTCTATTATGTGCCTTACATTTTTTTCACAGAATCATAGAACAGTTGAGCTTGAAAGACACCTTTGGACATCATCTGGTACAACTCTGTCTGCTCAAGCAGGGCCACCTACAGCAGGTTGCCCAAGACCCTGTCCAGATAGCCTTTTAATATCTCCCAGGGGGAGACTGCACAAAACAAACTCTGGATAACCTGTTCTCATGCTCAGTCACTCTCACAGTAAAAGAAGTATTTCTTCATGTTCAGAGGAAACCTCCTGTGTTTCATCTTTGTGACTCTTCTCTGGACTCTCTCCAATATGTTGATGTTTTTCTTGCACTGAGGAGCCCAGACCTTGGCACAGTCTTCCAGATGTGGCCTCACCAGTGCTGAAGAGAGGGGAAGGATCACCTTCCTTGACTTACTGACAATGCTTTACCTAATGCAAAATGTTTCATTGTAACACTGAATAATACAAAAGCTAAATCTACAAAAATTATTGTGATATCTTCAAATGGGAGTTGTTTGATTTTAATGGATGTATTTGTTATCTTTAACTGATGAAAAGAGGAACAAGTCATATAACAAAAGCTTCTTTCAGTGACATTTATACAGTAAAAATAATTTACATAAGATTCAAGATTACTTTTATTTCTCCTCTACCTCAACAGAGCTAAGGTTATAATGACAAAAATATCAAGGTCAAAATTCAAATTACTATTACATTCCCACTAGAAATGATAACAATGAACATTTTAAAATCCATGAATACCTCAGGATCATTAATATTTCAAACCCATAGAATTTATAAATTATTAGAACTATAGTTCTACACAGTAAACTCCCCTGTTAAGATGGTTAATGAAGCAGAAGCTGAAGCGATTGGACTATTCACCGCAGAAGTTTAAATTTCTTTACATTTTTCATAATGCCTCACAATACTAATGTGTCTGAATTACCTTGGCCAGCAGTCAAGCACTTACATAGTCACTTGCTCATTCCTCTCTTCCCCAGTAAGGTCCAGGAGAAAAAAAAAAAAACAGAAGCAAGAAGACTCATGGGTTGAGGCAAAGACAGCTTAATATGTGAAGGCAAGTGAAAACAAACAAACAAACAAACAAACAAACAAACAAACAAACAAAAACAAAAAACAAAAAACCAAAAAGGTAACAAAAAGACAATTATTCACCATCTCCCACAAGATGACCAATACTCAGGCAGTCTCCGAGCAACAGTTACCCTGAAAAACAAAAAAACACTTTTTTTTTTTTTGTTTTGTTTCTGTTCATGATACCATATAGTATGTAATACCTTTTTGGTCATTTGTCATTAACTGTCCCAGGTCTGTCCCCTCCCAACTTCTCTGCCCCTAGCCTACTCTCTGAGTTGCAAAAGTGGAAAAAAGATAAAACCTTGACATTTTATAGTCACTGTTCATCAATAACCAAATCACTGGTGCATTACCAACACTGTTTTAGCCACAAATCCAAACCACAGCACCGTACAAGCTGCTATGAAGAAACTTAACTTGATCCTAGCCAGATTCAGTACAATCTCCACACTTTATTCCACACCATTATTGTCATGCTTAGGTTTTGTTCTGTTTTTGTTCTTGCTCTATGAAGTGGCCACACAATGGGCAAATCTTGTATTTAATGTCAAGATGTGCTATTTCAATTATTTTGATTTTTTTTATAAGATGCAGTACTCCATTAAAGTACCACATGAATTTTTACAAGATGTGAAACAAAGACAACAGGTCAACAGAATAGAAACAAGATATGTGATGACTAGTAGGAAAACTTAAGACTTTTTTTTATTGGGAAAGTCACAAATCACATTCTTTGGTAAAGATATAGCAGGAGGAAAAAAATGTTTTTAAGAAGATTAAATCACACTAGTACCCTACAGGGAAATGCAAAATAAAAGTAGAAATTCAGACTGATTTTTTTTTTTTTTTCCCCCAGTTTAAGTAAATTAAGCCCTATGACAGTTGGCATGAGTTGGGATTTCTTAAACTTTGCTTAAAATGGAATAGGGGAGTAATTTAAGGGTAATTGGCCCATGCAGAGAATGTTTGAGAGTGGTAGGCTGTGAGTCACTGCAACAGCAGCAGCCAGTTGTTCAGCACCCTGGAAATCTTGATGAGCTAATCTCTAACCAATCCTATAACTGACTGTGTCAAATTGCTTGAGACCCTGAGAGAGATCCTATACAAGCTCCCATACAGAAGAAATCCCAGAGTCACTTCAGAAGTGACTAAAGCATAACAGAGGGGACCCCATGGCCCAGACACAGGATCATGTACTACACACCTGGGACTCCTGTGAAGACTGGACTGATGTTTTCTCCCAGACCACATTGCCTCCCCCGTAGGAGGAGGGGCATGTCACTCCTTAAAATTAAATACAAATGTTTTGGTATTGAGCTCATTTAGTTTGCCTAATGTCAATTAGGTCTTATGCTGTGACAAGACCACAATCAGGAACCAGAATTCTCTAAAATTTTAATAAAGGGGACAAATACATTTCCAAAAGAAGTTTCTTTATTGTTTTTGTTTTGTTTTGTTTTGTTTTGTTTTGTTTTGTTTTTTTCTGAAAAATAACATACTTTTTCATTCTGTCACAATTTGGTACTAGATATGTAAAATTACTTCAAAAGCTTATTAAATATTGTATTTATTTCATTAAAATATTAACTATATTTATCAGAATACATCATTGAAATTAGACTCCACAACCAAAAGAGGAAGTCCGTGTCTCTCTGATGCCATATATTAGTACAAAATGCATTTAATCGAATGAATCTTGATCCACCAAGTTTAAAACCTGAAGCTACAATAATATCCAGATACTTTATGATGCATGAGATCTTAGGGGATCTTTTTAAAATTTATTTGTGTACACATGTGCATAAGTCATGAGTGCTTCTCACTATCATAAAAAATGTATCTGCCTAAACTATTTAATTAGGATAAATTTTTCTAAGGCTGTCCTGTCAATTACAATTAAAGGTGTTCCAATCATGATCTAAGTAACAAATTGCCCATACCTAGTCTTCTGTGACATAATGGAAACCAGGAAATTGTCCCGTCAATTACAATTAGAGGGGCAAATATCATAGTGAAAGGTCACTCAGCCTTTGACTGAATGGAATGAGCTCCAGGAATACACTTTTAACACTGTGCAATATTAATATAACAAAACAGTAGGCTTTCTGGTGTCACCCTATTGATATGAATGAAACAATGTTAGAGGAATCACAAACCAAACATTTAAAATGAAACAACTGCTTAACTGGGATGAAGTATAATTCTTTCGAATTTTTTTAATAACTAGATTTTTTAATTGGAAAATATATCAGAGCAAAAGGAATGTCACAGAGCTGTAAGAAGTACTAATAGAAAGTATTAATATTGGTTGAAAAAGTATTCAGATCAGTGTATACACAGTGAAAGGACTGTGCTTAACACAGCCAGAAAATTAGGTGTGGTCAGTAAGATATGGTTAAAATATTTAGATGTTAATGAAAAGAAGAAAAATAGAATAACTTAAGCTACTTAAGCATAGTGTGAAAGAGGACAAAACAGAGAAAACTGGACAACACCACAGAGCATGAATGAATACATTCCCATTTTCAGAGAGAAAGAATGATAGAAGTGACTGGAATAAAATTGTGATGGACTGTCTGTCTTGTTTTATTGCCAATACAAGTGCATTTATAAATCTTCCTAGCAACTGATCACATATAAACAGAAGGCTTGACTGGTTACATGCATTCTTCACACACTGTTCACATGCCTAAGACTAACATTTGATTGGTTGTTACCCCCTGTCCATAATACACCAGACAATTAATTGGCTACATGTTAGTTACTGCTATCCTAAAGCCTATTGGTTAATTAAATCTTACAAGCACAAACACAATGTTCTATACAATTTAGCTCAAGGTAGAAAACTTTCCACTGTTTAAGAAACGACCAGATGTTTCCCATCAACTGTAGCCTGGCATGTTTTCTTCAGGCAGATCTGAGGATCCTTATCTTGTTTTTCTGCATTCCCGCTTGCTACTTCCAAGGCTTCTGGCCAACGAAGGTCAAGATGTTCTGATCATTCACCAGCTGTACAGCGCTCTCAGTTCTTCCTCCTCTTTTCGCATCCCTTCTGTGGTGCAAAGTCTTGTTCTTGTCTGACATGGCCATTGTCCTCCAAAAACGATCCCACAATTACACAGAAGGATTTATCTTTTTTTTTTTCCCACTTGTTTGTTTTAGGTAGAGACAAAATTATTTAAAAATACATTAACAAACACAAAAAGTTAATATTCTAAAAATTATTAATTTAAATGAACAGTCATTTTTAACAATTTTTCTTTCTCTTGCCTGAACCAGTGTTTTTCACAATACTATGATAAGCATGTATTCTTTTATGGCACTGGAAGAAGCAGGAAAGTGAAAAGGGGAGAAGATTTATTGACTGTTGGCTTAGGCATTTTTATTAAGTAAAACCTACCTTTAGGGTAGATGTCAGAAAAGAGGAAATAGGAAAGAGGAAATAAGACGGAAGAGGACAGAGGAAAGAGGAAAGATGAAAGAGGAAAGATGAAAGAGGAAAGGGAGAAGGGGAAGAGGCAGGGATGGGAAAGAGACTGTGAAGCTCTTTGGAGAATGTCTTTATAACTGGTAGCAGGCTGAATTCAAAAGGAGCTGACTGCCTTGTCAGAGATAGTAACTCACTTGTTCTACTAGGGGCAGCGTTTTTTTCTTGCTGGGTCATTTTAACAGTAAATTGGTTTGATCATTCATGTTAGCCTTTCTTGCAGTTTATATTCAAATGATAGTGAACAGAAAAAAAAAAGATATATTCTGCAAAATTAAACCTTTTATAAGAAGAAATAATCATAATTTATTCTATACTACTGACTACTTAATGAAGATATATCAGTAAGCTCCTTCATCATGGGCTACAAGTTCTCCACCTTGAATACTGTTCCCCAAAATCAGTTTTAAAAGGCATCCTTGTATAAAGGTGAGGGAATTTGTATCTATATCTAGTTTCCTAATTAGTCTCTGAATCATGGTGTTTTTAATTTCTTAGATGAAGTACACTATTAAAAAAGAATGTGTTTGGGAGGGAACATAAAACTAATGTAATAAGACAGCTATAGTTTGTTTATCCCCCTATCAGCCTAGGAAAGAAGGAGGTAAAAAAAAAAGAAAAAAATTTAAAAATCAAACAAATCTATTTATTGTGGCAAGGCCAGAAACCTTAGAAAAACACTTGTTAGCTTGTTTTGTTTGTTGTGGTTTGGGGTTTTTTTTTGTTTGTTTGTTTGTTTGTTTGTTTGTTTTAAATCAGTATTTTTGTCTATGTCATCAAAATAGGAAGCTAGTTGGAAGTGTTGGGGAATTTTTGTGGTACTCCTTGAGGAGAATTGAATACACAATATGCTAAAATATTAAAACAAACAAACAAACAAACAAACAAACAAACAAAAACAAAACAAAACCAAGAAACTAATGCATTGAACAGTCTTACCACCACAAATGATTCTTCAAAAGTCTGCAAAGATGTGTCACGAGCTGATTCTTTATATACACTTGCACCAGCAACAATCCTGTGAGTGTCTCCACAGACACCTCAGACCGGCCTTGGGTACATCTCCCAGCCCAGATCTGCTGGCCAAAAGTGGCCTGAGTACTCCCACTCCAGGATTGTTACAAGACAATGCTGTGGAGGTTTCTTATCTCAGCACTTAGGGAAACTTCTCTGCAGGGCATCTTTTCTTCTTTGGCTTTCCTGCTGCTAGTTTAACCCTTTCTGCAGTTGGGCCTTCTTGACCTCCATGCCAGATCATTCCTTGGTCACAGATAATTACTGCTGAGCAGTTACCAGCTGAATTTCCCCTTCAGATGTCTGGAGAAAGATTGCACAAAAAATTATTCAAGAAGCATTAGAGAAAACCTTTTAGAAAGTAGTTATTCAGATATCAATTAAATTTATAACAACCTCAGAATCAATACAGTCCTTTTTATTCCAAGAATAATACAACTTTTTAACCATTATCTGAAGTACTACCTATTTTTAAGGTAATACTTAAAAAAAAAAAAAAAAAACAAACAAACAATGAGTTTTGAAACTAAAAAAGTAATTTTTTGTATATTTAAGTGTAATTTATTGTAACTAACAGCTGTAAAATCATGGGGGAAAATACCGTCACTAGTCTTTAAAAATAGCTAGGTTCTTTTGCATTTGATGAATATAGCAATCATGAAAAGCAAAATAATGATATTAATAAGTTAGTAAATAGCATGAATAATATTTTAGTTAAGGATTGCTCTAAAATTAAAGATAAATGGAATGTTGTGAATAAAAGTATTTTCCTAGGTCTGCTTACAGTCCTTATCATACAAGATGCACTTGTTCAGTTAGCATAGATAGAACCAAATATAGTGTAGATGAACTAGCTCTTCCCATGTTGCCCTTGACTGCCTACTTTTCATTAGCAACTCAACATCATTTATGCTTAGTTTACAGCCTAGGTATAAATCAGTATATTCCTCTATATTTCCCCAGGCACACATTTGGTCATTCATATTTCTATTCAAAACATTATTTTCAGAGACCAGGTTTTCAATACCCACTAAATTATTCTAGGAAAGTTACTGCAAAATGAGTTATACCGGCCACTTCTTTTAAATTTGTAAATAGAAGTTTGACTTCCTGAAAATCTAGCTTTTACTTTAACTTATTTCAGAAAAGGCAAGAAAGAATAGTGTTCTACACCTTTGAGTTGCTAGTTTAAAAAAAAGGATATATTTATGTCTGTCTTTGAAAAGCCTCATACTGCGGTGTTGGAAAAAGTACTGTAGACCTCTTGAAAACCAGCACATATCTGAGATTACTGTAGGTCAACAGGACCACTTGGGTACCATCAAGATTAAGCTATAGATGTTCTAAAGACTGGCACTTTTTTACCAATTATATTTTAATGGTCAGACACTGCTGATGCATTTTGATGCTAGAGGGTGAAAAAGTCTATTTTGAAATGCTTTCCATGTAATGTTGAAAAGCCTCCCCCAGCATCTTATGCACGTTCAGACAGTAGGGGACTTGATCAGAGATGTGTTGAATTAAGCCTGGTTAACTCAGATGAAAGAACCTATCTCTTGAACAGGATGAACACAATTTGTGCTTCCAGATTTCCCTCATATACCCCAGTGCTCCACTGATTTAAACAGGATGTTAAATTAAAGCAGTGTCACAGCAGTGGGAAGAGGATTCCAGTAGAGACAGCATTAAAATTAACTTTTTCTAATAGCAAAAGCTATTGCATAAGAGACTGAGGGAGCAGAGAGGGATGGGGGATGAGGCTGTGCTTAGTTACATGACATAAGCAGTATGTCTGAAACTTATGCAGATGATGATAATGTTGCACTAAAGTGAAATCATCAGGTAGTCCAAGTTAAAATGAACCAATTTTACTGCTGCTGCAATCAACAATATAATGTCACACGATAGTATGTCATACTTCCCCTCTAAAATTTTCAAAAGCTGCCCCCCTCTTCTCTGGGAAAACAACTGAATTTTAAATACGTGCAACAGCATTACTCTTGATGAATTTCTTCAAGCACTATGACTAAAAGTGATTCAATATCCATTGCCTTTCTGACAGGTTTTGACAACTCAAGATAGATTATTTGCAATTGAAAATATTTAAGGAAGAAGAAAAGTGGGGGGGTTGATGTTGACTCTGATCCCAGTAACACCTGGCTGGTCCTTGGAATGTTTTGGTGTGATTACAGGCAATTTCTTCAAATCCTGTGGACTTTTACTAACCTGTGAGACATGTTTACCCCACATGGAGGTGTACACGCAAGTCTCCCTGTTAGGTAGGCAACTAAGAAATCTGATGGAACATATTTGTCCATATTTGAGTGTTTCTTTTAGGGCAGACTAGACTTTGATGGGGAATGGTGTGCACTCATAGTGTGTTCTGGGGTGAAGTCATCATACACCCCCACCTGCCCACTCAGTTCTAGGAACTAATAAAAACCCAAATATTTTATATTTAGTTTAGGCATACATGATAAGTTTCAAACTCATCTGTCTCCACAAATACCTTCCCCTTGTGGAAAGAACCCACCTTAGTTCATAGCATCACAGAATCACAGAGTGTTTGAGGTTGAAGGGGACCTCTGGAGGTCACCTGGTCCAACTCCCCCTGATCAAGCAAGATCACATACACCTGGATGTTGTGGACCATGTTCAGGCAGCTTTTGAATATCTCCAAGGAAGAAGACTCTGTAACATCTCTGGCAACCTGTGCCAGTGCTCAGTCACCCTAACAGCGAAAAAGTGCTTCCTGATGTTCAGAGGGAACATCCTGCATTTCAGTTTGTGCCCACTGCCTCTGGTCCTGTCACTGGGCACCACTCTAAAGAGCCTAGCTCTATTGTCTTTGCACCCTCCCTTCAGGTAATTAGAATCATTGATGAGTTTCCCCCCAGAATTTCTTTTCTCCAGGCCCAGATCTCTCAGCCTTTCCTCATATCTGAGGTGCACCAGACCCTTAGTCATCTTAGTAGACTCTCACTGGACTCTTTCCGGTATGTCCATGTCTCTCCTTTACTGGGGAGTCCAGAAGTGGACACGATACTCTGGGTGTGGCCTCAGCAGTACTGAATAGAGGGGAAGCATCTCCTCCCACCACCTGTTTGGCAACAGGATACCATTAGCCTTCTTTGCTGCAAGGGCACATGGATGGCCTGTGTTCAACTTGGTGTCCACCAGGACCCCCAGGCCCTTTTCTGCCAAGCTTCTTTCCAGCCAGTAGAACCCCAGCATATACTGGTGCATAGGGTTGTTTCTCCCCAGGTATAGGACTGTAACTCCCATATTTTAAATTCATGCGGTTCCTGACAGCTCATTTCTCCAGCCTCTTGAGGTCCCTCTTGATGGTGACACCACCCCCTGGCATATGAGCCACTCCTCTGAGTTTTATGTCATCAGCATAATGTCTGAGGGTACACTCTGTCCCATCACAGGGCATGAGACTGACATTAAAAACTAGAAAGGTGAAAGGAGCTGTTAGGAAGAAAACAAGAAGTGCTTTACCAAAAATGGTCATAGTGGAGGGAAAGAGTGGGGGTTCTTACCCTCAGTGATACCACATCAGATACTTCTGATTCACTGACAAAAGTTGTTGGTGTGTGGGGTGGTAATCTTTCTTCTACCAACACCTTTAATATCTGGATGAGACAAAGGCTTCCACAAAATTTATATCAGTTCTAAATTGCCACAGATCAAAACATCCCATCCTCCCAGCACTTGCAGATATGTGGTGGGTTTTAGTAGAACCAAAGCCCAGTATAGATGCAAAATACTGCTGTAATTAGCAGAATACATATGCTAGTAAGGAGCATGGGCCCTTTTTTTTTTTTGCCTGGGGTAGTTTCATTTGGCTAATTAGAATGGATTACAGATATGATAAGCAAGTCTTTGTAATAATTTTGCCGCTACTTCTGGTGGTCCATAACATTTTTTTGCTTAGATATTCTAACTTTCTAGAATCCATGCCTAGAATGAGGATGGCAACATCTTCTGGGCAAAAAGATGGGACTTAAGCAATATTTATGCAAATATGTTGATCTACAGGTTTGCTGAAGGTCTCTCTGCAAAACTATTGTCCTTATTTGTAGGGTGATACAATTCACTTCAACTGTGCAGCAAGTAACTTACACAGACACCATCCTCCCCAAACAGTCCCACTTTCAGGGCTGAGGAAGTCTCTCAGCTGCTTGCTGTAATGGTCATGCTGCCTGTGTGCCCGGCTGTGCTCTCCTCTCACTCTCCTCCTTCTCCTTCCCATTAATGCCCAGAACATATTCCCATCCCTGGCAAGACAATATAGAAAAGACAGTGGGAAGAAATGTAGGTGAAAAAAGTCATGCTCAACTTCTTGTGTATATCCTTCTTCTCTGTCTTCTGACTGCTGGACAGTCTACTAAATTCATGGTCCTTTGCATGTCAGAGAGTAGCTGCTGAGGCAAGCAGAAAACCAGATGAGATGGACAAGCAGTAAGGCATGGAGTCACCTGTTATTGGAGTCAAATAATACATTGACTCTCTGAGGAAAATGTCTGTGGCAACTGAGCAATCTGCTGCCCCTCCTAATCTAGTACCTACCACTGCTCCAAAATCTGGGATGTGTCTCACTGTTTCTCTCACTTTGATATGTTTACACTTTTCCCATCAACCATCATGATTATATATTATGAAACTGACTCTGTAGCCTACACCAAAACTTGCCATGGTGTCATTCACAAACTAACTTGGCAGAAATTAATAGAAAATGGGGTTTTATCCCTTAAAATAAGTTTTTTATATTCTGAAAACTCCCTGTGCTACAGTGGAATTGCAAATCACAAAAAATAGCGACTAAAATTTTAATATTTAAATAATTTTAAAACATTCATTCTGAAATTATGTCACAGAAATATTTTGAGATAAGTATATATGGCAAATTTTTAACAAATCAAGAATTAATGATTAAAAATTTAAAACCAACAGCTGGTTTCTTTGAACATTTCCGCATTCCTAAGTAACTAGCTCCACAGGGAGTTCATATTTTCTGTATATTCACTGGATATATATTTTACCACTTTGGCTATTATATTTTACACTCTAGAATTACTTAATTTCAAACTATGAAAGTAGATATTTATAAAATATGTATGAGACAGGATCCAGGGATTAAAATTTCTTAAATGCTTCCGCTATCCTGAAAGATTTTTTTAAAATATATATATTTAAGAAGGAGGAGAAGGCTAATGTAAATATCTTAAATGTCACAAGATTTTATAATGCATTTGAGAACATTATGTCATGGCCTCTCTCATCACTACTAACAGAGATTGCTCAGCTGTTTTTCAAGCTAACTAGCAATGAGGATCATGGTCATAATAGGATAATGTTAGACTGTAAGAGCTTAAAGCATTTCAACAAATTTGTAAAAGTGTACATTAAAATTATTTAATTTGAGAATGTGTAATGTAGCAGTGAAGCAAATCAGCACACGATATTGGAAAGAATAAAACAATATTGTCAAAGATTCAAATAAATTCATATTAAAAAAAAAAAAAAAAAGGAAAAGAAAGACCTTGCTGTGCCTGGATATGTGAGCAGATGTAAACATTGCTTTGTAAAATAATAAAATAAGATCAAATACTTGATAAAATATGAATTTCCATTTGATGTGCTGTGTTCAGCTTGTCAGGATTTAACAACTTCCTTGGAGATCATAGCATTCCAGCTTTACTGGAGAGTAGATTGAAACGTGTACATGGAAGAATAGCAATCTCAACAGGTCCTTGTAACTATTGCTATTAATACACTGATCTATATGAATTTTAAGAATTGTAATACCATTAAAAAGTGGGCATTTCATTTATATAAATGGATATTATTAACAAAAATAATAATTTGACTTTGAAAGAAAACAGATTTAGAAGCTGAAAGAAGAAAAGTCATATGAATCAAAAGCTCTGATTTTTATTATCCCTATTTAAAAAGCCTTTAAATAATGAAAATATATAAGGGAAACTCCTTTATTCACAGAAATTGTTAACCGAGTGACCTATCCATGAACTTGAAGACTGAAAACCCAAACAGCATATTTGATCAAGAATTTTATCTTATTTTATCAGTAACAAAACAATGCTTACATTCTGTGTAAGAGTATGTGGAAAGTGAGGGCCTGTGCATGTTTAAGTTACTTGATTAAAGAGTACTAAGTACAAGACAAAAAACTAACAAAGAAAGTGATCATGAAATATATAGATACACAAACCTAACAAGAAATGATAACATCAGAAATGACAATAACGAAGGTCAGAACTCTTCAGCCACTGATGGATGGGCCATAAAGGAACTACTCAGGCATAGCCTTGAAGATGGTCACCTTAAACATTGTAACTGGCATGGAGAAACAAGAATAGCAAGAATATTAGGGGTTGCTTGAGTGGGGTCTGTGGGAAAGTATGAAACTTACTATGGGGTGCTTAGGTTAAGGGCCAAAGATGGAGAAAAAAAGGGCATCACTTTACATGAGGGAGGAACAAGTGTGGTAACACAGAGAGAAGGGATAAAAGAGGCCAGTTGCATGTAAGCAGGGCCAGTCAGTACACTTGCGTGATTTAGCCCTGTGCCTGATAACTGTGGTCTATACTATCTTTTTATTATAGAAATCCCTTTTTATTAACTTTTTTTTTTTTTTTTTCCCTGTGTAATTTCACTGTGTGTCCCCCTGCAAATGGGAAACAAGCAGCGGCATCTCTCAGCCTGGGTGGAGACACCAGGTACCAGTCTGTGCTCCAAAATCCAGGGAGGAGGGAGTCCTGGGCTGAAGCTGCTGGAGCAGGCAGAAACTCCTAACATACCTTAATCCCAAAATTCTCAAATATGGAAGCTGAATACTGTTCTGGCAGAGTTGCATTTTGAACAAAATATGTTATTTTTAGAGATATCAAGTAGGAACATTTCAGTTTCCCCTCTCAACCCTTTATAAATATAGGGGAAATATCACTCTATGACAATGATTTATAAAGAAGAAAATGAAAAGTCAGCAAATGTGACTATTTCTGTATCTATTTTCTTAATACAAGATGAGAAAACCATGACAGTTTGCCTCAAAACTCAGTTAGTAGAAGTTAACTGAAAAGGATTGTGATGATGTGCATTACACTGCACTCTTTTATTTCAGAGTAGAAGAAAAAAAATCTTATCAATTATTAAATCTACTGAAAATATTAATGTTTATATTTAAATAAAAGACACAACTTCAAGTATCATAACATCATGTACACACAAAAAACTGTTAAGACAATAACAAAATATAACAGGTATGTTCCATACAGAATAGTAAAAGTGTCTGCATTTAATAAAACTGTAGTTCTTAGAATTAATTCTGTGTTCTGCTCATTTTAAATATTCCTTGTTAGTTTTTTACATCCCCTTCACCCCCACCAAAAGTCCTTGCTTTCCCTGGCAAAACATAACATTCATGGGTTTCGCCAACAGCAAGGATTATTGTCCCACAACTATCATGGTAAATTAAGAATAGGTGAACCTCTAAAGGCTTGGAAGTACAGCTGAGATAAGCAATCTAACTGAAACTTTTCTTAGTGGTCTAGGGCCTTCAGTGGGAGATTATCATTCAGCATTCCACTGTATGTTTGGAGACTTAACACTATACTGAGCCACTTAGGAAGAATCAAGGAAAGCTAGTTCCAGAAGTCATATTGTCTCGGGGAAGACTGGAAGCATTAACAGTTTGAACTGTGTCAACAAAGTAGAGAAAATAGTTTGTTGACCATCTTTTTGTTTAAATAAATCTGTTCCCCACTTGGGATCATCCAGCTTTATTACCTCCCAAATGGTGGAGTTGAATCCATGCATATCTGTACTCCAAATTCTTTAGCAAAGCACTTGAAGACACCAGGAGCAGGTTCTAGTCGCTATTATATTGACAGTGCAGCTTTACTCTTCTCATTATTTCCTTTTGCATCTGTATAAGATAAATGCTAACTCCTACCCTAATTTTATGCCAGTTGTGTAATACTAAATCATTTCAGAAAAGGGAAAGTTGTCCGTCTGATGTTCTAGCCTGGGGAACTGGTGAGTTATCTCAGCTCTAACATTCCTTGATTCCTAATCCTTAAATCTTTTATTTCTCCTCCCTCCATTCTGTGTCATTCTTTTTCTCTGCTGACTACAGACAGAGCCTCATTCAATTATATGTGGCCATAGTTGATTACTAGGCAAATTGTACTAAAAGCTATTACATTTACTACAGTCCTTATCCCTATTAGATTTTTTATACCACCATGACTACTGAAAAATGCCACTCATTCAATACATAACGTTCTTAATCTCAGACCTCCAAAATTATTTTCCTTTGTTCCTTACTATTTCATTTCTCTCAGTCTTTTAACAGTGGTCCTTGAAATTATAACATATCTTAATTTAGATGTCAGTAATGGTTATTATTTTGCTGATGTATTTTAGAATCTTTTTTTTTTTTCTTTTTTTAATCAGAAACAGGATTTACTCAAAAAGAAAATTTTTTTTTTGGTAATTGGGGCAATGGAAACAGTCTTCAGGGATCACATTAATAAAAATAGTGCACTCTAGGATAGGGGTAGGTTTTTTTGGCAGATTTGCTGAAAATAAGCACAGATCATACTTATAGAATGCCCATTAGTGGTTGCCCCAGTTTAGATATGAGCTCAGTAATGCTGAGATAGATACCGAATAGCAAGCAAAACTATTTATTCTATAAATAGATTCAAAGACTATGGGTTTACTAATTCACATTGTTTCCTCAGTGCCACTTTGCAATTATGGAATCAGGTTTTGATTTTTTTCTCTATACCTATATGAACAATTCATCTCATTACTGTAGTGGCCTGACAAATTGCCAGTGTCTATGGAAATTTCCAGGGCTTTCACAGTCTAGAAAGCAAAATGGGATCTTGCATTTTAACTGATTAAACTGTACTCCATATTCCAAGAAGTGAATAGAAGCAAAATTTGTATTTCTATTTTTCTGTCCATGGAGGCAGTCCTACCAAAGCTATCAGTTACTAGCAGCTGAATCAGACTAATGATTCTCAGAAATATGGATTCATCACTAAAGACTGGCATCTTTGAACCAACTTCAACCTTTTATATGGATTCATTTCTCAGGAAAAAACTGACCATGATTGTTGAAAGCAGCCCCTTTTCCAAGAGAAAATTTACAAATACTAGAAGTGAAAGGGAGATAACGTCATTAGTAACTATTGAAAAATCCCAGTATGTTTAAGAAATTCTTCAAGACTTGATCTTTAGTTGTAGAATGAACATATTAATGGGTAAAGAGTATATTAAATAGGTAAAAAATACAAAACAAAACAAAACAAAACAAAACAATAGACTGACAAGGTCAATCACTGTTGAGTGCAGTTCTGCACAAAAAAAGACTTGAGCCTGTAAATTATGTAATTTTAGTTGATATCTTTTGTCCTTTTTTCCTGCTGCATGAAAATTACTTAGGGCAGAGATTGTGTGTTATTATTTGGACAATTCTGGGCACAAGAAGGCTTAATAAAGGCACTGCTGGAATAATAAAATCTTCCAGAAGTAACTTTTAAAATTAACAGTTAAGATTAATTTGAAAAGAAGAAACAGTTATGTGTTCAGCTGATTACATGAAAAGGTTTTCTATGTAATTTAGATAAATGTTTTCCTGGCAATGAAACTGAATATAAAAATATTAATTATTCACAATGTAATCATTAAGAAATTGGGTAAATGTAATCACATCGCACAGCCAAATGAAATTAACAGATGTCACCAAGAGGAATAGGATAATAATAATAATATATTATTAAATAGGGGAAAAATCAGGGAAAAAATGCATGAAGATATTAATACCACTATTTTTAAGATGAATGCTATCTTAAAGAGGACTGAGGAGACTGAACATTATTATTGTGTGTGCCTATGCATGTATTACATTACTGAATTTTCTGACCAAGAAGTAGAATAGATTTTAAAAGTATGTCCAGTTTCTATACCCTAGTATGTTTTCCCTCTCATAACTACAGGCATTTACTTACAACAAAGTCCACCTTCTGGGCCCTCTGATGTTGAGAGGAGTTCAGCTTCATTTATGACAGCTGTGGTGACTTCCTACGTTATTTTCTGAGCTTCATGAGCACATCATCCTTGCCTGTCTTTGAGTCTACTTCCAGTGCTGGGGTTCGTTGATCACTCACAAAAGGCTAGAGATTACATCTCATGGCACTAGTGTTAGTATTCTTCTTACTTAATTGTTACAAGCTCTGAAAATCCACGACTTACAATTTCAAATAAAATATACCAAAATTATCTTTCTCCTGGATCCAATAATTATTTTGATAAGAAAAAGGAAATAAGCCTAAGTTAACCCTGTTAAATGTCAGGCATAAATAAATGAGTAGCATTAGATAGGTTTTGCAAAAAAGTGAATTATAACCAATTTCTTCTTTTGTGTCACATTATTTACAAACACAAGATATCCTTGTTGAACTGATCCATATGGTCTTCTCTCAAATACAGTCAGGACATAGTCCTTCCATAACACTGCATACAAGGTTAGACTGGGATGGCATGCATATACTTTCTGTGTACTGTCTAATTCTTACTTCATCTGAACCCCACTCTACATATGTTGACTGTTGTGGGAACAGAGAAAAGACAGAATAATTAACATATGTTCTTAACACTGTTCTGACAGCTTGGAGTCTTGGTTCCCCTGCCACACACCTTTCTTACCCTCTTCAGTTTTTGATAGCTGATTTTCTAATCCAAACAGGAAAATGAGGAACTAGTTCTCAAAAGCATTCTGGTCACAAAACCATAGAAACACACTATGGAAAAAAGTATGCCTGCTTAGTAGGGTGATGACTACAGTTTTCAGAGTCCCCTCATGTGCAGCTGTTATGAATATATGCAGCTATTTAATTTCACCAGTTACTTAAATAGTTTCCAAATTATGTGTGTATTCTATGTATGTAATGATTCACTTGACTAGGTTGATTCCATTACTGTCAATCAAATAAATGATACATATTTTAAAAATATTTATGTTTAGCCAATTACATAGTTATTAGGGAAAATAAAAAGCATAGTTAAAATTACATACCTTTTTGAAAGACCATCACTTCCTTACCATGCATGGCCACATGGATATATTTTAGCATTATCAGTATTTGTTTGATTCAATTAATTCTAACATTATGGAGTATCTAGAATAATCGGGAGAATTTTTTAGATTTATACAGGAATTGTGCTGCTGTATTTGAAGACAAAAATTCACATTCTGACTCTTGCTGGATAAAGGTTTAAGAAATAGAGAGCATATAAATTGCAGAGAGCCTTCAAAGTTCATTTGCCTAGACATGGCATTACTGACCATGTAAAGGGAGCTACATAATCTTTGTAAGGTTCAGGATGCACACAACTGCTCAGAAAGGGAGTTTATTTATCACCTTCAGCTGGAGGAGACTCAAATGCTTGAATTGCTAAGAAATAATCATCAGCTATTCTGGACTTCACTCTCCACTGCCAGTGTGCAGAAAAAGATTCAACAGTAATTACAGGGAGGCAATGAGAAAGTGACTCTGTAGCCTGGTATGTGCAAGACTCACATAAGGGTGGTGAAAAAGGATTCTGATCCTTGTTGCTAGGGCTGCTTCTTTAATTTGCCTAATTATCTCTGTAAAATACATGAGCACTACTAGGGGCAGGGAGCATAACCTATAAGAGCATACTAATCAATAATTTGTGCAAGTATATATTCTTGAGAGTGTTACTGGGCTACAGAAGCATGCTTAATTTTCACCACTTCTCTAAACCAGTAAGCCTTGAGATCTTCTCTGCTCCATAGAAGAAATCTGTCTGATAAGCAAGACAACTTTAAGGATTTCTTCCTTCAGGGCCTAACTGTAGTAAAGTCATCAGGTACAGTTCAGCAAGCCCAGGGGGATGGACCCCTTCCTCTCCTCAACCTCCCACACTCTGGTGACTGTTGCCACCCGGCAGGACCTGCCACTGGCACTTTCATACCAGATCAGCTAGTCTAGCCAAACAAACAAGCAAACTCCACTGGAAATACATGATTCAAGAAGACTGAGTAAATTATCAATTTTCTAGGATTGTGTATACAGTAAAGAGGATTTTGAAATATTTTTCATCAATTTGACTATTCTCTTAAAACATTTTGAGGCAAACAAATCACTAGCTTTTTACTGATTGATCTCTCATTCAATGTGGATATAGTTTTTTTTATTGTGTAAAATTCCATGTAATTAAATTTGACCATTTTTAAAAAGAATTTAAACAATGTGGATTCTTTTTTTCTAAATATGTTTTATCTTTTTTTTTAAGAAAAAACTCATAATTTTCCAGGATGTAATTGCCAACCCCCCAAGTACTAATCAATAAAATAACTGTTAAAAATATCATTGCTATAATTGCCAAAAATATAACATACAACATATACACATGAAAAACTGAATCCATCTACCTGGTCATCAGGATGTCAACAAATTGCAAACTATAACTTTAAGAGGAATAAAATAAACAACAGAGTTACAGTTATATTAACCCACAACTGCAATAAAAGAATATACAGTGACATGTTTTAATGTTCTTTGCAAGTTATTATTTTCATGTAAATACCATTTGCACTTATGTTTTTTTACTGCCTTTACTGTTTTCTTCTGTTGTATTAATATGCAGATATTCAGCCTCTGAGAGCCACTATAACCTACGAGCAGCTGTAACTATTTCCCTTGTCTCTTTCTCTTACAGAATAAAGCAGAAATTCCAAAACAGTTTTGAAACTATGCATACATATGTAAACTGTAAATAATTTTTATTTTATCTCTTCTAAATTAAATACTTGGATCACAGTTTGATTTTCCTTGATCAACTCTTTCCTCATTCTAAAAAAAAAAAAAAAAATAATAATTGTAGCTATAAAAATAAATGCTAGACCAACCTTGGGTTTACAAATTGTAACACCTTGTGTTGTGATTGCGATTTAGAGTGATATGTTGTCACTTCAAATTACTGCGTTGGCAGCTGTGGTTTTCGTTGAATTAAAGGTTAATTTAGCTAACATTCAGAATAAATTAAGTGATGCAAAAATACCTCTGGAAGTTTTTTAGCTTTAAAATAATATTAGCTCTAGATAATATTTTAATTATATTTTATTATTAAATAATATTTTATTATTAGATCTGGATAATATTTTTAGCTCTAGAATAATATTATTTAACAGCTGGAGGTATGTACACTTCAAACTAAACTGCTCCATTGGTGTAACTTTTAAGAAACTTACATAAAAGGGTTAATTACTAACGAGAATGAATGAGTTCATGGGATCAATGAAAACCCTATAAACAAATTTATATAAAGCTAGAGGCTAAACCGTTCTTAACAGACTATCTATTTCAGGTTTTGTTTTGTTTTTTTTTTCAGTTTCCCAAGACCTGTAAGATTCAGATCTTACCTGAGACCTGGAGCCTTGGATGTTCTTTCTCTTTTCCCTTTAATTCCATTACAGTAAGTGTATTTTATATTGAAGATTGAATTGGATAATTTGTCTTTCTGTTTTGAAAAAAAAATAAATTTTAAAAAAATCAATAATTCTTCTGTAGAGACTTTAAATAACATCTTTTGATTCCCCATGATTTATAAAATGCCATTGTTTATATTCTTAGATAAAAAATACTTTAAAACCCCATACATTTCTTTCAGTACGGGTTTGGTTCATAAACAGTCAAATACATGTCAGTACTACATAGCAGCTGAAATAACAACCACACTTATTTGGAAAATGTACACTTCTTTCTAGGACTTTCTAAAGGAAACAGAACAGAAATAAATTTATCATCTGTATTTTCTACTTTCTCTTTGTTTTGAGAATGTTTATTCTGTGTAGTAATAATTGTAAAGGTGATCCAGAAAGTACAGTAGATTAACTGAAAAAAATTACTTCATCATAGCAACATTAATTTACCAATGCTTGGGCTTCTGAACAGACTGAATAAATCCAGAAGTATGTTCATATGTTCATTTTTCAATGCTCAAGAAGATTTATGCACCTCAGAAATGGTTTTACAAAATCCAGTGTACTAATAAATAGTTGATAAGAGAAAAAACATGTTTGAAACACTACATTCTCTAATTGAATTGCACGTGACTGGATGATGGATACTGATATACCACTGCAGAACCACTGTGCCTTAGAGAAGTGGTCTGCAAATGTATCAGAGTGTAGGTCTTTTCAAGAACTCTATGGCTGACTTAATCTGCCATGTGAATGACATCAGTTTAAAAGTAGATTAAGATGGTTGGAGATTACATGGGATGTCTGTATAGGTTTGGAAATTTCTGTCAACTCTTGTCCATTTTGCAAGTGAATACGTACACAAGCCCATGCTGAAGAAAAGCACAGTTCTTGCCATCTCACAAGAATTGTCTTTTTTCATCTAAGCAAAGGCTTACATTCATTTTTCTCCCTTTCTATTATTCTTGACAATGTTGGTAATAATAATAAATAAAAAAAATTGTTATATTTCTTCTCATAAGCTTGCTTATCAAGCCTTCAGAGCAGCTGTTCACATACAGATCTCTACCCTGGTGTTATTTAACAACGGTTTTCTCTCTTAAATCATCCTCGCCTTCAATATAGCAAGATAGTTACAGTACTCCATGCAAGTTTGGGAACTGAGGAACAAATAAGAAAGTAGATGAAGGGGAATGTTTGTAAGGAATTTGTGAATGGTTCAGACAGATTAACTACCAGTGAAATTTCAAGGTTTTTTACTGCATGGTACATGTGTGATGCTTGACTTTTTCTAAGTGCTTTGCAAATGTTAACTAATGAACCAATATAAAAGTTAAAAGTTTGTTAATTTATGTAATCTATCAAAAATAAATATTATTAAGCTTGAAAAATTCATATTTAATCAGAAATAGTACTGAGGAAACCCCTGTGTTTAACCTTTTGATATAATAAATGGATTTTGTCAGTAGTTTAAATCAAACATCAACTTGCAATAATTTATCTTTAAATGTTGGATGTATATTGACACATGCAAAAATTAGTAATAGGAAAATCTCTATGGTGCTTTCCATCAAAGTGTCCAGAAGGTTCTGAGGGAAAACTTAGCTTTACATATAGCAGTTTTGCTTTTTTATTTTCTTTGAAAATGGCAAGTATCAGAAATGTTTTGTTTATTATGAATACCTGTACAAGCCAATTACCATAAATGGTAATTACACTGTTACTATTATACTTCAGCATACCTCTCTGAGACTTGGTTAGACAATGCTCTAATTAGCTCATTTCACATATGAAAATAGAGACACATCTTCTTACCAGTATTTGCACTTGAAAACCCTACTGGACCTACTGGAAATTACTCTGATATGTTGTTAAAAATATCTTGGTCTAACAATAGAAGACAGACAAGGCTGTGGATAAAGATAATATCTTTTAGTGGACCAACAATTATACCCAGGAAGAATTTGCCAGGATTTAGGTACACAATTCTTTATTTTAGTCTAAATGCAAACTGAGAATAATTTATGATGTTAGTTTATTATGCATGAATTCGGTCTTCTTTGAAGTAAGTAGTAGTTAGCATCTATGAGAAAGGAGGTTTTTTAATTGGAAGTGAGGGGAGAGAAAGAGAGAAAATTGGGGCAGCAGAGAGAGAGACAGAAGAGAGAGGGAGAGGAGAAAAGGAGAAGGATTTGTGCCCTGAAGATTTTAGAACACAGAAGGAAATAACTAGGGGGAAGAAGACAAATAATAAAATACCATATATAACAGGGGCTCTGTGAGTTTGTGTCCCGGGTTGAGTGAGTGGTGGAGTTTTTTGGTGGCAGGGGAGGGGGCTATCAGGGCGGCCCCCTGTGAGAAGCTTCTCGAAGCTCCCCCAGCTCCAAGTCAGCTCCACTTCTGTTTGGGAAATTGAGCCAATCGGCTGCGCCTCTGCGATAACGTATTTAAGAAGGGACGTGGTGACGTGCAGTGGGACTTGTGAGGAGGAGTTGCTGCAGCTGCATGAACACCAAGGTCAGTGGAGGAACAGAGGAAGAAAGGAGGGGGGAGGTGTGCCGGAGCAGAGACGCCCCTGTATCCTGTGGTGAGATGGCAGGGCAGCCCCCCCCGCCACCCATGAAGATCTACGGTGGAGCAGACATTGATTTATGGCCTGTTGTTCCTGCTCGGATAATCAAGGTTCTGTGCCCGAAGAAGGCCGGAGTCTCATGGGAAAAAGTAGCCCCGCTGCTGTAATTCAGTGCTGGGAGGATTGCAGCATGTGGGGGAGTCCCACGCCAGAGCAGCTCGGGAAGGGCTGCAGCCGTGGGAGAGAATCCAGTCGGAGGAAGTTAGTGACCCATGACGGAGCAGTGTGGGGAACACTGTGGCCCATGGGAAGAATTCAAGTCAGAGAAAGTTTGTGGAGGACTGTCTCCTGTGAGAGGGGGACCACGATGGAGCAGGAGGAACAAGTTTCGGACACTCCCCCCACCGAAGAGGCAAGGAGCAGCAGCACTGACTGCACCCCCCATTCCCTGCCCCTGAGCCACTGGGGGAGGAGGTAGAGATATCGGGAGCAGAACTGATCCTGGGAAGAAGGGAGGGGTGGGGGAAGGTGTTCTCAAGATATGACAATGCTTCTCACTGTTCTACTCTGTTATGTGTTGTTAGTGTCTGTAATAAATGTATGTTCTTTTTTTCTTCCCCTAACGAGTCTGCCTTTTGCTCGTGATCATAAAAGGGGGATTTTTACCCATCCCAGTCCTATCTTGAACCCCAAGCCTGGCTCTCTGTCCCTTCTCATTGCCGGAGGGGAAGGGAGAGAGAGCTGCTGCATTGTGGTTGGCTGCCGATCAGGCCTAAACCACAACAGTTTGGAGTCTCAGTATTCAACAGTGCTTTAAATTTTATTTTCCAGTCTCATCTTTGGAAGATGAGTGTCAGTGAAATTAACCTATTTTCTAAGTAAAGCACTTTGTTTTCACCAGGTTTTCAGAGTGTGTTAGTTATCACACATTAATCTGGTTGATAAGAAAACACTTCCTTCAACAGGAAGATATTCTAGCATGTGGTCTCCATTTATTTCATCAGTGAAGCTTCTCACAGGGGGTCACCCCTATAGTCCCCACCTCTGCTACCAAAAAACTCCACCACTCAATCAAACCCAGGACAATCCACCCCTCGCCTCTGCAAATCACGTGTTTAAGAAATATCATGAGATCCAGCATTCACTACAGAAAATAGTATACACATCAACATCAGAACAAAGAGAAAACAAAACCCCAACTGAAACAGGAAAAAACTTCTCCACACCAAACTAAAAAAAAAAAAAAAAAAAACATTGAAAAAATACTGATACAAAATACACAAATTCCACCCCTAGTCTCTTTACCACACCAGTAAAAAAGTTCCCCACAATTACAACTACAGAAATTTGAAAGATCATTCCACTAATGGAGTTCAGTCTGTATTTTTCCCATTACCTATCCCAATTAATATTCTTATTAAATCACATCCCTCTGCCCCATGTTGGATGCCAAAAAGGCTGTTGTGGTTTTAGCATGATCGGCAGCCAGCCACCACACAGCACCTCTCTCTCCCTTCTCTTTCAGTAATGAGAAGGGACAGATGAGACAGGCTTGGAGTTCGAGATAGGATCCGGAAGGGTAGATCACCCATTATGGTCATGAGCAAAAGCCAGACTTGTTAGGGGAATTAAAAAAGAACATGCATTTATTACAGACACTAACAACACTTAACAGAGTAGGACAGTGAGAAGCATTGCCACATCTTGAAAACATCTTCCCCCACCCCTCCCTTCTTCCTGGGCTCCGCTTTGCTCCCAATATCTCTACTTCCTCTCCCCAGCAGCACAGGGGCAGGGAATGGGGGGTGCAGTCAGTGCTGCTGCTCCTTGCCTCTTCGGTGGGGGGAGATTCTGGAACTTTTTCCCCCTGCTCCATTGTGGTCTCCCTCTCACAGGAGACAGTCCTCCACAAACTTTCCCCGACATGAGATCCTCCCAAAGGCCACAGCATTTCTTTACACAGCTCCAGGGTGGGACACCAGTTTTCACCAACTAGAACCCCTCCCATGGGCTGCAGCCCTTCCTAAGCTGTTCCAGTGTGGGACACACTGCATGCTGCAATCCTCCCAGTGCTGAACTACAACAGTGGGGTCTACCTTTTCTGACAAGACCCCGGCCTTCTTCAGTCACAGCACCTTGATCAGACAGGCAAAATACCACAGGCCATAAATCAGTGTCTGCTCCACTGTAGATCTTCATGGGTGGCGGGGGGGGGGGGGGGGGGGGGGGGGTGGTGCTCTGCCATCTCACTGGAGGATACAGGGAGGTCTCTGCTCTAGCACACCTCCCTTCTCCTTTTTTCCTTCATTCCTCCACTGACCTTGGTGTTCGCGCAGCTGCAGCAACTCCTCCTCACAAGTCCGACTCCTCCTCACCACGTCCCTTCTTAAACATGTTATCGCAGAGGTACAATTGATTGTCTCAGTTTTGGTGCAGAGGTGGAGCTGACTTGGAGCTGCGGGAGCTTCAAGAAGCTTCTCACGGGGGGGCACCCCTATAGCCCCTCCACTGCTACCAAAAAACCCCAGCACTCATTCAAAGCCAGGGCATTATGGAAGAATACATAACACAGTGGAGTGATTTAGGTTGCTCTTGGCAGTAAAGCTTCATCACAGCTTTATGTGAATCATTTTGCACTGGATAGTGACTACAATTACTATAGCAATTATCAGTGAAAACTTTGTATATGAAATGATAACATTTTCATGCTCTGGAGGACAACTGTTTTAATATTTATGAACTTTACTGAGCATAAAATAATAAAAAAGTAATTGAAAATATTAATTATATAAGTTCATAGGTATGTCTCCAGATATTTATTTGGAAGAACTATGTAAAAAAGAAAAAAAAGAAACAAACAACAAACCGTTACCAACACATTATGAAGAGGGAATATTAATTTTTAAAGCATGTGTACTCAGCACAACAGATACCTAAAATCTATATTGTTGAGTTCTAGGCTTCTATTTTTGCCATTTTAGCTTTTTAGTAGGTCTGAGTTTTAGTGTGTGTGTGTATCCACATGGAGTATATATACAGAAAAGTTTTTTTATTATTATTTGACTTCTGTGTTCTATCATTCCTTAGAAAAAAATGAAACTGGAGAAGAATTCCAGATTCTTAACTAAATGCTGTCATTTCTGTCATAAATTTTGGGTGATTTACCTGTTCCAAGGGAGTTAGTTTTCTTCTCATGTCTTCTGCCTCCAGCTGGGAAGAAGCAGAGACAAACAGTAGAGATCAGTATTTGAAACTCATCAATCAACCACACAAAAGACTGAAACAAAAAAAAATGAAATATTTCCTGAAGGCCAGTTATCCATGGGGAAATGAAGACTGTTATACTCTACAGTCGCTCAATATCCTTATGTTCCCTGACAAGCCTAAACTACAGGTCAAATTCATCTCATTCATCACATTGTGTAAATCTGATGTCTTAGCAAACTCATTTCAAGGTTGTATTTGGCTTATTGTTAGCCTAAAACAACAGCTTTCCCTTTCTCAAACTGAATACTATGTTTAGATTCCATCTTTTTTTCTAACCTTTCAGCTTTTAATGTGTAACACTGGTTTACAAAAACAAGACAGAAAACTGAATGTATAGCCATTATTTCCTCTTTTTATAAGAACTTAGATTCTTTCTCCATGATTCTACTGGAAGAACTACATTGTAATTCATTCTACTAACAAACAGTTCAGATAAAAGAGATTCAAATACACAAGGTGTCCCTACAGACTTTTTAAGGAAAGAAGAAAGCAAATATGTAAATTAATATTCAGAGAGTACTTTAATCAAGGCAAACACATTAATCTTCTCTTTCACTGAACAAGTTTTTAGCTTACAAGTTAATGAAAGAGCTATCTTCAATTTGGCATGACTTTCCTTGATTGAAACAATGTTTGTGCTGTGACACTCAGGTCAGTGTCCTTTAAACTAGTAATGTAAGTGTTCATACACCTCAGAGAATGACACTTCACCAGTCTTCATGCATTTTACCAACTCAACTGAAGTCAGAGGTGAACTATTTTTCTATAAAAATGCAAAAAGAGAAAGAACTTTACATACCTAAATATATACCTGAGCCCTTCCATTTTGTTCCAAATGTTGACTTTGCAGTATCGCTCTGAAAAAGCCACAAGATGGAAGTTCATTCTGAGTCCTGATGTGGAAAGCAGAATAACAAGTTACTTTTGTTGTTAGAATACTTATAGAAGCAGTATTTCTTTTGGAAGCAGTTATACCAAGCAATAAACACTGTCAATAAACACTGTTAACTCCATGGTAATTAAATAGGCAAACAAGTATCAAAAGAAACAAAGAAATAAAAAAAAAAAAAAAAAAAAAAAGAAAAAAAAAAAAAAAACACAAAACCACACACACACACACAAAAAACCCTCTGGATGTTAATTTTGCAATTTTCTTAGTTTTTCACCTACTATGGCAACTGAGCAGTGTGGTGTGATCCACAAAACTTTAAAATATGTCGACACCTTTCTGTTGAATGTAGATAACATTTTGTAAGAACCTGAAGAAGCAAAATAAAAATGGTGACAATACCAAGGAAAAGAAAGTGATTTGCTTCTTTAAGTTGCTCATTACTATAAACTTCCTGTGGTTCATGGAATATTTTAGGGTCATAGGATTGTTGCTGATAATGTACAGTTGCTTCAGGCAACCTATATGTTTAAGATATTTTAAAAATATTTTTCCTGTATTAAAATATCTCCTTGAGTTACTATTCATACTGCATTGTCACTCTTCACTCTCAGTAGCCTGAAACATCATAGTCTTGTACCAGCTTTTACCTCTTTCTGAAATACTTTACATCTTCAATCCATCCACTTTCCTGTAAACAGAAAGCTAGTGAGCTCTGATACAGCTTCACGGGTTATGCTATCAAAGGTGAAAAGAAAGGAAAGTGGATATTAAAGAGAGGTTTGCTAAACAGGGAAGATGTAGGAAACAGCTCAGGTTGTTCTTAAATTTCAGTAAATGTCAAAACCAACTTAATGTTCTAGTGCTATAACCTTGAAAATTTGCATATGTATTTGGCCATTTAGCTGAAGGAAGTCCAGCTCATCTCAGTCTTTCCTAGTTTAGATTTTGTTACCCAGAGCCCTCTTATGTCCAAGTAATTTCTACACTGTCTAGACCTCTGGAAACTCAACTTCCATATATACCTTTGTATTTAGCAGAAATATTCTATATGTGACAATCTTTACTTATAAATACATAGACATAAGCCCTTAGTAGATGGTTATTTATCTTTTATTTAGGGTTTATTTACAAGCATAAGGTACTGGTGTCCACCTGTGTTCATATAATTGTTCACTGGTTAAACAATCATTTAATTAATATTTTCTATATGTTTAATGGAAGATGACAAATCCTAATTTAAGTAAGCAGGGTGACTTTATAGAGGCATGTAAAATTCTTCAGAAAGGCAAAGGTCTGAGCAAAAGGGGGACACCAAATTGACCTCATCAATTCTGTTCTCCCACTTACCTTTCTTTCTCATCCAGAACTAATTTTCTAATTTCAGTGAGGCAATATTCAGTCAGGTATCTATTTGACTTTTTAATAAAATGTTAATCATATGAAGTAGAATCTATATATGTCATCATTGTCTAAGCACTTTAACATAAATGTTACTAATTTTCTTCAGAGTAAGCTCAAATATCATTTTTAAAATGACACATTTTGAGTTGATATTTCTTTAACTAGGTATGGATACCATTATGGAGACCAGATTTATTGCTATGTGCTTCTTTAATCTATAAAATATTACCTGTGTAGAAAAGGATTTTTAAATTTTTTTTGTTCAATGACAAATTGAGATGTTCTGAATGTCATTTCTGCAAGGAGGCCAGACCTTTTATTTTAATATGCTTTGTTGATTCCCACTGAAAATATTAAGGGTGCAGTGACTCATTTACTACAGAGAGTCACAAGCAAAGAACTCAGTCTGATGGTTTTATGCTTTTTTTTTGTTTGTTTGTTTGCTTGCTTGTTTTGTCATGTTATGTGCTTTGCATAATGATTCAGTCATGGGTGGTCACCACTGAGAAGGCAGAACCTCTCTTGCACTGTTTGCTTCTCATTACACTGTGTATTATCCCCAAACTTGTAATATGGAAATTTATCAGAACCATTCCACTACAATCTATAAAAGGCCTCTAAAACATGGTGCTTGCCTCCATCCTGTTTCATAAACACATTTTGCATGTCTATTTTTTTGTTAAATATTGTTCTTTAACTTGTAATTCCATATAAAGCAGAAAAGATACTTAATGATTCTGCTTGTGAAGTAGAGAATAACTGTATTTAATGTTTAATTAGATCATATCTGTGAAAGTGAAATTTAAATTTAAAAAATTGCTTAGTTTAATTCATAACAAGATGTAGAAGTACTAAAAAGTATTACACTGAAAAATATCAAGCAATTTTTATGTTGAACAAAGAGGAATAGACTTATATCAAAGAACAAAGAAAAGGAATCATTAGGTAGTCCCACAGCTGGTAGGAATTAAATGATAATTGGAATCACACAGTTTAGAAGTTGACTTGGGAAGTTGTTGAGAAACCCACTTGCTTGTGTTCTCAGTTCTGGAGCACCATATAAGGAAATAGATAATTCTTGATTCTGTGACTTTCATAAAATAGAGTCTTTCTTGTATAAATTATTTAATTTCTTATTATTGTAGCATCTAGAGGAATTAGTAAAACAGGAATCTATCAGAGCCACCATTGTGACCACAGTGTGGGAACACTTAGTACAAATAAAATACTTGTAAGTTGCAAAGACATTATCCATATCACTATTATTATAATTCTTGCAGGGCAATGTTGGAATCACTGAAGCCAAAAACTACATTCCAAACCATTTCAGGTGCTATTGCACCAACAAGAAGACCCATTTAGCCTTAGGAATGTGATTGCTTTATAAGAGTTTAATTTGTGTTTGAATTTATGTAATAACTGTATCCAACACTTCCATTAATAGCCACACATTGCAGTTAATATTCTGTTAAAAAGGAATCATGGAGAGCAGACATAAATAATCCTTCAGATGAGAACTACAATTCTATTTCATTCTAGTGTGACAGGAAGATTGCTTCAAGAGCCAACTGTAGATCTTGCATGCCTAAAACTGAACTGTGAAAATATTAGCTCTAGTAGTACTGAGAGTCATTGTTAAGTTTCTTAAGTTACATTAATATTTTTTTATCATTCAGGTGTAAAGCCCATCTTCTTTTCACTCCATCCCTTGTTTCTGTAGTGCTTATGATCACAGTCTTTAAAAAGGAGACCCAGCAGCTATTTTGTGTCTGTCCCTGCCATAGTAACCAGATGCTTGGAAATTTCTTTATGCTTCTTCATACTTCAGCGATACTTATTCTCCTCCAACCATTGAAAATTTCCTCAGATTAGCAAGGCCTAGGAACTTCATTGTATGTTATAATTATTCACTATGGATTTCCAGGTTTTGCAGAAGAAATGTGTGAAGAATGGTGCTGGGCATTTATTGCATGATTTTTAAGTTTATTCTCTATTTTGCAGCAGTGATCGTGTCTTTACAAAAATCAGTACTTGTAATTCAGCAAACATACAAGGCCATTACTTTACATGAAAGGTTGATGTAATTACCAATTACATAGGAAGATAAAGAGAATGGCTGCAAGTCTGAAAATTCACAACTTTTGACCAACTCTCTACAAAAAACAATAGTTCATACTCATATAAAATATTTTCCATCTGGGAAATTCAAACAATTCTGGAAAGATTACTGCAGATTTAACCACTTTTAAGAACAACTAAAAGTTCCTGCTATATTTCATAAGTCTAGAATACAGAGTGTTCAGAATTTCTCCCTAGTATTCAATCTTGTAAAAAATTCTAGAATCTTTGCCAGTCTAAACTCTCAACAGGTGTTCTATTTATATTTTCAGCAAACCATAAAAATTAATTTATAAATGTGTTTTAACAGCTTAATTTTTTTTAACAGTTTAAATAATAAGCTTTCTAATTGACAATGAAAATAATAGAGACAAATATCAAAATAAACAAGTTTCAGTTTCTACTTTAATTCTAAAAAATATATCTTTGAAGAAAACGGATTTTTTTTTTAAAAAAAACATTTTTTCTTTTTTAATTTGAAATTGAGAAAGAAAGTGAGAAATAGAGAACAGAAAAAATAGAGACATGGGGAAAAAACTTCCTTTTGTCTTTTTCCCATAAAGATGTCATTTCATAGATGAAGTTAAGTGGTTCTAAGTTGGTTTCTCCAACTTCTTATATTTAATTTTTGTTCCTGCCAGTTGCCTGCAATTCCTCATTTTATACACAGCAAGATTTCTGAAGGAAACATTAGAGAAACTATAACAAAAGCACAGGAGATTCGTATCTCAAATATGGCAACTGATCTGAGTGACTTTATTCTCGTGTATTTTGTGTAACATGATTTACTCTAAGTGTTTCTGTCTACACCTTCAGTGTTTCATGAGCATTTATAAGCAGTCTCTATATACATAATCACACATGACTTCTAAAAAGTATATAATATTTTTACAATTATACCTTTTTTATTCTGATGATATCTGTAATAGTTCATATTGACATAAAACTATAAAAAAGGACAGTTTGCTTGTTCCCTTACAATGCAAAGAGCCATCGCAATAAGAAAGATAATGACATGTTCTAGATAACAGTAATAATTAAAGAAAATCTGCTTAGATTCATGGGGTGCAAATAATATGTATCTGTCAGAATCCAGATGCTCATTTCCTGAAAATCCTTCTTATTTTTGAAACTTCAAGCAAGTATCCCCTTTGTTTTCACATATATTTAATTTAGAAAAATTTAGGAATGCCAGGGTACCTGCTGCATGAAGGTTTGCACATCAGCTTTGTTTCATTTATATGATAACATATCCCAAGATCATAAAGAAAAGTGCTGTGGAAAGAAATTGAAAAATAGGATGTTGCTAAATCTTCTACCTGAATATTAAGATCCTGTGGCTTCTACCTGGAAAGATGTATACTTTTTTTGCTTATTTTTTTTTTCCTGTTTATTTATCTTTCTGTTCTGGAAATATCTTTCCTTCCAGGGACACATGATTGAATGGAGCTATCTTGTCTGTAAGCAATAGAAACAGTAACAAATTTGAGTTTTGATATCTAGGGATTGATAGAAGAGAAGAAAACATAGGTATAAAATTCAGATGACAAAATGGTATGACTGAAGCCAATTACTAAGAAGAGAATCTTTGTAATAACGTTGGAAAGAGCTTTAATTTAAGCAACAGAAAACAAATATCATTTATGGATAAGGAATATAGATAAAGAAGAAATTCTTTACTATGAGGGTGGTGAGGCACTGGAATGGGTTTCCCAGAGATGTGGTGGATGCCCCCTTCTTGGAAGTGTTCAGGGCCAGTTTGGATGGGGCTTTGAGCAACCTGATCTAGTGGGAGGTGTCCCTGCCCATGGCAGGGGGGGTTGAAACTAGATGATTTGTAAGGGCTCTTACAAGCCCAAACTTTCTATGTTATGATTCTATAATAATAACATCTCATGTAGACAAAGTACTTTCAATTTTAAAATGTTCTAGCTATAAGGTAACATTTATTTTTTTCTTAAACTACACGAACAAGTTTGTTATCAAAAGGAACTGAAATGACAAGGAGTGGGAGAGGAATCAGAAGGGAATCACTTTGCTGCTAAAAATAGTGTTTTGGGAAGTACTTTATTTTAGAGTAAGTAATATCTCCAATGTAACATTTTTAATTTTCATAAAGCACTATATAGTGATGAGTTTAGTTCTGGCTCTTGCAAAGAACAATGTTCTTTTGTTTAAAGCTTTTATTGGTTGTCTGAATTTCTCCCGAGTGACCTACTTGGGAGTAGTCCCATTTACTTGAGTTAAGTGCTCACTAAGGCAGTGTTTGATAATTGGTTTCTTCTTTTTAAGACAATGAATGGTTTGTCATTAAAAAAAAAAAAAAAAAAAAGAAAAAAAAAAAAAAAACAAAAAAAAAAACAAAACAAAACAAAAACAAGCCCAAACAACATATATTATAATAGAAAGGAAGTTAATGTACTTTTTTATTAGTGAATATCATTCAGGTACTTGATAAGCAATATTTTCATTTTGATGAGAGAATGAGTTGAAAACAAGGAGTACTTGTCTGAAGCTTCAGCCTGAAAAATCAACATTGACAAGAGGATGGTGCAAGAGGAGATCTTTCAGTGATAGCAGATGAATGCTGGAAAAGATTGCCAAAGGCACCTGCCTCAGTGAAAGAATTAAAACCAGTTTATACCACTGTGCGATCCCTGGTTTAAAAACAATAAAATATTTCCTCGCCTAATGCAGGGGCATTGGCTAAATGACCCAGCAGAAACCTATCACATCCAAAATACTTTTAAGAAAATGTCATGATGCTCAGAACTATAATACACCTGTTTCTACTACCCAAGAAAAACATAAATCTGGATTTCCAGTGGACAATTTGGACATCAGCCAGTAATGTGCACTTGCAGCCCAGAAAACCAGTCATGTACTGGGCTGCATAAAAAGAACTGGTCGAGAAAGATGATTCTCTACCTCTGCTCTACTCTTGTGATATCTCACCTGTAGGACTGTGTACAGTTCTGGGGACCCCAGCAAAAGAAGACCATGGACCTTTCAGAGCAGGTCCAGAGGATGGTCACAAATATGAACAGAGGGCAGTAACACTTCTGCTATGAGGAAAGGCTGAGAAAATTGGGGTTGTTCAGCATGGAGAAGAGGAGGGTTTGGGCAGACCTTATTGTGGCCTTACAATACTTAATGGAGGCTTATAAAAAGTTTGAAGGGACTTTTTACCAAGGCCTGTAGTGACAAGACAAAGTTTTAAACTGAAAGAAGGTAGATTTAGATTGGGCATGAAGAAGAAATTTTTTATCATGAGGGTGGTGAGACACAGGAACATGTTGCCCAGAGAAGTTGTGGGTGCCCCATCATTGGATCTGTTCAAGGTTAGGTGGAACGGGTTTTTGAGCAACCTGATCTAGTGAAAGATGCCCCTGGCCATGGCAGAGCGGTTGGACTGGATGAACTTTAAAGGTCCCTTCCAACTCAAACCGTTCTATGATTCTATTAACTAACAGTTTGATCTGTACAGAAGTAGAAGTCTCATTTGGAATTTGTTATGATTATTTGTTGCTTAAAGGAAGATGACTAAAAGCACAAAAACATACCCACACCTTACTAATATTGTGTGACAGAATGCATTTCTACCATGCAATTCCAAAAACATAAAGACCTGGTGACAAAGCCCCATCATTTAATCTGACCTGCTATATAAAATGAGATGCAGAATTTCATTCAGTTACTTCATATTAACATAGGTAATTTAATTTAGTTAATCTCTATCTTCAGGCCAGAAGTCAGAAGATGGAGACTCTTACAATTGTGCTATTTGAACGCAAATATAGAGAGGTGAATTACAGAAGATCTAGACCATTGCATGCCACAATTTACATGTTCTAGGAAATGTGGTTTTGATGTAGTTTAGCAGTAGTGCTAGCCCTTTCCAGACTGTTTTGTGTAGAAGCATCACTGGCTGATGTCTTTCTTTGCACGAGATGTTAATGACTCTGCTTTAGTTTCATCTTATTTTCTATTAGCATTTGTCTTTCTCAGTTATTGTTATGCCTTTTTTGCTATACTGAAAATATAATTATAAACAGATATGTTCATAAAACAGAATTAGGTCACTTCTTTATCACCTTTAATAATCTTCTTAAAACTCTGCAGGCTTTTTGTGTGGGTTTTTTATTTTTCCCCCCACCTCTATCTTTTCAACATGAGACTGTAAGGTTTCTAGAATATTTGTCAATCAATGTCACATACAGAAGTAAAATCACCCTCACTGTCCTATTTCCTTGAACTCCATGCTTCCAGCACATTTTTTATTTCCCATATAGACACGGAGTATGTCTCTTCTAGGATATCAACATTCTTTTTAGTGTCACCATTTGAACAGAGGTATTGGGATCAAAAAGGAGTCCTCTGGTGATTCACCCTGATGAAATCTCAGCCATTAGAAATATAAGCTTTCCCTCAGTTTTAACATCTCCTATCTTGTTTAGATCAAGCCTTACATTAATGAAAGATATGGAATAAATTGGATATTCTAATCCTAGTTCTCTCACTGATGGTAACTGCTCTACAGAAGTCTTTTACAGTCTTGAAAATATTCATTTTAGAGGTTATGCCAAGCTAACTGAGAGGCTGAGGAGGGTTTAGACTCTTCACATATATCAGTTCATGCACTGTCCTGGCATTGTTACCAGACTGTCAGTGTCCAATATTCTCTGACCGGGTTTGTTTAGATATTCCACATGGGGAAGATTTAATATTTTAATATCAAATTTACTTATTTGAAGATATTTTACATTACACAGGATTTTGACTTAGTGGAACGCAATATACTGATATCAACACGTATCAATTGCAATATACAGTTGGATCACAATACAGTCATGATTCCCATTGCTGGTCTCTGTATGCTCACTGCCATGTTGTTGGGCATGCCTAATTGCCAGGAAGGATTACATGGGTTGAAGTCAGCTCAAGCCCACTGCTCTCTTCAAGATTTTTTTTTTTGGTTGGTCACTATTCATGAGCCACATATACACTTCTCCTATGTTGATCTGGCTAAATCAGGAAGACATTCACACTTTTTTGATTAACTCAAGGAAAACCATTTATACAACCCCCTGATTCACTCAGCTGACACAACCATGTATCAAACACAAGGGCTACACTCTGATCCCTGTAAATTCAGCTTTCTTTAAAACACCAGTGGTTATTCCCTGTACCCTTCCCTGAGCTTCATAAGTACATCACCTGTGCCCATCTCCTCTATGCTTTATTCCACTGTAGGAGGTTATTGATAAGTCACATAGATGCATCCCATTTTCAACTACTAAATTTACTCTTGTTCATAGAGAATCTACACTGTCACATTGAGCGTGCTCTGTTAATGCTGTATCAAAGGGAGCAGGAAGCAAAGATAAATCAGAGATAAAAACTTGCTGACTGAAGCCATTTGCCATTAGCTCACCTTTGTTGTATGACTTGACACAAGACAGATTTCTTGGCCCACACATTTACCTTGAATGACCAATGCATATGACTCAGGAACCGTAGTACATCAAACCTAACATTTGGGTTTCTAAAAGGGCTTTAAAACACATGATTGATTTTTTTTTTTTTTTTTTTTTTTTTACACATCTTTCAAGCTAATGTGTCCTGAAGCATAAATCTGAGCAGCCTGTGGAACTGTTCTACCTTATGTCTACTTAATACAGTTGCCTCTGAAAGTCTTTGAGACCCAGAGTTCAAGACTTTGTTATTCATCCTACCCTCAGCTGCCGATGAGAGCTATAGGATGATGAAGTGCACCATAGCTGTGTGCACACCAGGCTCCGCTTTGCTTACCACAATCCAGACAGAAACATCGGTAGCTCATACAGTACATGAAGAGGGTTCTTTATGCTTATTTATTTATTTATGCAGGTCAAATGACAATTTTGTCCTTTATCATTTATTGGGGATTTTTTGGTTGGGTTTATTTTATTTATTTATTTATTTATTTATTTATACTGATTGCAGTCAAAATGACACTGTGTTCAAAACAGTTTAAGCTGAGTCTAAAAACTGAATCCTGTTCACTGGGACAATGAGGGTCATTAATTTTTATGTAAAAATTGAATATGACCTTGAACAAGGTAGTGCTTTGTATACACCATCTGGATTATTTGGGGAAAATTAATTTATTTCCAAAATAGTGCCTCAAAAAACTACTGCTAACCCATGGGAAGACCTATAAAGTATTAAGTCATCCACTCTTTCAGTAAAATATTTGTATTGGGTGAGACTGTCCAATTGTTTGCCTGTCTGTGGGAAATAAGTCATGATACACTTACCTTGACATGTCTATAGTCAGAAACTATGTAGAGAAAGCCTGATTAAAGAGAATGCGCCAGAGGTCATTAACAAATTACTTTCAAAGTTATTGATATTTCTGAAAAAGCAAATAACATATTGTACCTATTTCTTAACCATTGTTCTCTGATAAAACTAAGAGAAAAAGGAATTAAAAGCTGAAACACAGTAAACCCAACAAGAATAGGAGAAGCATACTTCTTGATTTGATTATAATATTTTATAGTTTCCTTCTATATTTTTAGGATGAGTGTGGTTTTTTCACATGAAAATAAAGCAAGCTGAAATTGTTTTTCTTCAGATTTGGAAATAAATTCCTCTACTGATGCTGAAATACTAGCAACAAAAAAGGAAATTAAAAACTCCTTACCACTAGCATTCTGATACTTGGTTTTGGGCAGATATCAGAGCTATTAATCTTCACAGAGAGTTCAGGATTTTTAAAAAGAATATAATTTATTATTGAAGATTCTTTCAAAGTGCAGAAAGTCTCGAATTCAAGCAACCTGTTTCTTAGGAAAGTGTCCTAGCCAGCATGCTGTAATATCAGATAGAGCTTAGCAGCTCTTCAATCATATTCTCACAGGAGAGTGTCTTGAACTCTGTGGGTTGAGGGGTTTTTGGTTTTTTTTTGTTTTTTTTTTTTTTTTTTTTTTTTTTTTTTTCAAAATACCTATTCTCAGAAGATACTTTCCTGATGTAGCTGACCTTGAAAAGACTGTTGGAGAAATCCTCAGTCAGAGGAGTCCTACCAGATTAAGATATGCAGACAAATGAGTCTCTTAAAGTTAGAAGGAACCTAAAAAAAAATCTTTGACTGAAAAATTATTGTTAAATATTGTTAGCTCTGGGTTTGACAGAGGTTTATGTAGGTACTCTGAGTGGATACACATTTGCTGTGTTCTAATTCCACCTATATTTATGTCCTAAAGTAAGTTTTTATGTATCTATGATTAAACAATTTCAAAGATTAAATCCATTTCAAAAAGACATGTGAGCATTTCAGAAGCCTATGAGGACTACCCAGAGAAAGACTAAGGTTAAAACTTTTCCCAAATTCCTATCATATAACAAAGATATTTGGGTTAATGAGAGTGATAAAAAAAAGTTCCACAAAGTCTGTCTGAGCATCTTGGACACAACAGATAGGTGAGAATTTGAAAAACTATAGCTACTGTGACAATACAACCGACAGTTCAAGATTAAAGTGTTACCTACTACTAGTATAGAATAGAATAAGATAACGATATAGAATAGGAGTATATGGGTATCTAGTCTCTGATTATCCAAAGAGGTTTGAACTACATATTGCTGCCAAGTTAAGGAGTTTTCTAATAGAGTCATGGTAATGTTCTTATGACCTAGATGCCTAAATACAGTTTTTGATTCTCTTTAAAGGTAACCAGCTATTACCCCTGGGATAAAGCATCAAACACATGTGAAAGGAAGAATTCCACATATACCCATGCCTTCATTATTTTGCTTGGTGTCTTAATATGTTATATGTTGAGAAATTCTATGTGTGTACTTATTCCTCCTTCAATCAATGATAATTGTGACATAAACTCATAAAGTGAGGTATCTAACTCATAGGTGTTGTAGTTCTGTTATAATGTTTATGTCTCATTCAGATTTGAGTGGTAGACACCTTGCTGACTCAGGGACTGAAGAATTTCAAGTCAGGAATTCAGGGGTTTTATGCAGTACAAGAGGATTTGACAACTGTAGTTTCTACAAAACAAGAAAAAAAAAACAAAAAAACAAAAAAAAAAAAAAACAAAAAAACAAACAAACAAACAAAACCAAACCAAACCAAACCAAAACAAACAAAAAACAGCCAAAACCCCCACAACCAAACCCAATCCCAAAAACCAAACCCACAATGTATTAAATGAGAGGAGAAACATAAGATACTGCAAAATACCTGTGAAAGGCTGTGGCTTGAGGAAACCATCTCCATAATTTTTAGTGTGTTTGAGATTTTGTTGATAATTCACTGCCAAGTGCTCTGTTCTGCTGTTTATATACATGAACCAAATCTGTGTTGCAAAAAAAAAACAACACAGGTGAGTGTAATCTTTTACCTAGTGTGCTACTAGAAGAACAAATGCCCAAGTTTTGATTGTGGAGCAAGTGCAAGAATAGAATTAAAAAAAATTGTCTACTTCAAGAAGTATATGGATGCTAAACTAGTTAAGTAAATGCTTGTATTGACAGAAAGGGTGGAGACAGAATTTTTACTTTTTGAAATTTGTTAAAAACTCTTCATCTTTGCCTTAATTAAACCTTAACTGGGCAAAAGGGAATGTTAGAAGAATTCTGCATGAGGTTGATGACACTTACACAGCAAGAGACCCATCTTCTTCTTCTTGTTTTATTGAATATTTAACAGCTTAAAACACAACAGAAGAGCTGCAATGATTGTGAACAGGATGGGGTCTTCAAACCTGGCTTCACTGTCTTTCAACTGATTTAATATTTATGATGTGGGGGAGCACTCTGGGAATGTCTGAAGAGTGATTTTACTAGAATTCTAAATGCTTTAAAAAATTGTGGGTTTTTTTAAACACAATTGCATAGTTTTCCATTTGTTAAAGTACAGTTTTCAGGTTGCCTGTGGCCTTCAAAGCTCTTTTATTCATGCATGAAGGAATTTGTAAATTATAGCCAACAAGTAGCAGAAGTTTAATAATTTACTCAATCATTATTAAAAGTACATGCCTCTACATCAAAGCCTTACCAGTCATAATCATCAATAGATGTGGTCTGAAGTGGCAGTGAGTAAACAACCATGTACGCAGACTTTACATTGAAATTAAAAGTTTTGAACTGTGACTGCTTCAAAAGAATTAGGAAAAAAAAAATTCTGAATAAACCTTTCCCTGCAATTATTAAATAATAGAGATACCGAGTCCCTCATTTTATAGATTTGTATAAAACACATCACGTCACATCTCTGGAATATAACAGCACAGCATTTGGATTAACTCCTTCTATAACTCTTTACTTGATATCCATTAAGTAGTTACCAACAGAAGAACTCTTGAAATAGAATATGTCAGTTATATTGAAAAAAGTTAAAGAAAAGAGCTACTATTAAAATTCAGAAGTGCCAATGTGTTAAGAAATAATTTTCTTTTAGAAGTAATAATTTTTATATGAAAAACCATAAATTGAATAAAACCTGTGCAAAGAAATAAGTACTACTTCCTAATAAATAGCAGGATACTGGGCGACAAGGCAGAGATTAAAGAGGGTTTAAGTTTTAGCAATGAACTGATCAGAAAGAAGGCATTCTAACCCTTTCTTGTTATATAAGCATGATTTTTATTTTGTTTCACAGAAACACAATCTTCAGGTTCTACTCCTTGCTACAATAACAAAAGTTACATTAAATGTAGAAGACTTCTGCTCTGTAATTGTGCCAGTTTCTTGGGAAGTACTTTGGAGTTAGATTCTTGAGAAGTAGATGAAAGGGATATAAGGATTTTGTTCTGTTCTGTCACATTTCAAAAGGAAAAAGTATGAAAGAAATGGAGAAAAGAAAAAAGATGAGTTTCAGTTCACTACAGTGGTGAGACTGAACTAAAGCAAAAAGTAAAGAGTGAAACATAAACACATTTAATACTGGGGTTATGCAACAAGAATTTTTTCAAAGAATCATAGAATCACAGAACCATGTGGGTTGGAAGGGGACTCTAGAGGCCACCTAGTACAACCTTCAGTTCAAAGAAAATCCAGTTTAACTATGTTGCCTTGTCCAGTTAAGTTTTGAATATCCCCAGGGTGGAGATCATACAAACTCTCTGAGCAACCTTTGTATTTGTTCCCCCTTGTATTGAAAAAACTTTTCTTATATTGAGACACTGCAACTTCTGTCTGTTTCCTCTTGTCCTTTCATAATGCAACTCTCATAAAAGTCTGGCCTCATCTTCTTTACACTCATCCATTAGGTATTTTCAGACAGCAAATTATTTCCTCTGAAAATTCTGATCAAACCCAACTCTTGGTTTCTTATATGACATGTGTTTTCTCTGCCTAATCATCCCATTGACTCTCTACTGAACTCAGTCTACTGCATCTATTTCACACTTGTCCAGGACTGAACACAGCACTCCAAGAGCAGTCTCACCAGTGTTGTATAGAGGGGAAAGATCACCCTCCCTCAACCTGCTGGAACAGTCTTCCTAATGCAGCCCAAGATATTATGCTGTTGGAATTTGCCACAAGGGCACATAGCTGGCATATGTTCAGCTTGTCCACCAGCACTCACAGATACTTTTCTGTAAAGCCACTTTCCATCTATCTGGCCCCCAGCCATCACTGTGGCAGGAAGTTTTTCTTCCTCGAGTGCTGGCCTTGACATTTGCATTTGCTGAACTTCCTGAAGTTCCCATTGGCCAATTTCTCCAGCCTGTTCAGGCTCCTCTAAATTGCAACTGTACCCTGCTTCATATCAACTGCTCCACACAATGTTGTATGCAGACTTTTTGTGCATGCAGTCTATTACATTATCCAGATAGGTAATAAAGGCTTTAAACGATACTGAACCCAGAACTGATCCCTGAATTATACTACTAGTAACTTGTCACCACTTGGACTCGATACTGCAAACTCACTTTTGAATCTGTGAATCCAGTCAGTTTTCTACCTATATTATAGTCAGCAATCTCCTGTATCATTGCTTTCACCCAGCCTTATTTCCCTGCTGGCAGATGCTGAGGTAGTGAAGTCCACCAAGAGAACCAGGGCTTTTGATTTTAAAGCTTCTTCCAGATGTCTAAAGAAGACCTCATATACCAGTTAGCTGTAGCAGATGTCTATTTCAACATCACCCACGCTGGTCTCTCTTCTTATCCTTACCTACAAGTTCTCGGGCAGCTCATTCCCTGTTCCTCCTTTGCATTAAGTGCAATCCCTCTTCCTCGATTTCTTCACCTGTCTTTCATGAAAAGTCTGTGTCCAGCTACCAAGGCTCCACTCATGCAACTTATTCTACCACATTTCTGTAATCCTAATGGGATCACAGCTCTGCAGCTGTTGACAGACTTTTAGATTCTCCTGTTTGTTTCCCATGCTGCATGTGTTTTTATGCCAGCATTTGAGATGGAGCCCAGCTGTGCTGCTTTCACAGGGTAGTACAAGAACCTCTCTCATCATGCAGTGTTCCAGTCCTGATGTTGTGTATGAACTGTTCAGCAATGGTAAAACATCAGTGTGTAATCAACACTATTTTCAGCCCAAATCCAAAACATGGTCCTATACAAGCCACTATGAAGAAATTTAACCCTATCCCAGCCAAAACCAGTACACTCAGACAGTTCCTCACTGCTCCTCCTTACCTTTGTATCTTTTCAGATGAGGACATCCCTTCCCTGATGTATCTACTTTAGCCTTTCATCCCATTTGTCCGATGGATCCTATCTTTTGTAGGCAAACTTTTTTTCTCGAAGAGAGTCCCCCGGTCATAGTTGCCAAAACTCTGTCTGTGTCAGCAGCTACTGGACTGGGTGTTGATATGCTGGTGTGTCCATTTCTACCTCAGCCTTTCCACTTACTGGAGGGACAGAGACCTTCATCTGACCTCCAGCTGAAGTAACCATTCCTACTACTCACTGTCCTTTGCTTCCTTCCTGCTCCCAGAGCTCTGTAATGACTCTTGACATGTACATGTTTGCCCTTGTCAGCATCATTGATGCCTACATGAATAAGAAACAAGGGGGAATAGTTGAAGGGATGAACAAGCCTTGTCAGTCTCTCTGAGATCCAAGAAGCAACCACGTGGCAAGCAGAAAGATTTCCAAAACATCAGTTTACGTCAACAGGCAGGTGCCTCCATCCTCCATCAGATGAAATCTCTAGTGACTGCCACCCTCCTTTTCTTTGTCAGTGTAGGCTGAGATGTCTCTGATGCCTGAAAAACTGGAGGTCATCTTCCTCACCCTGTTCAGTAACTGCAGAAAGAGAAGGAGCTTTGCTGTGTTGCCAGAAGTCATAAGTTTCTAGCTTCCCCCACTCTGGGCTCCTCCATCCACTGCTCCCTGTTGCCATAACCTCCAGCTGTCTCTCTGTTCTTGGAGCAAGGGCTGGGGCTGTTGGCTCTGTCTGGTCTTTGAAGACTGTGAATGTCCTGTTCATCTTCCCTGATAGTGCACAGCTTGCTCACCTCCTCCCACAGTCCTTTCAGCTGGTGTACTCAGCACCTCAACCACAGCACCACTCCCACGGGTGGGGTGGGGATACTACTTAGACCCTGATGAGAGGCACCAGGCATTGTTAGAGCTCTCCCAGAGCAGCAGGCACTGCCAGAGACTAGGATGACAGCACCTTACCAAAGGAGTTCTGTCTGGGTGGAGGTATTTGCTGTGGTAGGAATAGCTATGCCAATTGGTGTTGGAAATAGCTTCACCTGTACAGAGTTTTGAGAAGAAATTCTGGGTCCCTTCTTGCTCTACTGCGCTAACTATGATGACAACCTCTGTAGCTCTGTTAACTACCTTTGCTCCATTTAATGACATATTTTCAGGAACTCATGTTATTCTGACTTTATGTTGTTTCAGATTTAGTTGGTCAATATCTGTGTTTTACAAGTGTCTCCTGTTAAATAGCACTAATAAAAATTCTGTAATTGGATTACTATTTTTGTATTCTTTTTAATTTTGGTAAACTGAACTATAATAGAGTACTGGATATAGATGATCTATAAAAGTGTACAAGATATATCCTACAAGAGTGTATGTTATCATGGTATCATTTCTTGTGCTCTAGTCCTGCATTCTCTGTATAAGAATATTCACATTAACTTAGAAGAAGAACTGCTGCTGTAACAGCTGCTGGCTTTATTTTTCCACAAAATATGTAGCTTTGAGAAAAGTATGAAACATGTTTTCTTATGTGGATATGTTTACTTATGGATATGTTTACTTGTGGATAAAATCATTGATAGCAATAACTATCAATAGCAATTACAATCAATAGCAAATAGAACTATCTGCTTTATTTACTGTACTATTACAATGATATCCCTCACATTGGTAAGCAATATATAGATGTCTCAGAATTTCCTCATGAGTAATATAAGCAGGACTGAACACTGTCTCTTAATGTAGTTTCTTCTGCTTTTCATACTAATTAATGTATTAGAATATTAAATAAATACATATATATATTCTGATATGCAACATTTAGGTGTAATCTGGAAATGCTTAAAATACTGTCAATATCATTTGTATTTTAATGATTATAGAATTTTTGATCATGTTACTTATGTCATCTCCTTAAAAAAGTGAAAAATATTAGCTTAATTTCTCATTTCTCATAAGTAAGAAACATTCCTCCTGCCTTTCTAACTTATCCAGTGACATTACAGTGTTTTGTTCTCCATTCTTTTCCTAATAACTCTTTGTATTCTGAGTGTTTTGTTCACAGGAGAGTAGTATACTTATAATTCCAGATGATTATCCAAGAAGAGTCTTACATTATCTCCTTTGAAAAGAACAGTTAATTTTGCATCCTAATATTGTAAACATATAAATAGGATATTAAAAAGAGGGTTTCATTCAGTTTTCTCATGCATACTTATGTATTTGTCAATACTGGAATCTTAGTAGTTGTGAATCTGACTTTGAAGGTGGCTCTTCTCTAATCAGAGGGTTGGACTAGATGACCTCCAGAGATCCATTCCAACCCCAAATGTTCTGAGTCTATGATTTTATTACCCAGTGAATCAGGTTTGAATTCAACTTGTCTAACTTCAGACATATATGAGATGAGCATCCCAACAGGATATGCTTAGGGTATCTGTGTCTATGTATTTACATTCAGATCAAGAAGAGACATTGTCACATCATGGAGGAAGTTTCAGAATATGTCGAAGTAATACACTCTATTAGGAAATAAAATAAATTGTCTAAAAGAGAAGAAAACAAAAAGAAAAATAGAGGGTAGATTTTTTTTTTTAGCTTATTTTTAGCCTGCTCTGTTTCTTAGATAATTTCCTGAAAACATCTTTATGAAATTCATTGTACTGCTTACAGCCTGAATTTAGAATCTTACCTTTATCTCATTTATTGTGAACTATAAACATAATGAGCTTTTTCATGTAAAAAATTATACTTTATGAAGGAACCGTCTAACATAACTTTTAAGTGCAATGAATGGATGATTGAGTTTCCTTTTTTTATAAGAAAATAAAGTATTGTGATAGCATAGTTAAATTTCAAATCTTGTTCCCAAAAGAAAACTACAAAGTCCTTGACTTTAATAAAGGAGATTAGGACTTTGGATTTACTGCATTTCTTTATTTTGTTTTCCTTTTAGAAGATTTCTTAGCAATACTGAAGGACTAAGGTGACTAAGGATACAGTCTAATGGAGTTGTCTGGAATTCTAAAATACTATCATAGTAAATGGGGAGATACAGGCTATATTAAGGAACAATTTGGATGACCATATGTACAAATTTAATTTAGAATGAGATGAGTCATTCCCTAGAAGACCTCGTCTCCTTTTACTCACTCTAAAAATATTCAGAGGTACCTTGTTTAGAATCAGAGAGCTATAAAATATCCTGAGTTGGAAGGCACCCATGAGGATCACTGAGTCCAACTCCTGACTCCACACAGGGCAACCTGAAAGTTAAATCATATAGATAAGAGCATTGCCCAAATGCTTCTTGGGCAGTAACAGACTTGGAGCCATGACCACTATCCAGGGGAGCCTCTTCCAGTGCTTGACAACCCCCTCAATGAAGAACTTTTTCCTAATATCTAATTTGAACTTCCAGTGATGCAACTGTAAACCATTCCCTTGTGTCCTACCACCAGACATCACAGAGAAGAGATCAGCACCTTCTTCTCTCCTCCCCCTCATGAGGAAGTTGTAGACAGCAATGAGGTCACTCCTCAGTCTCCTCAATGCTAATACATAGTATCCTCATCCACTCTGCAGAAGTCATGCCCTCTAGTCCTGTCACCATATCTGTTGCCCTCGTTTGGACACATTCTAATATTTTTATATCTTGTTTACATCAGGAGCCCAAAACTGCACACATTACTTGAGGTGAAGCTGCACCAGTGTTGAGTAGAGCTGGACAATGCTTTTGACCAGTTAACTATACTGTGCCTAATGCCCCTCAGGGTACAGTTGGCCCTTTTGGCCTCCAGGGCATATTGTTGACTCCTATTGAGTTTATCATCAACCAAACCCCCCAGATCCTTTTCTACAGGTCTGCACTCTAGCGTCTTGTCTTCCAATCTATACATCCATACAGAATTACACTATCAAGTGTATAATCCAGCATTTGTTATTGCTAAATTTCATATGACTGGTGATTGCCCAACACTCTAATCTATCAAGATCTCTGTAAGGCCTCTTTACTCTTGAGGGAATCAACAGCTTCTCCTAGTTTAGTACTGTCAGCAAACTTACTTTGAGTGCAGTCAACTCCTGTGTCCAGGTCGCTGATAAAAGGATTGAAGAGAACTGGATCTAAAATTGAGCCCAGGGGGACATCATTAGTGACTAGCTGCCAACCAGGTGTTACCCTTTCCTTAGCAGGCTGTCTTAGTACCTGTATCAAAAGTTATCTTTAACGTGCTTCAGAAATTTTCTGGATCTGTTTATGTCTGCTGTATGATAATCCCAGTTACCATCTAGGAAGCTGAAGTCACCCATAACAAGGGCAACTGATCTAGAGGTTTCCCTTAATTCCTTATATAATAATACATAGATGTCATCATCCCGGATGGGTGATCTACAGTAGGCTCCTACAACAGCATCTACTTTATTAGATTTTCCCCTAATTTAAACCCAGATGCTTTCAACCATGTCATCCCTAACTGCAAGTGCTGTATAGTCCAACTCCTCCTTTACATGCACCACTATCCCTCTGCCTTGTCTGTCCTGGCTATGCATCCTGAAGAGCCTATAACCATACATTCAGTGGAAGAACACTTAGTAGATGAAATAAAGATGTACAGGTATTTCACATAATTATTATCTTGGATAACTTGAGTGCATATTAATTTTCACTGGAACTTCCAATGTTAGAACCTGTAGGCACTTTTCATAAATCTATTCCTTCAACTAATGTATCCTAGGTCAATATTAATCTATAGTAAAATTTGGTCTCCATAATAGAATTGATTATTTCTTTGCCTATAAATAAAAGACAAATAAAAATTCCTTATATAGCAGCAAAAGGCCCCTAGCCTGTCTGAAATCAGATGAGATTTCCCTGTGCCTTTTCTATCCTTATAAGTTATGATAGGTCAGTCAAATATTAAATAGATAATTTAATATAATTCAAAGGTATTTACATAATAATATACAAACTATGTGCAAATCTACAGATTATATGATCTATCATAATCACACAGCCACAGATGCATTGGTCTTGTAGGTACTTTCAGAAAACACCTAGTCCATAGTTTGTTAAGGAAGGATAAGTATACTTGGCTTTTGTTTGTTTAACACACTCCCAAAATCCTCCAGAGAGGGACATCTCAAAAACATATGGTACTTCACGATCCTTGTATTTAGAAAATATTTTGCTTCCCCCCACCCCATAATGTTTTAATAATCCAAATTACTAAAGAGAACAATTTTGTCATCAGTCTCCCTGTAACATTTTCCACATTGTTTAAGTCTTTCTAGACCTTCTCTTAATCTTACAGCTATGTCTATTTTCTTCAGCCTCTACTCAATTAATTTTGTTTTCCTCCAGACCTCTAATATCCTCCTTAAGAGTTGGTGCTTGAAAGTCAACATAATAAGGTATCTTCCTTCCTGAACATTTTCATGATTAGGGACATTGGGGAGGAAGGGAGAGGAAAGGACTGTTTTTCTAATTTGAGAACCTATTTTTGCAGTCTTATAAAACACACTTTATTACAGCTGCAGTCTCTCCAAAATCAGATAGTAGAAAACTATTTTTCTTTACTATTTACTATTACTATTTTTGACTGCCATGCAACAACCTTATTAGTCTGTCTCAGAATGAGATTTCTCTTTTCTGTTCAAAACTACTTTTTCATCTTTTATAACCCCCATATTTTTCTCTGCAACACTGATGCTTAGCCATTTCTTCCTCATTTTATAGCTATGTATTGGCTGTCTCCTCTCAAGTACTCTATTGAATGCAAACCTATTGATTTGGTGGGAGTTGTCCAAAACCTTGATAAAATTCTGATGTTATCTTTTTAAGTGTTTTTAACCTCCCCAGTTTTGGGGTTATGCACAGTATTCCTAAATGCAATTTCTATCAGTCAGCTAAGTAAATAATTTAAAAGGTGAATAATACTAATCTCACAATATATATCTACAGGGCCACAATTGAAATGCGTTACCAATTAGACAATAAACCATATTTAATCTCTTACATTGATAATAATTTCCTGTAATAATTACACAGAGGCAATGTGCTTTCTGTGAAGATAGTATCTTCATCACTAGAGAAATTGGGTAGAAAAGGAGGATAAAGGAAAGCTTTGTTATGAGTTTTGTGACTTAATTTTCTATCACACAAAATCATGGCCGACTGGATACCAAATTTAGAGAAAGTTATCAAGTGACTGGGGGTCAGAGAAGGAAGTGGGTATTTCCTGTTTTGTTTAAAATTAATATAGAATATAAAAGACTGAAATAAGTCAGAGAGTCCTATTCAAAATTGTCTTCATAGTTAGGCACAAAAAATGTCACCTTTTGTATTTGGATGTAACTGCATAAGTCCTACTTACATGAATCTTGCGCACAGAAGTTTTGTCTTGTCTAGAAGTCACTATTATAATGGCTATATTTTGCTGAATTCTCCAGTGTTTTTATCTCTCCCTGAAATAAGTGTTTTAAATCTCATCTGGGAAAGCCTAATATCGTCCTCATAGTAGTTACTATAATAATACTATAGTATTAATATATTTCAAGTTAATTTCAAGTTAATCTGTATCAGTGATCTGATTATTGATGATCTACTGTTTGTAGAAGGAAATACTGAATTTTATATTTGAGAAAGAATTTTCTTTCTGCAAAAAGGGGAGAAAATTTGGACTTGCATTGGTTTCTTTTTGCTGTTCAAGAGTTGGTATCCACATATTTCGTTAAATACCTTGATCTATCATTATGTACATATATTTCCAGACATGCATATACTCTTAACAGTCACATGTTCAGACATGAAAAAACACAAAGCCTTATATGACAAGGATAAAAGTAACGATGCGGATGTAAAGCACTAAGTGGGCTAAATAGCTCATTTTCGGAGAGGAAGGAAAGCTGTCCTTAACATTAGACAGAATAAGAAGTTTCAGTACTTACACTTTTCAAATAAGAGGGGAGAAGTTTTATAATAGTGGATGATTAGATCAGTGACAGACTGAAAAGTGACTAAAATAACTTTAAGCTATATGATACTGGCGAAACACTATCTAACTGCCATCGCTGCCATCAAGGAGAATCTTGCTATACATATATATTTCATACACATGTCTTTGTTTTCTGATAGAACTGTAACATCTTACAAGGACATATATTTAAGGCATTTAGATAGCTATTGCCTCCCTTCCGTTGAATGCAATAACTAAAAATCTTTAACAAAAATGTGTTATGCAAAAGTATATTTTTTAGTGAAGATTTTTTAAGATTCATTAAATAAGTCTTACCTTAATAATCTATCAAGGAAAGGTGGCAACTTCAATAAATCCTGAAAATGTGAGAGGATTAAAAAAGGAAGAAAATGAACCCTAGTTCATCTCTGGGTTAATCAGTCAGATTATTTGTGCATCTCCTGGATCATGCTGAAATTTGTTAATGTACTTTTAGTTTAAGCAGCATCTACTCATCAGAATAATATATTAAGAAGCATGAAATTACTCTTTTCCATTCTTTGCTTTTCATTACCAGCTGCAAGCTCATTCATAACAGAAGCATGATAAATACAGAAATCAATAGAGTACTGTTAAAGCAAAAGCCATATATGGTCAGAGCCTTTTCTTTCTAATGTTGGTTAAAGTTCACTGAGAACAGCTTTGGATTTTTTTGCACATACTTAACAAATTAGTCTCCTTAATAACATTCCACTGCTAACAGCATGTGTTATCTTAGCTGAGAGAGGTTCTTGTCTGTCTTTAGTAAGGGTTAAAACACTTATTAGAAGTTTCATTGACAAAAGAACTACACAGAAAAAAAAAAAAAAAAAAAAAAAAAAAAAAAAGTAGTGTATCTTGCATAACAATGGACTTTTGCCTTGACATCAGTACACTCCCGAAGGATTCTTCCCCTCTACCGTCTTGTTAAGAACAAGGTCTAGCAGCAGAAAGAAAATCTTACCCTGCAGGAAGAACAGTAAAGACAGCTTCCTCCTGCTGTGCCTGTACTTTAGGTTATCTTTTTGTTCTTGTTGTCATTACCAGACAAGACAAAATGTTATCAAATTCAGCTCAAAAGAAAATGAAGTCAAGCTGTTCACATAAAAACAATGCAAGAAATTCGCCATGTTTATATCATCGCAATATGCCCAGTATTCTTCATTCTAAAGTCACACTGAAGGATCAATTTATCCCAAATAAAACTCACATTAAAATTAATATGTTTCCTTTGATGTTTTCTATATGGAGACAGGATGACTAGTGTTTGAAATGTGTAATTATATGTCCTAGTGGATAAGAAAATATATAGGCACTCAAGGAGTCAAAAGGCAATTTCATTACAACATGATCAAAGTAACTGGAAATTAATATCTGAAATAATGAGGTCATTATTTAGCTGACCAAATGTTCTGATTGCTCAAAATGATCACAAAATTTATTGTCCTGAGAGAAATAATAGTAAAAATAAACCCTACAAACAAACCCATTAGTTTTCTTTTTCTTCTTAAAACAAAAGATTCATTTGAAAAACTGAAATCCTCATCTAATGCTTTTTTCTTTTGCTTACTATAAAAACACAGTTTTTTACAAAATAATTTGTGTTCACAATGTCTAAAATCTCAAATAGGACATTTTTCCTTGGAAAAAAAATCTTAAAAACTAAATTATTAAGACACGCTTCTGGTGATCAAAATTACCAAGTATTATCACTAAACTTGGTTGATGTCAATTTAATCTCAGACTACAGTGATGTAAATATTTAAGTACAATCATAAGTCAAAATTAATAAACTTATATTATACTTCCACATTTTCAAACCAGTTTGGCTGGCTGTTAAAATATTCAATTTAAATGTATGTATCTAAGTACTTAATTTATAAATGTAAATTTGTATATAAATAATTATATAAGCCAATAGAATCATAGAATTGTTTGAGTTTGAAGGAGCCTTAAAAATCATCTAGTTCCAACTCCCCTGCCATCGACAGAGACACCTTCCTCTAGACCACGTGGATCAAAGCCCCATCCAACCTAGCCTTGAAAACTTCCAGGGAGGGGGCATCCACAGCTTCTCTGAGCAAGCTGTTCCACCGCCTCACCACCCTCACAGTAAAGACTTTCTTCCTTATTTCTAATATATATCTGTCCTCTTTCAGTTTAAAACTGTTACCCCTTGTCCTATCACTACACTCCCTGATCAGGAGTTTATTCCCATCTTTCCTGTAAGACCACTTTAAGTACTGGAAAGCCACAATAATGTCTCCCTGAAGCCTTCTCTTCTCCATTCTGAATATCCTTAACTCTCAGCCTGTCCTCATAAGAGAGGTGCTCCAGCCCCCTGGTCATCTTCATGGCCTCCTCTGGACCCACTTGAGCAGGTCCATGTCCTTCTTACGTTGGGGGCCCCAGATCTGAACACAGTACTCCAGGTGGGGTCTCATGAGAGCAGAGTAGAGGGGGACAATCACCTCCCATGACCTGCTGGCTACACTTCTCTTGTAGCCCAGGATGCGGTTCGCTTTCTGGGATGCAAGTGCACACTCTTGGCTTATATCCACTAATACCCCCAATATAATTAAATACATGTAAATATATGCATTTATGTAAATATGCACACACGTCATATATTCAATTATATTTATTATATATACCTGTATCAAAATATAATTTATGATCTATAATATCACATATAAAAAATTATTGCAGAGTTTAGTCTTGTAATGCTGTGCTAATGATCTATTAATTGGTTCTGGTTAATATCATGAGAATTAACATGGTCTGACAATTTGTGAGTGTCATTGCTTATAAATTAGCACACTAAAGTTTAAAATCTTTTTTCTCACTTATATTACAGCAAAATTTGAAATAACGTTGTTATTTTTGTGAAACTGTTTTATTAGAAAGAGTAATCAAATGTTATTCACTGCCTAACACCATTAGTTAAGTAACCAAGTGTGTAATCATATGTTTAAGTTCTACATTGAAGCTTTCTTCCCTGTTTGTTAATACTAGTTTACTAAAAGTCATGTTTTTTAAACATTAACCTTAAGCAAGGAAGTAAAGGGGTATATTTATTCCATATATTTCTGTATTTGTATCTCTGAATAAGCTTTTAAGATATTTCTATATTTAATGTAATCTAATAACATGAAGAAAGCCAGAGATTGTAGCGTGAGATATACATTAGTGTCATAGTATGCAATTTTCACACAAAAGTGATGATTTGTTTTGTATGTACTGCTGTCACAGGAAAAAAAGCCTAGAATTGCAGCCTACTCCTACTTACACACGTACCTGCTTCAGACACCACTCTTTGCCCCTGTGAAATACATATTTAAGACTACATTATGAAAGTTAACAAAGTAACTGAATATCTGCATTTCAACTGTGAACAAATGGCCTGAGAAACATTTGAAAGTGTAATTCTTAACATGGTTATTGTCCTGGGTTGAGTGAGTGGTGGAGTTTTTTGGTGACAGGGGAGGGGGCTATCGGGGTGGCCCCCTGTGAGAAGCTTCTCGAAGCTCCCCCAGCTCCACGTCAGCTCCACTTCTGTTTGGGAAATTGAGCCAATCAGCTGCGCCTCTGCGATAACGTATTTAAGAAGGGACGTGGTGACGTGCAGTGGGACTTGTGAGGAGGAGTTGCTGCAGCTGCATGAACACCAAGGTCAGTGGAGGAATGGAGGAAGAAAGGAGGGGGGAGGTGTGCCGGAGCAGAGACCCCCCTGTATCCTGTGGTGAGATGGCAAGGCAGCCCCCCCCTGCCACCCATGAAGATCTACAGTGGAGCAGACATTGATTTATGGCCTGTTGCTCCTGCTCAGCTAATCAAGGTTCTGTGCCTGAAGAAGGCCGGGATCTCATGGGAAAAGGCAGCCCCGCTGCTGTAATTCAGCGCTGGGAGGATTGCAGCATGCGGGGGAGTCCCACGCCAGAGCAGCTCGGGAAGGGCTGCAGCCGTGGGAGAGAATCCAGTCGGAGGAAGTTAGTGACCCATGACGGAGCAGTGTGGGGAACACTGCGGCCCATGGGAGGAATTCAAGTTGGAGAAAGTTTGTGGAGGACTGTCTCCTGTGAGAGGGGGACCACGATGGAGCAGGAGGAACAAGTTTTGGACTCTCCCCTCACCGAAGATGAAGCGGCAGCTCTGACGGCACCCCCCATTCCCTTCCCCTGTGCCACTCGGGGAGGAGGTAGAGATATCGGGAGCAGAGCTGAGCCTGGGAAGAAGGGAGGGGTGGGGGGAAGGTGTTCTCAAGATGTGGCAATGCTTCTCACTGTCCTACTCTGTTATGTGTTGTTAGTGTCTGTAATAAATGTATGTTCTTTTTTTTTTCTTCCTCTAACGAGTCTTCCTTTTGCTCGTGATCATAAAAGGGAAATTTTTCCCCATCCCAGTCCTATCTCGAACCCCAAGCCTGGCTCTCTGTCCCTTCTCATTGCCGGAGGGGAAGGGAGAGAGAGCTGCTGCATTGTGGTTGGCTGCCAATCAGGCCTAAACTGCAACAGTTATTTTAACACAAATTCTGTTTTCTTTTGAAAATTAATTTGATCTTTTTATTTCCACCTATGCTATTACTTCAATTATTTTTGACTGATTTGTAGAAATGATTTTATGTTGAAGTGTTAACCAAAGAGGAGGAAAATTTGTAACTTTTTTCTCCTGTCTATAATTTTCTCTCAATGTTTTGTTTCTAAATAAGAGATATACAAATGAAAAAACAACAAACAAGAAGTGAGACACAATATATATCAGTCATTTAATTTTTTTAATTTACGTCTAGGTTTTTGGAAACTTCCATTTATGGGATATTGGTTTATGATCTAAAATTCTCTAACAATTTTTTAACCAGGCTTCATAATTTAGATTTTTGACACTAAATTGTTAAGTGACTTTTGTAATATTTCTGGATTCATTCCTGAGGTTAAGGTTTGTAGGGTTTTTATTTATTTGTTTTCACTTCAACATTTTAGCCAATTACTTTCTTTTTAAGTTAATTTAGTCTTGAATGTTCAGAAATCAATCATTTCACTAGTTTTGTTTTCTTGATTAGCTGCTCTTAATTCTATGAAAACGTACTGATTTGTGGGTAAAATAACAAGAATATGAACAAATAAAATACTTTTTATTTCAACTATCCCTAGAAAAATAAAAATTATAATGAAACAAATGTAAGGAAAAAAAGCAAGGGTTGTACTAGTACAAGCAATCAACCATTTTAGCTGGTGAAAAAAGGTATACAGATAGATCAGAATGTGTCCAAAATGCTTTCTTTTACCTGTGCTATGTAGTCACTTCAGTATAAATTTAGATAATTGGTTGCCATGAGGTAAGACAATTATAACATCAGTTTGGAAATTAATATTCTAGACTGCATGTTGATAGTCACCCAGGTAGTTACCATAGCATTATTGTAGTTATGTCCATTATTATATCTAAGAAAGCTCTAATGGATTTCAAAATTCTCCTATTTCTTTTCTTAGAACTGTGTGTGTTATTCATTCAATATAGTTCAAAATAATGTTGTTGACTTCTAGACTTTATGGAACATTAACAAGGTCTTCTCAGCTTTGTAAAATACCTAAGTCAGGTAACCATAAACTGAATGTTGAATAAAACATTGACATATTCTATATTTTAAAGGCATCTAGGTTGGGGGTCACAAAGTCAGTGTATTCAGTGCACCTGAAATATCATATTTTGCATGACTTTGAGTCCTCATATGGCAGCTAAAGCTAAACAACTTTTTGCAGCTGGATTTCAGATTGTAAATTCTTTTACTTTCATTCAGCAATTTTTAGTATTAAAACACAGAAGCAGTAACCTACTTTCATGATAATTATAATAGTTGCCCAAAAATGGATTATGAGACCTGAGCTTTAAGTGCATCTCACTGTGGAAATTTGCAACTTTGTCTCTTACTGACCAGAAAAATACCCCAACTGTAAGCTTGTGGGTATCCTGCATAGGTTTGTCATTTTCCTACAGCAGCTTGACCAGTATATTTTTAGGATGGAAAAATGTTTAGGTCAGAAAGAGAGCACTGCTATGCTTGAAATGTTATTATGACACAAAGGGAGCATAATATAAACATGGAGATAAAATTTATTTTCAACCCATTGTTTTAACAGTCTAAATTCCAAATTACTTTGTTTGTTTGTTTGTTTGTTTGTTCAGAAGAGCCTAATAAATAAGATTAAACTGTTGCTTTTCTAATAACTATTCATCTTCCTTGGTGTTGTGTTTCCCTTCCAAATTCCATCTGGGTTCTAAGAGTCTATTTCAGGCTTCCTCAGGAGAAACAGAGAATGGGAGTTTCCAGTGAGTCATCTGCTGCTAAGAGTGGGACATTAAAGGTTAGATGATCCCTTCCTCCTCTGTCCTGAGGCCTTGCGCTGGTGCCAGGGCTGGGCACTTCTGACAGCCCCATGGTTGAACAGCAGCAAGAAGGGACAGGGGTGCAGTGCACATGGAAAAACTGAGCCTATTGATTTGGATATTTGTAAGCACCAGGGGATCTGCTATTCAGTTTTCTCTTCCAGGTCTTTTTTTGTATGTTTTATCAAGCTGCATAAAACAGAAAGGTGAAACTAGAAACTGGTCAAACTGGGATTATAGTCATGGATCATAACTCTTAAGGGAATTCCTTTCCAGCTAGGTTACAATCAGGCTTTTTCTTGCCTAGGAATATGTTCTATATTGACCACATTTAAAAAAAAAAAAAAAAAAAAAAAAAAAAGATGTAACACATTTCCTGGCATTTAAGATACTTTTTTTGGGGAAGGCAGTTTCATAGACACATGGACCTGAAATCTACTTTTTCAGACTAGGCTTTTAAATTATTAGCCTACCTTTTGTGTTTCCACCTGATTTAACCTCTACTAAATAAGCTAGACAAGCTTAGTGTCTGGATCCCAAGCAGCCTTAAGCAGGATGTATATTTTGATATTCAGTTCTTTAAAGACAGTGATGCTCAGGATTGATATTGCAGACATGAGATACAATAGCTTTTTGGACAGATATGTGAGTTTTCTGGACCCTTAATTGGATTTTATTTGCCTTTGCTGGATTAAACTTCTGAATGTAGGCTCTAAATCACACTTTGGCTATCTAAATTACTTTTTGTGGTGTTGTCATTTTTTATTATGATTGTTTAACCATTCACAAGCATGCATGAGTGTTTGTCAGTCATCTTTACAGAAAATACTATGGATTTTACTATAAACTTTAGAACAACTTTTTTACAATTGTTGGTTTTCATGTAACTCATTATTCTACTGTTTTAATTAGAGTTCAAATAAACATTTTTAAGGGAAAACTGAGGTTATTGAAATATCCTCTCTAGCAAATCAAAATTTACTGCAATCTAACAGGCTTCTTAATTTCATGGTTGATCTTGAAATTACATGAGCTCATGAATTATGAAACAAAATCTAACTAACATGAGCTCATGAGTTATGAAACAAAATCTAACTAATCTTAACAGTCGTTATTATCCTCATGATTTGGGGAGGTGATAAATCTGTTCAGTTACCTTATTCCACATAAATACATAAACATGAAAATATAACACAGATCATTTACAGCTTGGTGAGTTACAGTCACAAGTCCTGTGCACTTATTTTCATAGAGGACTTAAGTGTTGTATGCTATGAAATTGACAGAAGGTATCCGCTCCAAAATTTTAACTTGAGAAATATTTTTCTCCCTATTCTAATTATTCTTGCTGCTTTCAGTAAGCATAAATTCTAACACTATTTTTATTGTCTTATGCTACTTGAAAAATTAAAAAATGAGCCCAACTTTGTATTTTTTCCTTTAGTCCAAAAGTTAGAACACGCATATGTGAATTTAGATAACTACCTCCTACTCCTAGTTTATTTTGGTTTTATGTACAGGCATTTAGAAGCCTGACTGTTCTAAATCTGAGCCACAGTGGCCAATAATTTTAATCATCACAGTTTGTATAGTGAGGATTCCTACCTTTCATATGTGTAATACCAGTGGTACTAAGACAACCTCAGAGTGTCAGCTCAGGGAAGGCAGTGCAAGAAGAGACTCCTGTGATTCAAAATGTGCTGTCAGAATCAAATATTGGCTTCAAGCTTTCATCAGTTTCTGCCCACAGGCAAAGCTGGGGGCTAGCTTTTGGATCTTTCAGGGCTTTCCTTGCCTGCAAGTAGATCCAGTAACTGACTTCAACTCTTGTATCTGCCACACCTGTACACAGGCACAGTATAACATTGGCTTCCATCTATTTCTAAACAAGAAGAGAAAGGTTTCTCTAAAGCTACCACTGCAGATGTTTCTTTGAAGCCTGATCTGTGGAATCAGGGTGGCAGAAGTATGCAGAAGAGTGGAATAGGTTGCCAAGTATTAGGGAGGCGGGACTGGGTAAGAAGAGAGCTCCTGCTTAATAAAGGCAGAATGATAATGGAAGAAAGTGAAGCTGTAACATGAATCATTTTGAAGGAATTAAATATTATGTTACAAGAACAAAGAAAAAGGATACAGAACCTTTCTCCTATAGCCACATGTACTGGATGACACAGAAGTGTGTGCTCTTGCTGTTGCTTCATGGTTGGTACTTTGTGGGATCTGTCACTAACAAAGCCCAAATAAACTATACTTGGGCACTTGATTTCATGGTAACTTTCATTACCAATAAAGCTTGTTCTGTCTCTTTGAAATGGACTCAAGGTTCACAAGACAAAAATGGAGCAATGTATCTATGCCAGGGAATTGTGGATATGTTCTAAACTGGGAACTTTGAAGAAAAAAATTTTCTTTTACTCAGAAGTGACATAGAGAGAAGATCTATGCTCTCTCTTTCAGGGGCATTTAACAGGCTTTCAGAAAGTAATCCTAAGAGAAAGGTGTTTCTATGGGAGATAACTGAAAAGAGATGGCAGAAATTGTGACTGCTTTCAGAAAGTAATTCTAAGAGAAAGGTGTTTCTATGGGACATAACTGAAAAGAGATAACAGAAGTTGTGACTGTTGAAAGTAAGAAGCTGGAAAACAAACAAACAAACAAAAAAAAACAAACAAGAAAGTCAAAGGAACAAATAGTTTGGAATAAGAATTCCATATTTAAGATGGTTTCTTCAGTAATCTTGGAAATAGTGTAAGTGTTATGCTCGAAGTATCCTTTATGGACAAATAGGAGGCAAATCTTACACATATATATAGAGATAAAGAAGAGTTCATTGTTAGTATAATACATATCTTCATAGTATAATTGAAGAATCACTATAAATCTAGATCTAATTTTTACAGAAAAGGAAGCATAATAATGCAGTTAAAATTGTTATATATATGCTTTATTCCTACCCCTTTTCTTTGTGTTATGCTCACCTTTCCACAGCTCCCTAGGATCCTGGGGGCTGAAGGTTTCATTTTGGTGGTAGGGTAGATATTACATCAAGGCACTAGCATCTGGAGTCCTTTGGAATGTGCTGTTCATGTTGATGGCTTCTTTTTCATCACTCTAGGCTCCACTAGGGTCATTTTCACATGTTTGCTAGCACAGTTTTACTTACATTATATTTGAGTTTATGGTACATGGTGCCTTTTTCATTCTGTCAGATACTATTTCTTCATTCTCTTTATTACCCCTAAAACCAGTCTTGTTCAGGTCCCAGTCTGCTTATCTTTAACTGACCATGGGTTAGTTTACCATAGGTGTGGGATCTCCACGGCCAAGTCCATTCCCCGTCTCTTACCTTCTTGTGTCTGTACCCCCTCCATATCAGATCCTGCGTCTCCACTGCTCAAGGCCTCTGTTATCATACCTGGCCTGCCTTTCTCTATGTTAGGTTATTGTTTCAGAGTTTTAAATATTTTGTTCTACATCAAGCAACTGCTTACTAGTGCTGTCTACATAAAACTATAGTTGCACAACACAAAGAAAGACAACAGTAAAGCAAATTAGCTTTAGACACCTGGTCAGTTAGGGAAATTGATGTCACAGATAAACCAAGTAAAACAAGTTGTAGGCATGTGAATAAAAGTTACGACTGAGCAAGCCTGACAATCCTCAGTCCCGAGTCCTTGCAAATTCATTAAAATGCTTATGGCTTGTTACTAGCAACAGCAATACTGTATTACAGGTCTGTGTGATTATAGATCAATCATAACAGGATTTAGGCATAAAGATATTAAGCAGATTTTTTTTATGCTTTTCTTGGCCAATTAAATAATTTCTACTAAAAAGTGTAGAGGGCAGAAGCAGAATGGCTTTTATGGATCACCAGTGCCTGGAATCCAGGATGAGAGAAAGCTTATATTAAGATTTGAGAGGGATGGAGGTAAAAGGGCTTTTGTTATTGAAAGGAGGAGTGTCATTCTTCTGGTAAGGACTGTTAAACAAAACAAAGTAAACTAAAACCAAACCAAAGAAAATCCTTAAATTTCTGAAAATAAAAGAGGACAGGAGATGGTACAAGCTGTCACCCACGACTGTAGGAATTTTGTTTCTCATAATCAAAACAGTGAGAATACACTGAAATACACTGAGATTTGGGAAAGCATAGCTTGTCATCTGTTTCAGAGGCATGTTTAAATCTGATTTGTCTTTGTCTAATTTGCATTACAAATTTGAAAGTCTTTCATACTACAGTGCCTCTCCTTAGTTCAATGGAATAATACATTAACTTGTTGAAGCTATGTTCATTCAAGATTAGAGCATGATAATGTTCCCAGATAGTTCATTTCTCATAGCTCTAATGCTATGTACTGAAAAGTCTTAAAAATAACATAGCTACACATTATAGTATCTGTTTTGAATTTAAGAACAGATTTGAGGCAGATGGCTTTAGATTAGATTCACTTTTATGCAGAGGTCTAGTACTCCTACAACCCTCTCTTAGGCTGTCATTATTCAGGTGAGGGGAGGAACTGTGTAACTCTGTAACTTCATAATGTGACAATAATGTCTAAGAACTGAAACGCTAACTTAAGAGATATATAAGTTAATTTCACTTTCCTCCTGATGAGTTAAAAACAATAGCTCTCAATTTCCTGAGAATTTCCTAATTCATCAGGGTATAGACTTGTCCAGAAAAAAACATGTGGAATCTTTTTGAGCCACTTTTTTGCTGCTTAGAGATACAGCTTCAAAAATGCCAGATACACAGGAAGAGATGAAAGATGCACATATACACACATGTTGTAGTATTTGGTAGGGCCACTCATCTGGGAACAAGGAGTTCTGGCTCCTTCCTGTTAGTTTTCTTGTGCAATATCTAAACTGCTCAATGCAATTACAACACTAAATAAATCAGTTTTGCTCCCTGACATCTAATACAAACTGTATGACATTGTAATGGTTGCTACAGCGTATGAGAAGTAGAATATACAATAGAGGAAGGCATTGCTTCTGCATGAGAGGCAGAGTCCCATGCTATAGTCATTTTCAAATGGGAGAGAAGCATCTTTCAACAGTCCTGGATTTCTCTGGAAGAGAAGCCAAGAGTCAGAAGAGAATCAAGAGAGGGTACAATAAAGAAATACAACCAGGAAGTGGAAAGATTAGTGGAACAAAATAAATAAAAGATACCAAGAGAAGCCATTCTTTTTGTAAAATCAAATCAGAATTCTTACTGGAAAGAACCAAGGACACAGGTCACAAACAAATATATAACAACTGTAAGACACCACATTTTCACCAAATTTAGAGGTAAAAAGTTGTACTGCGTCTAGATGGGATGGAATCAATTTTCTTATAGTAACCCATATTGATCTGCCTTTTATATTTCTGACTAAAACAGTATTGACGACACACCAATGTTTTATCCATTGCTGAGTAGCGCTTGCACAGCATCAAGGTTATGCTGAGTTTTTGTGGTGCAGTTTTTTGGGAGGTGGGGAAGGAGCTACAACAGTAGCCCCTATGAAAATCTTCTTGAAAGCTCCCCCAGCTCCAAGTTGGACCCACCACTGGCCAGGGCTGAGTCAATCAGTGGCGGTGGTTGTGCCTCTGCGATAACATACTTAAGAAGGGGAACCTGAGAGGGGGTTGGGAATTGTGAGGAGGAGTTGCGAGAAGGACAAACACCCAGCTCAGTGGAAGGAAGGAGAAGGGTGTGGGGGAGGTACATTGGAACAGAGACCCCTGTATCCTGTGGTGAGATGGCAGGGCCACCTACCCTGCCACACATGGAAGTCCATGGTGGAGTAGAGGTCGACCTGAAGCCTGAGGAGAAAGCCACATCAGGACAGGTGTAAGTGCTTAAAATAAGCCTTGACTCTGAGGGGAGAAGTGGTCCCTGCTGTTGTGGTCCAGCGCTGGGAGGACTGCAACACATGGGGTGGACCGATGCTAGAGCAGCATCGGAATGACTGTGGCCCATGGGGAAGACTCATGACAGAGGAGGTTCATAGAGGACTGTCTGCAGTGAGAGGGGAGCCACGTGGAGCAGAGGAGGAATGTGCAGCATTCACCCCACCTCCCAAGAAAGAAGGAGAGGTGAAGTGGCTGTAACCCCCATTCCCTGCCCCCTGTACTGCTAGGGGAAGAGGTAGAGACATGGGGAGCAGAGCTGAGCCTGGGAAGAAGGGAGGGGTGGTGGAGGTGTTTTTGGATGTGGTTTGTGTTTCTCACTGCCCCCACCTTGTCTCTTAAGTGTTGTCTTTGTTAGTATTTGAATTAAAGTGATGTTTTCTTTTTTCTTCCCCTAAGGAAGTCTGTCTTCTGCCTGTGACCATAATGAGTGAGTTACTTCTCCTGGTCCTTAGATAGATTATTTGAGTCATTCCTGCTCCATATGCTCTTTCCCATCTGATGGGAAAAGGATCTCTGGGCCTAAACCATGACAAGGCCTTCTCTGTTTATCACTCTGTCTCTGCACTGAGAAGGCTGGGATGGGCAAGTGTTTGGGAGCAGATACAGCGAGCACAGCTGACCACAGCTTAACAAAAGGGATATCCCATACCAATATAACATAGAATGATAGAATGATTTGGTTTAGAAGGGACCTTAAAGATCATCTAGTTCCAAGACTGCCATGGGGTGTTGGAACCAGACCATAGATCAGGTTGCTCAAAACTCTATCCAACCTGGCCTTGAACACTTCCAGGGAAGGGGTATCCACAGCCTCTCTGGGTAACCTGTTCCACTGTCATGGTCATCAATAAAATTGGGGAGTAGTCTTTCAAAAATACCCATTGCTCAAAGACTGACTGGGCATCAATCTGATGGTTGGAGGTAGTAAGTCATTGCCTCTGCATCACCATTTTTTTTTCCTCTCTCTTTCCTTCATTTGTTAAACTGTCTTTATCGCAATCCATAAATTTTCCTTGCTTTTGCTCTGTCCTGGTTTGGGCTGAAATAGAGTTAATATGCCTTTTCAGGGACTAGATGAGTGCTGTAGTTTGGATTTATCTTTAGGTTTGGTATGAGAAGAATGCTGATAGCACACTGATGTTTTTGGCTGCTACTGAGACGTCAAGGACTCTCCGACTCCCCATGTCCTGCCCATGCGCAAGGGCACAGGAAGCAGGGAGGGAGCACGGCCACAGCACCAGACTCAAATTGGCCAATGAAATATTCCATATCATGGAACGTCATGCTCACTATATAAAGGAGGGGTGGTTGGAAAGGAGCTCTCTTGCTTCCAGGATTGCGACTGTGGGATCTTGGTATTTCAGGATCGCTAGCCGGCAACGGGCTGGATATTGGTCAGCGGGTGGTGAGCAATTACATTGTGCATTGCCCGTTTATATTTTTCTATTACTGCCATTGTTCTCATTTTTTACCATTATTAAACTGTTCCTATCTCAACCTGCGAGTCTCTCTTTACCCCTCCAATTCCCTCCCCCATTCCCAGGTTGGGGGGGGGAAGGGTGGTTGATCGGCTGAGGGGTGGTTGGCTGCTGACCAGGCTCCAACCATAACATGCTCTTACAGTACTTTTCCCCATCCCTCTGGGGCAGGTAGTGAACAAGCATCTGGTGGGTGATAAATCACTGATTGGGGTCAACCCACCACAAAAATGAAAGTGAGATAGCATGAAAACATGACAATCAAGAGACATTCTGTTATAAAGGATGTTAGTCTTCTGTACTTCTACTGAGATGAGAAAGAATTTGAATAAAATTACTAATTTGAAAAAAGATGATGGGGCAATAGAAAATAGATTATAAAACACTGTGAAATGACAGAAAATAAGTTACTTGAAACAGTGATGGAAAAAAAAAAAAGACATAAATAGTAGGAACAGCAGGTGTGGAACTGAAAGCCAGAAGAGAGAGATGAATTCACATAGAATCTTGCTTTATTACAATCTTTCATTATAAAGGGATCTTTCAAATTTCATGCTGATGTAAAATTCATATAACAATCGAATCTTATTGAATTAAAATAAATTAACTGAAGTAATGCAAAATCAGTTCAATGTTTTACAGATCAGACAATTTGACATATTAAGGACAAAACCATTTTTATTATTCCTGTACTATAGTATACATGGTGCACTGTGTATCATGCTTACAATACATATACATGCTGCATGTACACAATATGCAATAGATATAATATATACAAATTATATGCACATAAATAGTGTGTATGTATATAAATGTACCGTGTGCATCTATTAATCTCTGTGTGTATATACATATTATATAAATAGTGTACACCTTTTTTTTTTTTTTTATTCCAAGACTCTATTCACCTTGAATAAATACATGCCAAATACTGTTGATCCACAGATTATGTAATAGTGAAGAGAGTATATCTGTCTAGATAAGGAGCATAAACTCTTAAAATAAACAAAGAGAAAATGAATGGAAAAGGGAAAGGGGAAAGAAAAGGGGAGAAGGAATAGGAAGAGGAGGAGGAGGAGGAGGAGGAGGAGGAGGAGGAGGAGGAGGAGGGGGAAGGGGAAGGGGAAGGAGAAGGGGAAGGGGAAGGGGAAGGGGAAGGGGAAGGGGAAGGGGAAGGGGAAGGGGAAGGGGAAGGGGAAAGGAAGGGATTAGCATTAAAGATAAAATAGGTTAAAACAACAATACAAGTAATAGAGCAGAAATAAAACGGAAAATATACAAATCATTGGTATTGGTTTTTGACCATTTTCCATTTTGTTTGTAGATCCTGTCTTCTGTATATTACTACAACCCTCAAATGCATCTACAGAAAATGAAGTGGATTGGAGAGTGACCTCCAGGCTAAAACACTTGCTGTAGATAGTTGTTGTTAGAATGCTAGCTCTAGGGAGCTCTTCTACTGCTTTTTTGCTGAGCTCCAGTGCCCTTTCTACACCAGATCTTTCATGACTTATAGAAAGAGCAGATAGCCAAAGTAATTTTCTGAGGCAACTTCCAGTGATCTCTGCAAAGGCACTTAGAAGTGTTTGATTCCTTATCTTAGAAGACCCTTGCAACCCAGAGAACTCAAGCAGTATTAATGTCACTAATATTTCTAAGAGCAATTCTCTGGTCTAGAAATTCCAGGCAATTTTTAGCATCTATCACTGTGAAATCAAGTAAATAAATAATTTTTCACCATAGCTACCACAGTTAATACTGTTAACTTCTAATTATTAGATTTATATATTCCATCTTACTTTTTTGATGTGGAGAATACAATAGAGAAATGAAGAACACTTTTCTAATTTTGTGGGTTTAAATTATTTTTCAAATAAGCAGTTTTGCTCCACTCCCATTTCTCATTCCCAACATGAAAACAAATTCCTTAATATTGATATAAAAAAATCTGAAAGTATGTTTACATTTTTCAACAATGGTATTCATATTTGGTTTTAGATACAACTATTTTTTCATCTGATTTGGCAGCTGCAGCCCTCAGAGGCTGCAGTTGAGCTCTGAGGATATATTTCAAGACCATGAAGTTGAATATCGACAGTTCAGACTGACCTGACATTGAAAAATACCTGTGTTAAACAGGGGGTTTTGACTTGAGGAGGACTATTATAATGAGTTTTTTTCTAGTACAATTTATTTAATTGTTATTCAAATCAACTCACATCAGCTAGTTTAGAAACATCTTTCTCTTAGTACTTACAATGTTCTCAGGCTAAAGAAGGTAAACATTATGATGTTTCTCACATAAACTGCTGAGATTTTGTTAGGGGATTTTTTTTTGTCTGTTTTTGTTTTGGTTTATTCAGTCTATTTATTTATTTATTTATTTATTTATTTACTTACTTACTTACTTACTTAAATTGAAAGACTGTTTTAAAATATCTGAGCTCTGTTTTCTGGTCTTAAACATCTGACTGACCAACCAACACAAAAAAATTTACCATTCATAATAATTTACTCTTTCAAAACTAAGAACGTTGCTAAAAATATATATGTAGTAAATTTTAAGGATTCTAAGAATCATTGGGATTTTGTCACTGAGAATTAGGGATCTGTAACATCCCCTGCATTAAAGCAGCTCCTGGCATTTTCCAAGTGTGTGTGACTCTAACTACAGAAAAGCAATTTGCTTTGGATTTGTTTTCTTTCCATCCTTATGTTAATTTCAGCATAATTCCTTTTGCAAAATAGTCATAATCTGTTTTTCAATAGAAGTTAACACAAATTTTTATTTATTTATATGTTACTGGGGTTTTAGTAACAGTTTCATCAACATAATATTTGAAAGTTCTAGATAAAATGTGAGCATTTCAAAGCATTTCAAATGTTTTTGTGTTTGTTTTTTTTTTTTTTTTCCTCTTCTACCTACTTCAGATGCTTTATTATAATTTATTCTTATTATTCCCATCTATATTTGGAAAATGGAGGATTATGCTGTCAGAAACACTCACTGAGATTTTTGGCATTATGCAACTAAATTCTGCATTAAATACTTAATTGTACATTCTTATTGTTTCTAGTTTTGCACCAGTATGTTGCAACTCAAATTTAGTACTACATTTTAAAATACACAGTCACAATGTGTAACACTGATGAACTAAGTGGTTGACTTCTGCATGGCATATAGGTCATTGCTGTGTCCACCAGTGAAAAAGTAAGAGTTGGTATCTGAAAAAAATGTGCCACTTGGCTCTAAAGAAGCACCCAACTCATACTGCAGAGCAGCTAGAACAGAAAGTACCAACTCTTCAGGTTTGATCCCTTTTTTTCTACAAAAGAAAACCAACCCCTCCACAACCATCTAACACTTGAGTGCAGCAAAATTCATATTTCTCTGCAGTGACAAAGACTTGACCTGACACTAACAATCTGAACTGTATAATATCTATTACAAAGTATGTTCCCAGTTGCATATGGATGTCAAGGTCCCATATAATTTTTGCCCTTAGAGTATCACCTCTGAGTTTCTTATATATTTAAATCATGAGAATGATGTCTCTTTCTTTCACATATATGTATTGTACTAAACACACTGGACGAATTCCATACCAGAAAACCTAAGCATTATTTCAATATTACTATTTTTAGTACAAGTTGGAAGGAATCATCCCATTTTCTAAAATTATATAATTAAATCAGTCAGTCACACTTTTGATAATAATTGGCTGCAGTAAAGATTTTGACTCATTCTCTTAAGCAGATGATTAACAACCACTGAAATTGCTCCTCAATATAAAACTGGAAAGCTGGAGGAATTTTTTCTTCCTGAAATTTGCCAATATCACAGTTAGAATTTTTCCCAGTTTCTACAGTGGCATAAATTGTGTCCAGCTTCAGAAGTCCTTTGGGTTTGCTTTTCACAGCTGCTACAGTCCTGCACACATGGAAAATGAACAGAATATTGAAATTAACAATAGGGTCTAATTACATTAACTCAAACATGAATGTCATTTGATTTTGACAGTGAGTCTATTGCATCTCTCAGTTGCCTTGCTTTATTTCGATAATTTAAGAAAAATATAGGCATATTAATGTTTTCTTTCACTGTCTCTTTGTGGTTTTTCTAACAACTCATTAAGTAATTAACCTTTTCAAAAACCTCAGTCTTAAACTATCTCTGTTCTTTTGTGAATTAGGCCATGAAAATGCTTTTAAAAATCCCACCAAACTGGAATTTGCCTCCAAGTAATTAATTCTAAAAAAAAAAAAAAAAAAAAAAAAAAAAAAAAAAAAAAAAAGAGTGAGTGTCTTTGTAATTAATGCTGAATTCCCATTTCAAGGTACAAGCTTTGTCCAAGCAAAACTGCAAAGCTATTCATTAAAACTCCAGGTGCTTTTTAAGTAGTTTTAGCACTTACTTTTCTTTTTCATTTAACGTAAATGTTAGAAAAACTACACTACCTTTTTATACCTCATCTTAAATCTCTTTGAAAACTAAAAGTGGTACTGCTGTGCAGAGTTTTTGGTCCCGAATGTGCTTTTTTCAATTTTCACTTTAATGCTTACTCTTCAGAAAACTTTATTCCATGTGTAAACTGCTCTATAAATCTACTTATCATCTTAATCAATGTCATCACATTATTACATTAATTTTAATATGTTGTCAGTTTAAAACTCTATTACCATTTTAATTTCATTATAATGAACTGTAGATAAAATTTGTTTTACGATATCTCTAAATCACCTTTGGAGACACTTTTTCAGACTAAATTAGAAATATATTGAGTTACTGGATGAATTAGTTTCCTTTTGGTTGTGTAGATATACAGAACCATTTAAAACAGTATCAGGAGTGATATACACCTGCCATCAGACTAATAATTAAGTTTTTATAGGCATCTTCTGACACTAGCACTAACTTGTGAACTTTCTTAATAAATTCCCAAATGATGGATCTTTGTATTTTGTAACATCTTAGAGCATTCATCATTGAGGCTGAGAAAACAATTCACTCTAGATGTTATTTTATACATTTTTAATGAGTGACATGTTTAATGGAATTAAGTTTTAGTTAAACATTGTCTTTTGCCCTAATACTATATTTTACTTAGTTGTCTTCTGAAGTTACAATATTTCAGACAGAATTTTAGCTTACCTGATGTTCATTTTCTTTCCGTTGATTTTCATTAATACTATTTTGTAATCATTCAGATTTTCACAAGTTAATATATATGTGAAACTACAGAGTCTTCTGTGTAAATATGTCTTAAATATAGGCAAATATGATTTTTTAAAAAAATTTAGATAATATAAAATGAAGACCCAGGCAGTGACTGAAACAGAACATTTGGAAAATTTGAGTTTATAGGTGCACTGACTTGTAAACTTCACTAGTCACTGTCTAAGCATCTTTAAAAGATATATATATATATTAAAAAATTATGTTCAAAAACATTGTAAGGCAGATAAAAGTGTGAATAATGTTCTACACAATAATGTTCTAACTGAGTCCACTCATTTGGAAATCAAGATTCTTTGACATAACCAGGAATTGCTTACAAAATTTCCCAATATGACAAGGTAGAGAAAGCCCTTAAAAGGGAACTTTTCTCTTTTTTTCTTTTTTTCTTTTTTTTTTTTTTTTTTATACTGAACTAATGTTTAAATCAGTGCATTACATTTATATTAGAAATGAAGGCTAAAATTTCTCTCTACCATTTGCATCATCCAGTTTCTTATTTAGTTTCTTAATGATGATGAGGATGAATTCCATGCTAGAAAAAGGATACTTTTGCAAATGATGTTAGAAGCTGGTGAATCAACTTCAGTTTTCACAGAATTTAACTGTAAATAATTCTGTCAAAATTTTTTTCAGGTCAGAGAGAAATTAAGACTAGTAGATGTAAATTTGGGTTTGCAAGTTTTTTTTCTTTCTTTTTTTTTTTTTTTTTTTCTTTTTTTTTCCCCCATTCAAGCCATTTGAAATATGTAAGATTTTATATAGTAAAAGTAGAGTAAATACTGACAGTCAACAACCTTTGGAGCTTTTTCAGGATTGAAGGCATAATAAAGCAAGAAATCATCAAGCTGTTTTGTGAATAAGCTATTTGACAAAGTAAGGCATTTTTATGATAACAGATTATTTGAGAACCAGTACAGGTTTCTACAAATGTATTATTTAGCTATGAATGACTCCCATGGCAAAATGAAATAAAATGCAATCTGTGAGTTTTCTTATACTTCTGCAGTTATTCCCTATTGCCATTTTTCATCTCAGTGCAGGACAGCTCACTTAGGTGACACATAATCTTTTTTGTGATTGCATAACTGAAACTCCTGAAATGGGAAAATAAGCATAGGAATGATGAGTAACAACTGGAAAAAGAATGCAGCTGTCCACATGAAAAAATAATATTTTTAATGAGAGTATTAATTCCTTGAGAACATAGTATTTATATAGGATCATTCAGAAAATGAACAATAAAATGTACAAAAATGTCTAAGTGGAATTTGAATGCATCTGTCCAAAGGTGACTTCTGTATTGTTCAGACAGTTCTAATCCTTAATGTTTAAGGATTAGAACATGTTATTTTTAACATAGAGCATGGGGGTTTTGCATTTGATTTTGAACAGCAGGTAGGAGAAGACTGTTCCCCTCTTTATGAACTAGAATACAGTGAGAATACTCATTTCACACTGACAAATAGTCCAGTTGTAACATAAATAGCTGCTAGCTATTTTTTGGAAAGCACTGTTTTGTTAGATAGCTATGAAGGAACCACTACAAACAAGCTGTTATGTTTATTATAAAGTTGCCAGATACACTTTTTATGAGCCTGGGTTGCTCTTTACAAGAATAATAAAAGCAGACTAGCATTCATGTGTGTCTTTGACTGTGTTCAGTGAAGGCACTGTAATACTGCAAACATAATGAGGTCTGCAGGAGTTCCGTTTGTACAGCTGAGTGGCTGTGGTTTTTATACTCATTAATTTTTCTCATTATAACTTTTAATAAACAAAAATACATAGAAATAATAAGTACATGAAAGTTTGATATTATATTAATTTTAAGGAACATAACACTAATAACTTCACAAATTACTGAGTAACTGAGGGTTTTTGCTGTTGATGCTTTAACTTCACCACTTGAAATGTATTTCATATTGCTATAATAGAAAATAATTATCAGGAAAAGTTGTCAGTGAACCCATTTCATTCCATGTGGACTTTTTTCTCCCCCTCTATCTCAGTCAAGCAAATGAAAACCAAGCTTGTACACCTTGAAATAGTTTTGCCTATAAATTTTTGCACTTCATACTTGACCTTAGAGCAAGCTGATTCAGAGGTTTGTATTAAAGCTCTGGTATGTGAGGCCTCACAATCTTACTATCAAGTGAGTTCAGTTGGGTTCACTTTTTACGTCTTCAAACCCCAAATTCTCCTTTAGACATCCAACATGAAGGAAGACATCCTGCATTACTAGTATCAAACTAAACAAATTCAAATTGCTTCTAATTACAGGAGTTATTTACAATATCAAATAGTATTCACAACAAGGTCATAATAGTGAATGTTTGATTTCCATTTATACTATTTTTCGAATCATGTTTGAGGTGAATCTATTTACTGACTACAAAAGCCCCTTTAAGGAGAATGATTCCACCCGATAGTAAAGACCTTACCAAGATACCCCACACCTGTATTCTGGATCTCCATTGACTGTAGAAGGAACATAAGGCAGCAATGATGTTAGCTTTAATGCCCCCTTTAGGTGACCTGAATTAAATGAGATGAATGCCCCAGTAATGGCTCACATGCTACCAAGATCCTGAATGATTTTTTATTATAAATAAAAAAGTAAAAGATAAAATTAATTTGCAGTAGATTGATATTACTGACGCAGTTTAAAAATTATATCTGTGTAATTCTATTTTTACCTGTTTCCTATGAAATGCTCTTACCTCTCACCAAGTCTAACAGATATTCAGTTATACAGAGCACTTCAGAGATGTGGCAAAGATTGACCTCTGTTTAAACCTCTCTGTAGAATATCCAAACTTTTTAACAGTGGTATGCAGTAAGAATTATTCTATTAGGTACATGTTGTTGAAGAATATGTTATGAGCAATCTATTGAATAGGAGATGTGGATGTGAGATAGTAATGGGTACAATATATCACTTCGAGTATTGCAATAGTCAAGGCAAATGTACAAGAAAAACAACTACTTGGCCATTTTGGTATAACCAAAAGACACTGAAAGAGTTGTTACTTAAATTTCATGTGATTAGTATAGCTAGATTGTCTGACAGTGCTGTCTCTGGACTTTGAGAGTAACTAAAATTTCGACTTTTATGTATATCAACTCATTATTTTTTCTATATATAAATTAAAAAGGCAAACATAATTCTTCATATTTCATATTTTGTAACATTTTTATTGCTCTCTCCTAGATTGTCTTTAACATCTTTTATTGTTTTGTGCTTAAACTTGGACAGTATCCACAGAAAGGCACGTACTAGGTAACTGTGTGAGAACCTCACATATTCTTATGTGTGCATAATAATCTTTATGTCTTTATGACTGTGAAGAAGAAGATACACAATTTATGATAAATTTATAGTAAAAAATAATAATTAGTCAAGATATAACGTGTTTATTGGAATAATTGGTAACGTTATTGGAACAGTTTCATAAACCTTCCCTATGTTTTGGAAGTGAAAATTTTGAGCAAGAAATTTGGAGCATATTTAACTATTTCAAAAGGTATTTAAACTGTTTTATGCCATGCAAACCATTAATTACTAGGAATTGTTGATAGCTTAATAACGTTAGTGACTAAATATACTGGTAGTTAGAATGCTAGATAGAAAAAAGTTGTGAAACCTATTTATTTTGAGATGGCAACATAGATATTAGTGTGTAACTCCTATAATAAAGAGCATTTCAATACGTATGTTAAATAATTATATTTTATTTTATATAATATTTATACTGATTTATTTGAATATACAGTGACCTGTTATATTTGTGGAACATTAAGTCTTCATAAAAATGTATCTTTGAAATTATTATTTTTATTTCCAAGTTACTAATTTATTATAAGAGTCCTCTGTCAATTATGTTTATTTTTTAAAATGATTGCGCAATTAATATTAGTATTTGAATGTCCATATTGTTGTGGAGAAATAAAAGGAAAAAATAACATGGCACAGGCTTCCCAAAAGGTGCTCTCATTAGACTGGATACAAGTGTCTGAACCATGTTAAAAAACAAACAAACAAACACAATTAAATAAAAAAAAAAAAAAAAAAAAAAAAAAAACTGAAAAAAAGAAACAAACAAACAAAAAAAAAAAAACACAAAAAACCCTGATCAAAAATTTTAAAAGTACTTCTATTAAAAACAAAATAAAAAATACACATAGCAAATAATTCCTCAATTGGCTGTTAAAATATATCTCAGTAATAGTTACAAAATGTGTATTTGTTAAGGTTGCTGTTTTATTATTCACTTCTCAGAGACACAATTTACTCTTAATTCTCTATGAATTTAATTCACTATGTATCTCTCTTCCACTCTTATACCGACCCATAGCCAGAGTCACACCCACACCCAATCTGAGCTGTCTTAATCTTGAGGTGAATCCCTCCTGAAGCTTAGTTTCATAGTACTATTTAACTCCTTGGCTTTATCATGGCAGAACTGTCTGCTAACTCTTCTTCTCTCCTGCAAAGATAGCTACATGTCATCTTGTTTGCCATATTCTTAAACCTTGGAGGAAGATCAAAATATTCTGCAATACTCCTGGGGAATAAAAAAGGATTATTCTAGACAGTATCTACTGGAGCTGTCATATCTAATCATAAGAAATGACTTAAAACTGGATGTTTCCTGCAGAGCACCTATATCTTTCCTGTAAAAAGTTACAACGGATAGTCTTATGTTATCTTTTCCAGGCATCTGAGTGCAAAATATTCAATCTGCAGGTCAGGGTACAGAGTTAGAGGGAAACCTAGCCAATTAAATGGTTCACCCAGTCTGCACACAGGTTTCTTGTTTCAGGATCAGATTCAGTTCACTGAATGTAGATACACATAATCAAATTCAAACACCTATTTTAGTCAATGGATGAAGCAGGCAGATTTAGGGCAAGAATAATTATGCTCAAAAAAAAATATATATATGGTATTGTATGGTATGGTATGGTATGGTATGGTATGGTATGGTATGGTATGGTATGGTATGGTATGGTATGGTATGGTATGGTATGGTATCAATCATATCATATCGTATCATATTGTATTGTATTGTGTCATACTGTATCATATTGATCATATATCATAACATACCATATCATATGTGAACAACCTATCTGAAGTGTTATTTTATCTCTGTTGTCAATTAATGGCCCACAAGTAAAAATCTCAGATGTTAAGATCTGAGGATACAAAATGATTAAACAGGTAAATGATATCTTAAACATATTTGGTACTACCCAGATATTTCTGTATAAAGACAAAAGCTGAAATATGGTTATATGTATGCATGTATGTGTGTACACTAGTACATGTGCACCCACATACACACATTTACATGTGTATAGAAGCAGACTTCTCACAGATAAGAAGCAGCAGTCTAAGAAAAATACTGGGTCTAGGAATAAACTTGCCAAATCTTGACATATCATCTATATCAACAGAGCCAACTGAAGCTTAGGCCTATGCTTCTCATTCTTCCAAATGGTGTAGAAATTCAGCAACAGTGAGGCATAAGGGGGAGGACAGGCAGAGAAAGTTGGGTGGCAGAAAAAAATCAGGTATTTAGAAGTACCTTTGGGCACACTGCATAAGTACAATATTAATGGACCTCATTAATTTGTGGTTTGATTTTCTCTGGGCAAGCAGGGCCTGAAACTAGTCGGTAGACCAAATAATGGTCTCATTTTATGAGAACTTCAGCTTTATTGGAACTAGAAACTAATCGTTCTGGAACTCAAACAAAAAAGATCAAAAAAATTGTCCCTGTTACATCTTAATGTGCAAAGTGTAAACAATTCCATACACTCAAACTCAAATGTGTAACTTACAAAGGAAATTAATACATATGTAAATAAATCCTTATCAGTTGGAGGGGCAGAAAGATACTCTTGATGACTTTGTAAAAATTTGGTGTTTATTATTTCTCTGACACTGTGGTTCCTGGTTTCAGCATTAGGGACATTAGGATGTTAATCTTTCAGCCCTGACTACACTATGTGTTTGAAGAGCAGTGGGACACACAATGTTACTCCAAGGAGTAAACACTCTTCCTGCTTAAATAAAGAGGTTGTCCATCCTCATCAAGTCTGATAATCCATTATGCAATCCATTTCATAATTATGTTGGGTTTGTGTGTGGTGGGGTGTTGGTAGTGGGGGAGGGGTCTACAGAAGTAGTTCCTGTGAGAAGATTCTACAAGCTCCCCTGACCACAAGTTGGAGCCACCTCTCACCAAGGCTGAGCCAATTAGCAATGGTGGCTGAGCCTCTGTGATAACATATTTAAGAAGGGGAACCTGAGAGGGGGCAGGGACTTGTGAGGAGGACAACTATGTGAACACCAAGGTCAGTTGAAAAAAGGAGGTAGAGGTGGGATAGGGATGCTGCATCAGAGACTCCCCTGCAGCCGATGGTGAGAGGGCAGGCTGTGCCTCCACAATCCATGAAGGTCAACAGTGGAGCAGATGTCCACCTGCAGCCCACAGAGGACCCACGCTGGGGCAGGTGGATGTGCCCAAAGAAACCTGTGACTCTGAGGGAAGCCCACACTGGAGAAGTCTGTTGCTGGGAGGACTTCGGCCCATGGGAGGGACCCAGGCTGGAGCAGTTCAGGAACAGCTGCAGCTCTGTGGGAGGGACTCACAGCAGAGAAGATTATGGAGGACTGTCTCCTGTGAGAGGGATCCCATGCTGTAGCAAGGGAAGAGTGTGAGGAATCCTCCCCCAGAGGAGGAAGGAGTGACAGAAACAACGGGTGATGAACTCACAGCAACCCCCATCCCCTGCCCCTCTGTGCTTCTATAGGGGAGGAGATGGAGAAATTGCAAGCAAAGCTGAGACTGAGAGAAAGGGAGGGGTGGGGAGAAGATGTTTTTAAGAGGAGATTGCAATTTCTCCCTGTCCTACTCTGACTGGTAAATTAGTGGTGGTGGTATTCAAATTAAATGGATATTCTTTCTTCCTGGATTGAGTCTGTCTTTTGCTTGTGTTCATAATGGGTGAGTCATCCATCCCTGTCCTTGTCTCCATTCCTGTGCCTTTTGTTGTATGTTCTCCTCCCCATCCCTGAGGGGGAAAGAATGAGCAAGTGGCTGACTGGTGCTCAGTTACCCTCTGGGCTTAAACCACAACAATAATCCTGTATGTAAGTACTGTAATTGCATATGTTGTTCTGTATTATATATTTCCTTGCCATTGATATCACATTAATTTTGTAACAATATATAATAACATCATTTTGAATAATTTGTTCTTTTCACATTGCCTTAAGTGATTACTTATGTTGTTTTTGATCCTGTGTTGATTTAATTTTCAGGGCCTGAAGCTCCTCACTGATGATTCAATGTTTATTTTGGACTGTATTGTTTTTGTTAACTAGTAATGGTTAGGATTTAAATACGAAGGTAATGACACAAACCCAGAAAATTTAATGGTGGGAAAGATTTATATTTTAAAGAATAGGGATAGAAATAGAAGAGAGAAATAAGAAAATGAAAATATATTAAATCATATGAAAGGAAATTACAAACAGAAAGCATGTCCATCAATTAAGGAATTGTAATAAGTCAACTGAGATTATAAAGAAGAAAATGATCAACTTTCAGTTAAAAAAATATAATTCATAATTAGTATATCTAAAACCTGTTAAAACCAGATATAATCACTTTATATAGTCCTCAATTTCAACCCTGAAATATATACCCTAAAGCATTTACATTTTATACTGGATATATTAAAGTCTGTTTTCAAGAATTATTAGAAAGCTTCTTCAGTAGTGCTTCCACTGAATTCTACATCAAACAAAATTTTTAAGAACTAGGTATTTCATCTATCCTAATCCATAGTATCTATTATTATTGTTATTGTTGTTGTTGTTATTATTATTATTATTATTATTACTACTTGCTTAATTAAATGCATTTAAATATAGTACATTTTAAAGAATATATCTTCCTGAACTACTGTGGTGGGTTGACCCTGGCCAAAGGCTAAACTCCCACCTAGTCACTCACTCCCTCAGCAGTGGAATGGGGGAGAGAATTGAAAGAACAAGAGCTGAAAACTCATGGGTTGAGATAAAGACAGTTTAATAAGCAAAACAAAGTTTCACACACAAGCAAATCAAATAAGGGTTTCATTCATTACTTCCTATCAGCAGGTAAATGTACAACCACTTCCTGGAAAGTGGAACTTCAGCATCCATAACAGACACAAATATCATAATCACAAACATGTTACCTTCCTCCTGAGCTTTTACTACTGTGATGTCATATGGTATGGAATATCTATTTGGTCAATTGGGGTCAGCTGTCTTGGATGTGTTCCCTCCCAGCCTCTTGTGCTCCCTCATCCTACTCACTGGTGAGACAGAATGAGAAACAGAAAGTCCTTGATGCTGTGTAAGCACTATTCAGCAATAGCTAAAACATTGGTGTACCGTCAACGCTACTTTTGTTACAAAACCAAAACACAACAGCACACAGGCTGCTATGAAGAAAATTGATTAACCCAGTACACATACTGTGAGTTTAAGGAAAAAGTTTTAATCAAGAAATAATGAATGGTTCTTTTTGTTTTGTGCTCATTAATATCTTCCAGACCAGTGTCTGAAACATATGTCAAACCTGGGACATTATTTCTATTAGTTGAGCACGTAAGAATTAAGAGCAGATGAATCCTTTTCTCCAAAGAGGTTATTGTACTTTTCACCGTGTAGTCATTTCCAGAGAACCTTCTGTTCCTCTTTCTTGTCTTCCAGACAAATTGGCCTATTTTTCAGCAGTTTCTAAAAAGATATTTCAAAGTGTTGTGAAGAAAATTGATCTTAAATTCCAAGGAGACATTACTGTGTGGAATGTATGAGAAATGTTAACACCTACCTGCTCTACAACTACTCTCATCTCTTGTAGCTTCATGGCTTTAAGTGGATAGATGACCCAGGAACTATAAGAGGAGGATTCTCACTTTACAGGCATGCCCAGGGAAAATAAACAACATTCATTGAATTGGTTTTGGTTGTCATGGATATAGGAGCAGTAGCTACTCTTTCCATAGACTACAACTGAACAAAAATGAAAAAAAGACAAAAACCAGCATAACCACTGTGGCAATGATGAAATATAATGATAATAAGAAACATAAGATCAGACTGAATCTTAAAATCAGTGACGTCTGCAGACACGCATGACCCAGAGCCTTATCTTCTGATTACCTCACAGACTTATGGTCAACATGAGTTTGTAGGTTATGCTTCCTTTCAGTTCTTCAGTCCTTTCTCAGTACTTCTTGTAGGTATTCATTCTGCTTTGATGTCTATACAAATACCTTACCTCATGACTGTTCAAAGGAAGAGCAGGTATTGACTGTAGGTGAGGGATATTTATTACACATTGTGCTAAAAATATCAAGAAATTTATTTCAGAGCAGGAATTTATAATTTCTCTATGCAGTGGACTTGACTCTGAATCCACCCTAACATTAGGAATTTTAGTCAAAGATCTTGAATTTAGAGTATCAAATGCTAATAATAAATGGCTTAGCTACAGATAGGCAGACAGTAGATAGCAACTACCTCATCTTCATCAGCATGAGGAAACAGAATGCACCCTCAGCAAATTTGAGAACAATAAGAAATGTAAGGAAAGGAAAAGTCTTGATATTCTAAATAGAAGACCCTCATCCCAGAGAGGCTGATAAACTTGAGCATTAAGCCAATAGAAATCTCATTAAGTTCAATGGGCAGAAGTGCAAAGATCTGCATCTGAGGGGGAATAAGGCCACATACCAGCAGGAGAATCCAGGAAGCACCTGGCTGAACAGAAGTCCTGATGGAAAGGACAGGGGAGTCACAATGGACATTAGGCTAAATATGAGCTAACAGTGTGCTCTTATCTCAAATAAAGCAAATCTTGCCCTGCTATAGTACATTACGGGAAGTACAATCAGCAGAATGAACAAAATTATTCCTTTCTACTCAGCTCTGGTGAGGCTGCACCTGGAATACTGTGTCTAGTTTTGGGTCCCCCTGATCAAAAGGAATGTGGAGAAACTGGAGAAGGCTACCAAGATGTTCTGGAGCCTAGACGACATAAATAGAAACAGAGATTGAGAGAACTGGTCTTCCTCAGTCTTGCATAGAGAAGTCTAAAGCATGATCTAACAATGACTAAGAGATTTAGTTTTAATCATATTAGAATATAAATTACTGAATAATAATTAATATGATAACTGACATAATGATATTATTTTAATGCATCATAATTGTAGCATAGAGTAATAGTCTTCCAATGTTTCAATCTGTTTGCATTACATTTGAGGACAGTTACATTATTTATAAAAATCTTGAAAAACAGTGTTAAGAGCAATTATTTTTTCAGAAAGCAAATTCATGCCTTGCTACTACATAATATTATTTTTCAAACCTTGAAAACAAAAATATATGACAAAAGATGGTAAAAATAAGTCCGCTGGAAGATGCCCTAAAAATTCTTATGTTTCCCTCCATATCAGATAGCTTATTTTATTTGTAAGCAAGGTGATTTGTAGGTAAGGTTAACAGTTTCCTTGAGTATTGACTCTTGTTCTTATCCTTTTTGAGATATTAACAACCATTATTTTGGGGGCTTATGATCAAAATCACAACCTCTCATAACATAGAAATAATCTGTACATATTTTACAGTGATTGTGAATGATAGAACTTTCAGGTATTTATGACTTTAGTAACCATTTAGTATAAATCCTTTAATATTACATTTTTAATAACATTTTAATTTAACTAGGTTTTGAGTTTTTCACCTTAGGTGATTGTTCCTCCAACAAATAATTGTCATATCCAGGTAATTATTCATTAATAATCATATTCATAAATATATTCAACTTAAATATCACTTGTATAAATGTCAAAATATTATTTTGCATTATATTCTCTTATTACATCCTGGATAATATATTGTTGCATGCAGTATTTTTTTTCCTCCAATTTTTTGATAACTATACAATGTGGGTTCATTAAAAAGACCTGAATTCTATATTCAGAATAGATTGAGGTTACAAAGAAAATCTCTCTGTTAAATTGCCTGACTTTTACTATAATCTCACCTATCACTAGGATCTTAAAAGTTCAGGATGGTAGTCTATGTTTCATTTCAGGATGGAAAGATATTCACCTTGGGAACCCTGTAGGTTTCTTTTCTCTTTTTTTTCCCTCATTCTATAACTACAGAGAGAATGCAGGTTAACTCAGCTTTGAAAAGATACTGTCAAAAGTATTTTATTGACTGCAGATAAGATAAACACCAGCTGGGATTTACTAAAACTGTTCAGTAAATGAAAACTACATTTTGCACAAGTTAGCAATATTTCTCAATCTGGTTCTGTTCCAGATTATACCATGAATTAAAACATGAAATATAAATGACCTCTCCCTACATTTAGACAACCTTCTAATATTCTGTACTAACCCAAGGTATAGAGGCTATCTTTGTCTCTCTTACACATTATATGCATTCTGAATAAACTAACATAGATTAGTCTTTAATTACATGGAAAGAAAGAAGAACCCTTTCTTTCCTGAGGGTGGGAGGAAAGCATTGAGTGAAAAAGACAGAGGCAGGCAGGCACACAAGTCAGCGTGTCTGCTCACTCTATGGAAATGATGGTATAGCAAAAAATTAGTAAATAAATAAACAAAAAATCTGCAACAAATATTCCTAATTTCTTAATGTGTTGTTTTCATATATACTTTCCTCTGAACAAAAAAAAAGGGATATACTACCTTGAACTACCAAAGTGAAATTTTCCAAATTACGTGCTAGTCAATGCAGACTCGTGATTCAGTTAAAACCTGTGAAAAAAAAGAGTGGGCAATAAAATAATATTAAACATCTGGAAAGCTACTTATGCAATCTAATTAAATGAGTTTCGTAGCAATAGACCAAATGTTTTGTAGATGTTGAACACAGAAAATTAGTATTTCCTTTGTTTTTACTCCCTGAGATCCAGCCCCCCAGGGAAAAGTATCAATCAAAGGAAAAAAAAAAAATAGAAAAAAACCACAAAATATTAAATGAACATGGAAACTTTCTTTACTACTAGAAAATAATCTTCCTTCTACAAAATGCATGAGTGAGTCCCGTGGTCACAGTGAAGTTTACTACTCAAAAATAATACATTGGTAGGAATATGAAAGCATTCTTAATCTATGATGAAGTATAGCTTCACCTTTTACAATAACATGGAACATTATAGACAGGTACGGTGGAAGAGTTTGGAGAAATATATATATATTTTTTCATTTCCTTATTTTTAAACTTGACAGATTTAAGTATTCCAGTTCCCACGTGACTTCCTCAATCATTCTTTATCTGTCTTTTTAACATCATGGTCTATAGATGTGGTGAGATAGACTTGGTTAGCAGTCAGACTCCCACCCAGATGCACACTCACTATCTCTCCTTAACAGGAGGGGGAGAGAAACAGAAATGAGAAATCCTGCGGGTTGAGAGAACAACAGGGAGATTGCTTACCAATTACTGTCTTGGGCATAAAAGGCTCAACTAGGGAAAAAATAATTTATTACCAATTAAAATAGATTCAGGTAATGAGAAACAGACAGGCAAATATTAAACGATCACCTTTCCTCCACCCTTTCCCATGGTCAAGTTTGCTTCTTCACTCTGGACATCTCTACCTCCCTCCTGAATAGTGCAGGGAGGCTTGCAAGGGAAGTGGGAACAATCAGTACATAGAAGTTTCTTTCAGCTGATTCTTTTTTTTTTTTTTTTTTTTTTCCACATCTTTTATCTGCTACGGTGTGTGCTCTCCATGGGCTGCATTTCCTTCAGGAATACCCAGCTGCTCCAGCATGTGATCCTCCATGCAGTGTGGATATCTGCTCTTACCTGGTCTCTTCCATGAGCTGCACAGGGAATATCGGTTCTGGTATCATGGAGCACCCCTTCCTTCCCCTCAGGTCTTGGTGTTACCTCTGTTGTTTCTCACTCTTTACCCCACTCCTCTGGCTGTCTATTGCTTTCTGACCTTTCCTAAATACTCTTCCTCAGAGGCAGCATCATCTTGGCTAATGGGCTCAGCTGTGCCCTGTGGTGGGTCCATTTTGGAGAAGGCTGGAACTGGCTGTGTCTCGCACAAGGCAGCCCCTGATGTCCTCTCACAGAGGCCACCCCTGCAAGCCACGCTACAAAAATCATGATACCTACACCAAATACAATTGAGTAGACATTGGAAAAAAGGAGAGGGAAAAAAAAAAAAAAAAAAAAAGAAAAGAAAAAAAAAGCAGCTCTGAAATTTTTATAATTAATATAAAAGAAGCTAAGATGTTATAAACCAAAAGTTTAATGTACTAAATTCTTACCTATAATCAACATTTCTTTTAATAACTAAACCAAGAAAACAACCACTCTGAGGAAATATATGTGAAATGTGCATTATGTGAAACAGATTTTCTTTATGTAACTGAATGGATGGAGACTATGTAGAGAAGAGAATATGTAGAGACTATGTAGAGAAGGGAATGAATTAAAGAAACTAAATATGTCAAAAACTTTCTGAAAAATTAAAGTTACCTGTAAATTCTCATATATATTTATAGTGTGATGTACAAGAAAATGAAGACAGTATTTGATATTAAAACATAATGTTTCATGAAGCATGAATGCCATTTCACCGTATTTGGATCTTCATATTCCAATGGTTCACACAGTCATGACACACCTCTCAGCACTTTTCTTTCTTGGGCTCAGACTCCTTCAGACTGTCCTTTCAGAGCTCATGGTGATTTTTCCACCTGAATTAAGATTTAATCTCAGCTAAAAGGTTAATTTTAAAGAAAAAGGATGTCTACTTCTACCTTCACACACCACCACCACCTCTGGCTAGCCAGTGAAAATAAATAAGTATTTTCCAGAATAATTAATTTTTCTGAAAACAGCTAATTCAGATGGTGAAAAAAAATGGATGGATGAACTCTTTATTTAAGAGTTTTCTTGGACAAATTTTTTTTTTACACTTTTTGATTCAGGCTCAAATGAAGACAGGTTCTCTTTTTTCTCCTTTCTCCCTCTTTCTTTTTTAGTTTTTTATTTGTTTTAACATCACCATTTCCCATATTACTCTTGCTATGCTTCATTTATCTAACTCTGGGAAATTCCTTGTAAAGAAATTCTCTGAATCTTGGAAACCTTTGTTATTATCCACTGTCATTCTAATCAGTAATAACACTTTGCATTTATTCAGTAGAAGCAGACATCTACATTTTTTTTCATATTTTTTGTATTTTATAGATATTTTATTTTGTGCATTGGAGTATATAGAATCATAGAATCATAGAATTAAGTTGCAAAAGACCTTTAGGATCATCTAGTCCAACCATAAACCTAACACTAGCAAGTCCATCACTAAACCATGGCCCTAAGTGCCACATCTACACATCTTTTAAAAACTTCCAGGGATGGTAACTCAACCACTTCTTTGGGCAGATTGTTCCACTTCTTGACAAACTTTTTGGTGAACAATTTTTTCCTAATATCTAATCTAAACCTCCCCTGGCATAACTTGAGGTCATTTTCTCTCAACCTATCACTTGTTACTCGTGAGAAGACACTGACACCCACCTTGTTACAGACTGCTTTCAGGTAGTTGTAGAGAGCAATAAGGTCTCCCCCTGAACCCCCTTTCCTCCAGGCCAAAAATCTCAGTTCCCTCAGCTGCTTCTCACAGGACTTGTTCTCTAGACCCTTCATCATCTTCATTTCCTCTCTTCAGACATACTCCGGCACCTCAATATATTTGTTGTAGTGAGAGGTCCAAAACTGAACACAATATTCAAGTTGTGGCCTCACCAGTGCTGAGTACAGGCGGACAATCACTTCCCTAATCCTGCTGGCCACACTATTTCTGATACAAGCCAGGATGCCATTGGCCTTCTTAGTCACTTGGGCACACTGCTGGCTCACATTCAGCCAGCTGTCAACCAACACCTCCAGGTTCTTTTCTGCTGACCAGCTTTCCAGCCACTCTTCATAGAGTTGCATGGAGTTGTTGTGACCCAAGTGCAGGACCCGGTACTGAGTCTTGTTGAACCTCATACAATTGGCCTTGGCTTATTAATCCATCATGTCCAGATCCCTTCATGGAGCTTTCCTACCCTCAAGCAGATCAACATTTCCACCAAACTTGGTGTCATCTGCAAATTTACATGTGGGTTCACTTGATCCCTTTATCTGGATTGTTGATAAAGATATTAAACAGAACTGACTGGCCCCACTACTGAGCCCTGGGGAACACCACTTGTGACTGGCTGTCAACTGGATTTAACTCCATTCACCACCACTCTTTGGGCCCAGCCATCCAGTCAGTCTTTTACCCAGTAAAGAGTACACCTGTCCAAGCCATGAACATCCAGTTACTCCAGGAGAACGCTGTGGGAAACAGTGTTAAAGGCTTTAATAAAGACTGGGTTGACAATATCCGCAGCCTTTCCCTCATCAACTAATCAGGTCACCTTGTCATAGAAGGAGATCAGGTTCGTGAAGCTGAACCTACCTTTCATTAACCCATACTGACTGAGCCTGATTGCCTGTTTGTCCTGTATGTGCTGTATGTGCTGATGGCACTCAAGATGATCTGCTTCATGACCTTCCCCAGCACTGAGGTGTCCTGGTTCAGGCTGGAATAGAGTTCCTGTTTGTTTTAGTAGCTGGAGGAGTGCTGCAGCACACTGAGACCCCAGGGGCTCTCCAAATCCTAGTGCCCTCACCTGTGTGCGGGGGCGGGGGGAGCACAGCTGGAGGGCTGAGCCAGGATTGGCTGATATTCCATGTCATGTGACATTGTGCTCACTATATAAAGGCAGGAGTGGGCTAGGAGAGGCTGCCCTTTCTGGGAGTGTTGCTGTGGTGTCTTTGTGTTTGGGATCACTGGCTGGGAGCAGGTGGGTGTTGGTTGGGTGGTGAGCAGCTGTATTGTACATTACCTGCTGTTAGTGTATTATTCTGTTACTGTTATTAAACTGTTTTTATCTCAACCAGCGAGTCTCCCTTTGCCCCTCCGATTCCCTCCCCATTCCCCAGTGGGGGAAGGGTGGGTGAGCGACTGTGTGGCATTTAGCTGCTGAGTAGGCTCAAACCACAACAGTCCTTTTTGGCGCCCAATGTGGGGCACAAAGGGTTGAGATAATAAGAGATTTGATCTGTGAGTACTATCAAGTTTGGATGACAGGCCTGTAGTTCCCAGAATCCTCCTTATGACCTTTTTTGTAGATGGGCATCATATTTGCTAAACTCCAGCCAACTGGGACCTCCCTGATTATTCAGAACTGCTGATAAATGATTAAAAGTGTCTTGGTTTGCACTTCCACCAGCTCCCTCAGTACCTTTGAGTGGATCGCATCCAGCCCCATAAGCTTGTGTGTTTCTAAATGTAGCAGGTCACTGACCATTTCCCCTTGGATCACAGCACTTCATTCTGCTCCCAATCCCTGTCTTCCAGCTCAGGTGGCTGGCTACCCTAAAAACAACAGGTCTTGTTATTAAAGACTGAGGCAAAGAAGTCATTAAGTACCTCAACCTCCACCTTTGTCACTATGTTTCCCCCTGCAGCTAATAAAGCCCTCCTTTTGTTGTTAATTTATTTATAGAAACATTTTTTACTGTCTTTTACCACATCAATATATTGACATAACCCTTAGAACTGATTACTAGAAAGTGAATTTTGAAGCTATCATTTATGCCATTAATTCACAGTCATTGACGCTGTACAGTCTGAAATGCAAGCTATTAATCTAATTATTTTTGTGTAAAAATCATGATATATGATTACTGAAATCTATCAATGTTACAAGAAAAGAATTAACAGTAACAGCCTCCCAGGAAAATACATGTAAATAAAGTGGTTATGTAAATTGAAAAAGTTAACAAGGACAAAGAGGAAGCACCTCATTCTACTGCTTCAGCATAAATGTCCTTCTGGCCCAATTCTGGAGACCAAGAAAGCATGGACTTGTGAAGAATTGATAAACAGAAATAGATCAAACCAAACAAGTTGAGAAACAAACTGCTTGCAAGCCTATGGAGAAACAAAATTACAGAAAATCTTTACCCAGGAGAAGCTGCCCTGGGTGTACCTGCTTGTTCTATTACAGAATAAAAATAGAAGGGTTACAAGTTCAGGGACTATCCCAGTGGTGAGATCAATATTAATTACAGAGGGAGATGGCTTGGCTAAGAGTCTCACATCCCATGCTAAGACCCTAAGGCAGCAAAGAAAGAATCTGTTAAATACAAATCAATAATGGCATTTTCATTTCTTACCTTTTTTAGTGCATTTTTACAGCTGAAAATGCCCATGGGCCCAGGATCCTAGGTCTGTCAGTTCCCACACCAGCAACACTGCAGCAGCACTGATCAACAGCTCCACTTTAGCTCTGACCTGCCCAGCCATGGAAGGGTCTGACTAGAGCACGGTCTGACCGCATGCTCGTGTCATAGCCCGGCCCCAGCCCATCCCCATGGTCCTGCTGTCCCGGGGCTGTGTCTGACCCTGTTTCCCCTCATCAAGTCTCAACCTGACCCCCCACCATGGACTGACATTCAGGACTAGCCTTGGCTTGGCTCCATCCCCACTTCCGTGGGCAATGAGAGAGAATAAGAAACTCATGCTCTTCTCATAATGTAAACAGTACAAATGAAACAAACAAAAAAGAAGTAGAAATTTTTAAAATATAGGAAAAAATTTACAACAGCACCCCTTCCCCCACATATCTACCACTTCATAATGTTACACTGAAGCCACAGTATAGTGTTTTGATTTGCAAAGTGGAAGACAGAAAAGCTAGAACTTCACATGATCAATTTTGAACAGGAATTTTTGAAAGCTTGTTACTGTACTGACATGCAAAGATTAAACTTCAGACTTTCAATGTATCTTAAACCAAAACATTTCCTTATATTAATAATGCTCTAATAACAATAATTAAAATTTACAGTTATTTTTCTCTTCATTAGATTAATAAAACATACAAGACAGAACATTAATATATTGTATTAGTGCAATAAATTCTTGTCTAATTATAATAAAGTATTTCATAATTACAGCCTAAATTTATATTTTAAATGTGCTATGGTTGCAAAATCAAAAGTTAGAAAATGCCTAGATTTGATCTACTCACTAGTATTACTTCAGCTCCTTTGTACAAATGCTGTAACAATACAGTATTTAGTTTACTATTTTTACCATAGCATCTTTATCCCATACCAGTAATTCAATGATTAAATGTGTGTAGTTAGGTTTCTAGAAAATATCAACTATGTTTTAAATCAGTTATTGTCAGTAGAATAGTTGTAGATAGATAATAGTTGTCAATAGAGGTGTTTCTTCCCCTCTGCTTGGGTCTCATGAGACCCCACCTGGAGTACTGTGTTCAGTACTGGGGCCCCCAATATAAGAAAGACATGGACCTGCTTGAGTGGGTCCAGAGGAGGGCCATGAAGAGGCTGGAATACCTCCCTTTTGAGGACAGTCTGAGAGAGTTGGGGTTGTTTAGCCTGGAGAAGAGAAGGCTCCAGGGAGACCTTATAGCGGTCTTCCAGTACTTAAAAGGGGCCTACAGGAAAGATGGGGAAGGACTCCTCATCAGGGAGTATAGTGATAGGATAAGGGGTAACAGTTTTAAACTGGAGGAAGTTAGATTTAGATTGGACATAAAGAAGAAATTCTTTACTGTGAAGGTGGTGAGACACTGGAATAAGTTTCCCAGAGAAGTTGTGGATGCCCCCTCCCTGGAAGTGTTCAAGACCAGGTTGGATGGGGCTTTGAGCAACCTGATCTAGTGGGAAGTGTCCCTGCCTATGGCAGGGTAGTTGGAACTAGATGATCTTTAATGTCCCTTCCAACCCAACCATTCTATGATTCTGTGATTCTATGGTATCAGAAGTTGAATAAAAGGAACAAGAGCAAAACAGTTTGGTATTGTGACTGTGGAAGCTGTTGTTTTGCCCCTGATCTCTTCCTGAGAAATATGGAGCAGTTCAGTCTTCTGTGTGTGAGTTGGCTTTTTGTGTTTTGGGTTTTTTTCCTTCTGTTTGTTTTTTTTTTTTTTTTTTTTTTTTTTTTTCTTAAGCTTAGAAATAATATACAAAAAATAACTACTGCATATCTTAGATCATTAACTTTTCAGTTTTGTTGAAAGTATTGGGCTTTTGCATTATAGATCTTTGGGGTTTCTTGGGTTAAACCACAGATAATTATAATTTCTACTCTTCATTTAAAGTAGCTGAAAAAAAAAATAAAAAGTATTTGAATCAAAGAGAAGTTTGCTGAGAAAATAAAATTATAAACATCATTTCACATTTATCCCACCTAACTCCAGGCACTAAACTAAACTGACTAAGTTTTGAATTTTGTTAACCAAAGTTCCCTCTATGGTCAGTCAAGAGAGAAGGGGACCCACAGCAAGGAATTCTTATTTTGACTAAATTGCCCTCTACAGGTACTTTGCTGTCACCATTGTTTGACCTTGTCAATACATATTTCGATGAAGCACATAAAAAGAATTTAGGTTTTTGGTGAGTAAAGTTTTTAGCTACAGTGCTTGTGGAGGTCATTTTAGGTGGAGGATCCTGAAGAATCCTGAGATCATGAGAGAACAATTTAATCTGAACCAGCAGCAAAACCTGGTACAGAAAAGTTTAATACTGTATTTGTCAGATCCTTCCTCTGCCCAAGTTTAAGTTTAATACTATATTTGTTGGATCCTGAATCTCTGCCAAGATTTTCGAAATGGAACAGCCTACTACTCTCTAACTTGGATTAGAACTTGAACGAGAACAGGAACCATATGTTATAGAATATGGAATTGTTGAGCTTTCTGAGGATTTTGGTTGTCAGGAAGGTCTCATTTGGAGTTTTTGATATTATGCTAATTAATTTTGTCACAGTGAATCCGAATGAACATAAAAATAATAATTATTGAATATCTCAGTATAAACAAGAAAGCAAATAATCCGAAGAGAAAATAAGATGAACAAGTGTATATGTGGACTTATTAGCATAAAGGAAATTAAAATAAACTCAAATGGCTTCCGTAATCTTATTAATTATGTGATAATGTGCTTGTTGATTTGAAAAGAAGTGTTGATATAGGTATGATCATACTGTTAATTTGACAAAGAGCCAAGCAACTCTAGAGATTTGTTTTAATGGATGTAAAAGCCATTAATGATACTGATTATCTTTAAGGAGCATCTCATTACTAATACCAGCATTTTACAATTTGACCCTGAGGTAGTATTTCTTTTGTTTCCTTGAAATCAACAAAAAGTAAAAGGAGGAAAATGACAATTTGTCTTCCCTGTTCTATGAAATGAGCTATGTGTTACAAAGGTAGGCACCACCTTATGCAGTGTGAATGACCTAGTGTAATTGTAACATTAGTATTACATACTGGTAATAGATTGATTTCAGAATTAGTGGTAGGAATTTTATTTTGAAACAGTTACTCTATAGAGTATGTAACGTTTTGAACTTATTAATTTTTTGAAAAAATGTAATAGGATTCTATATAAAGCATGGAAACAAACTTTACAACTCACAAAGAGTTATAAAGCAGGTATGTTTATTGCAGTGCTGGGTGCAAGGGGGATCGCTCCTCCTAGCTTACACACCAACAACATGTTTTGCCAAAAATTTGTGCAGTGCAGGTATACATATTCATGTGATTACACAACACAAACATACATATGCATAAGCAAGGCAGGGTTAGCTTGCACAGGCTCAGATCTGTCTCTGGTGGCCATTTACTTCTTCAGGGGTCTTATCTTCCTCTTCCTCTTTTGTCCTTTAGATGAACTTTTATCATTCACACCTGCTCTCTTCGTACTTGGTGATCTCAGCAGCTTCTTGACCAGTTCTATGGTCAGACTGACACTGTTATTCTTGCTATCTCCCCCTGTGTCTGACATACAGTCCTTGATGAATACCAGTCCCTGAGAAGCTTAGGCACCAGTCTCTGATAAAGTTTTAAAAGAACATTCAAGGCATCAAAATAACATTCAAGGTAAACAGGATTAAGAAATTGCAAAGCAGTTAGTTCACTATATCATATGTATCACTTACACTCATTCTGACTTGAGACACAGTTTTGACTCTGTTCTGTCATGTGCACTGATATTTGTTTGTACTTGCAAGATTGAGTCCACTTTAAAGCTTTAACAGCCTTTTAAAAAACATATGCAAAAAAAAAAAACAAAAACAAAAAAACAAAAACAAAAAAAAAAAAAAAACAAAAACAAAACCAAACAAACAACTAAATAACCTTTCCTGATGTTTTATTTTCCAGCTTTGCGTAAAATGCTCTGGTGCCATTTGCCTACAAATCTCTTTTGATTATGATGATTAACAACTTGATTAAGCTGATAATTGTATTCTCATCTTTTTCAGACGTGACCTCAAAGATGAGACAGATTTCTCTCAGATAGGAACAAACACACAGACAAAAGCAACCAGACTTAGGGCATGGCATTTCTAATACATAGAAAAATAGATCTAACTTCCTTATCATCCTGGAACTGATAACTAAATATAATTCACAGAAATGCATCCTTCATATTCCTGGGAATACAACATTTTCACTCTTGCAAGAATAATAAATTAGTAACTTCGTGCTTCCATATGGAGGAATTCCAGGATTGATAATGAAAGGTCACAGACAAGAAGAGGAGGAAAGGAGGAAAGGAGGGGAGGAAGCCTGAGTGCATTTACCTGAGATCAGAAAAAATGTTGTTTTCTCTGAGTCTTTGCAAGAAACACCAATCAGCAGGTAGAGAATATTCTTCTCACTTTTGGGAGTAAAACATGATAGAAAATGTGAAGACAGCTGCTCCTAGATATTAAGGAATAAATCTTTTACTTGTTTTGATAATTTATTTGATTTTTTTGAAACCAAAATTAAACCTGATAAGAAACACATTAAAAACAGAAATCCACAGTGTTCTTTTTATTCCAAAAATTTAATAACTGCTCACTTACAAGGCCTTACTTATTCCTGAAAAATAGAAAATTAGTTAGTTCCATTGGACAAATTATATTCATAATTATTATATTTTAACATTTGATAATATCCTGGACACAGACTATTGTGTTTCATATTCTATGAAAACAAGTTGTGTAGTGGCAGAAAACACAACAGTAAGATCATGTGTGTATATTAAACAAATAATTCTATTACTGAATATTTTCATAGTCTGGTTAAGTTCTATTTAGTGTTTGGCCTCAGCCAACTGTAAAAATCTCAGTACAGCAATATTTATAACTAACAACAATGTTTATAACTGTTGTGGTTTAGGCCTGATCGGCAGCCAACCACAATGCAGCACCTCTCTCTCCCTTCCCCTCCGGCAATGAGAAGGGACAGAGAGCCAGGCTTGGGGTTCAAGATAGGACTGGGATGGGGAAAAATCCCCCTTTTATGATCATGAGCAAAAGGCAGACTCGTTAGGGGAAGAAAAAAAGAACATACATTTATTACAGACACTAACAACACATAACAGAGTAGGACAGTGAGAAGCATTGCCACATCTTGAGAACACCTTCCCCCCACCCCTCCCTTCTTCCCAGGCTCAGCTCTGCTCCCGATATCTCTACCTCCTCCCCCAGTGGTGCAGGGGCAGGGAATGGGGGGTGCAGTCAGTGCTGCCACTTCCTTCATCTTCAGTGAGGGGAGTGTCCGAAACTTGTTCCTCCTGCTCTATCGTGGTCCCCCTCTCACAGGAGACAGTCCTCCACAAACTTTCTCCGACTTGAATTCCTCCCATGGGCCACAGCGTTCCCCACACTGCTCCATCATGGGTCACTAACTTCCTCCGACTGGATTCTCTCCCACGGCTGCAGCCCTTCCCGAGCTGCTCCGGCGTGGGACTCCCCCGCATGCTGCAATCCTCCCAGCACTGAATTACAGCAGCGGGGCTGCCTTTTCCCATGAGACCCCATCCTTCTTCGGGCACAGAACCTTGATTAGCTGAGCAGGAGCAACAGGCCATAAATCAATGTCTGCTCCACCGTAGATCTTCATGGGTGGCGGGGCGGGGCCGCCCTGCTGTCTCACCACAGGATACAGGGGGGTCTCTGCTCCGGCACACCTCCCCTCTCCTTTCTTCCTCCGTTCCTCCACTGACCTTGGTGTTCATGCAGCTGCAGCAACTCCTCCTCACAAGTCCCACTGCAGGTCACCACGTCCCTTCTTAAATACGTTATTGCAGAGGCTCAGCCGATTGGCTCAATTTCCCATACAGAAGTGGAGCTGACGTGGAGCTGGGGGGAGCTTCGAGAAGCTTCTCACAGGGGGTCGCCCCGATAGCCTCCTCCCCTGCCACCAAAAAACTCCACCACTCACTCAACCCAGGACAATAACTAACAGCAATAATATCTTGAAAGAAGAAAAAATAGTGCCACATTTTTCCTTCCTGTAAAAAATTCTATATGTTTATATCTGTATTGTACACAACACAGGACAGCTCTAGTGTATAATGTATAATTGAGTTTTCCCAGACTTCTTCAAAACTTCTTCAACAAAGAGAACAATTTTTTTTTTTTTTTTTTTGTGAGGTCTCTGAACATTTACATTTCATCATCTGCCTCATACTGATTCTTTTATAGAAAGTTTAATTTGACAGTATTGACCTCAAACAGTTTTAAGATTTTTTTTTTTCCTTTCCTACTACAAAAATTTTTTGCAACCATTTTGTGGAGCGATATTTATAGACTTGAAATACTGATAAGAGGGACAACTGTCCAGGTAAGTGCAGGAAATGAGAGTAAGAGGGTGAAGTTAGCTCTTCTCAGTGGTCTTATCACTCATGTGCAAGAAACAGGAAGGAGAAAGCAGATTGATTTGCCTATAGTTGAGAGAACTAAGGGACAAGAAAAAGCAGCTTATCATAAACATGAAGACCCAGGAGGGTGTTTTTCAGCAGTCACAGTTTACTAAATTGCAGAGTCATCAAAGCAGAAGAAATTAAGGTGAAACCTGAAGATGCAGAGGGAAGAAAAGTTGGAGTCTAGAAGCTGAGGACTAATGTTGGAGGTGCTTGTGATGGCTAAACTGGGAGCAAATAATGTACAATTATTTAGTAACATTGTCTTCCAGAACCTGAAGCTAGATCTAGCAACTTGTATAGTATGTTACTGACCTGTCTTTCCATCTGTTTCACACAAAATCTGCAGCCTGTGGATTTTATCACTTAGATGATTGGTTTAAGCAATAGTACAAGTCTGTATTGTAAATTTAAATTCTCAGATGATACAACTTGGAAGGCCCTTATCATAAGAAATAATGTTAAAAAGACTATAGTAAAAAGTCTACAGTTTCAGGTCATGAATTCAAAGACCATAAATTTCAGAATTAATTTCTGCCTGTCAAAAGTAATTGCCTCTGTTTTGCCTTATGTTTAGATGCCTCTTGAAAGCAACATTAATTAGAGGATAAGAATGGTTGAGTTTGTAGGGGACTTCTGGATGTCACTTAGTCCAATCCCCTCTGCTTATGGGGACTCCACCTCCTCCTGTCCCACTCATCCCCCACATTGTTTAGAGCCTCATGGAACAGGCTACCCAGGACTATGTCCTGATTGCTTTTGAATATTTCCAAGGGTGGAGACTCCACAACCTCTCCAGGCTACCTGGGCCAGTGCTTGATCACCCTCACAGTAAAAAAAAAACATTTTCTTACATTTAGATAGAACCTTCAGTTCTTCAGTTTGTGTCCATTTCTTCTGGCCCTGTCACTTGGGATCATTGAAAAGAGTCTGGCTCCATCTTCTTTGCACCCAGCTTCAGGTATATATGTACATTGATGAGATCTCCTTGAGTCTTCAAATTTCTAGGCCAAACAAGCCCAGATTTCTCAGCCTTTCCTGATAGGAGAGATGCTTTAGACCCTTAGTCACCTTAGCGGCCCTCTTTTGGTCTCTCTCTAATATGTCCATGTCTCCCTTGTACTGGGGAGTCCAGAACTAGACACAGCACAGTGCTGAGTAGAAAGGAAAGATCACCTCCCTTGACCTGCTGGCAACTCTCCTAATGCAGCCCAAGATACCATTACTCTTCTTTGCAACAAGGGCACATGGTTGGTTCATGGTCAACTTGGTGTCCATCAGGATCCGCAGGTTATTTTCTGACAAGAAAAGGCTGCAGTCCTTTGGGATAAACCTCCAGCATGGTCTCTCTACAGGCTGCAGTGTAGACATCTGCTCAGATGTGTTCTCTCCATGGGCTGCAGGGAAATGCATGATCCACCACGGTCTCTTCCAAAACTTCTGCAGGCTGAGGACCATCTTCCCCTCCCTTTTCTCTGGACTTTGTGTTCACAAGACTGTTTATCACATTCTAGGTTTTTTCCCTCACTCCTCACACACTTCCACACAGCATTTTGCCCTTTCTTGAAGATGTATACACAGAGGCACCACCACCTTCACTGATGGGCTCAGCTGTGCCCTGTGGTGGGTCCATTGCAGAGCTGCTGTGCCTGGCACAGGACAACCTCTAGCCTCTTCTCACAGAGGTCACCCCTGCAATTTCCCAGCTACCAAAACCTTGCCATCTATACCCAATATGGGGCTCTAAGAGTTGAAGTCTGTGTTTTAAAAAAATGCATTGGTCTAGAGGGAGCTACTACAAACCAAGAAAACTCCCAGAAAAAAAAAAAAAAAAAAAAGGAAAAAAGAAAATCAAAGATTAGCCAACCAAGACTGAAAGACTTCTAACAAATATTGCACATTAGATTATTCCATGCTGCCTCTATATATTACGAAGCATAAATTGTTAGGTACTTGGTGAAGTGATATGTTCTCTATAGTACACATGGGTTTCCAGAAGGCTTTTAACAATGTCTCTTACCAAAGACTTTAGAGAAGACTAAGCAACTGTAGTACAAGAAAGAAATTCCTTGCTCAGAGACTGAAAAAGATAAAAAGTAGACTATAAAACTAAACAAAAATTTATTTTTGTGTGGGGAAGTGACCACTGAAATTCCACAGGGATCTGTGGTAATATCTATGGTTTTCAACATATTAATAAACAACTTGGAAAAGCATGAGAAGAAGTTTTTCAGAACAGTAAAAATAAATCACCATGGGGAACTGAAGAAGGGTCTTGTAAAATTAACAACAAAGAAAATTAAATTCACTACAGGCAAATGTAAAATTATGTAGATGGGGGAAAAAAATCCATCTTTTGCACATGAAGTTATGGGATCTAAACTGATCATTTTAATTCTGAAAAAGTTTATGATAGTTTTGACAGTTCTAAGGAAATATCAGCTCAGTGTTCAACAGGGGTTTAAAACAGAAAAACTATTAGGTATTTTTATGAAAAAAAAATGTAAAGGCTGCCTTGTGAGGTATAACTAAGTAAGCTGTAACTGAAATCTAGGAAAGATACATAAGACTGAAGTCATAAAAATAATTAGTGATTTGAGAGGATAAATAGGAATTGATGAATACTGTTAATTCAAATACAAGAATCGGGGTAGTGTCAAATCTGTTTAGATTAGGTTTTCATATTGAAGAAAATAAGGTACTCTTCATTAAATAAGGAACACATTTATGGAAAAGGCTCATTACATCTGATCTGAAATATCTAAATCTACTTACCGCTACATAAAAAGGGTCCAATTTGCTCTATATTTGAAGAGGTATGCCACTGAAATCTAGTCTTGTCAGAAATTCTCACAGTGCCCAGGATCCACTCCATCAAGCTTTCTCCACCTGGTTGTGAAGATAGCCAACTTGCTTGGAGTCCAGAGAAACTGATAAATTTGTGTGGTCTCAGATGGAGGAAGTGTGAACATAAAGATGGCAGGGAGTTTGTTCTTGCAAAGCATCAATGAATTGGAGGCAGGGGGAGATCAAACTCCCTGGTATGACTAAGTGTGAAAGAATGAGACCAAAACTAACAGTAAGAATTCACCTGGTCATGGCCCTTACACCCATGTCAGTGCCAGCATGTACATTGTGGAGGGCAGTGTAACGGTGGTAATCTGCTGGTAGTCTCCTTTTTGGGACAAGTGATGAGATATAATGGAGAGTCTGGACCCCATAAGAGGTGCCTCTTTTGCCATCAGACTGGTGATAAGTGTAGTCCTTGACTTCTATAGCATGAGAAAGTGAAGAGCCCAGAGAGCTCAGGCAGTAGGTTTGGCTGGAATGATGCAGGTTTCAGTAGACCAGTGAAGTTGACACAATTCAGCACTGCTGGTCCTGCCATTTTCACATGGACTCACAAGGAAAAAATGGAGGTAGAGCGGCAAAGAATGAGAGATCCTGCTTGTGTGGCAGTGAGGGGTTTCCACTGGCAAAGCCGAAGGAATTGGGTGAAGGTCAACCTCTCACTGTTAGTCGCAATCACAAAGAGAACTTTTCTACACAAAGCAGATAAGCGGGCACTTCTTTATTCCGGCTCTGGGAAACACGGGGGATAACTCCACCAAAGATGTGTTCACCAACAGTGACAAAGCACAACATATTTATACACTTTTTCAGCAGAGTCATGGTTACATAAGATTCAATAATATGCATAGAATGCTTGTTTCTTAATTTGACCTCTATAATGTTTGGCTTTCAGTTACCTCACATTATCTATATTCCTATTCTACAGAAATCATTGATCAACTGTACTGATTGATTTGAATACTAAGAGGGGAGGGTAATGATTAACATATTCATGTTGTTTCCTGGAAGTCATTATCATATGCAAATGTCTCTAAAGCATGCGTGGTTATGTTGGATGGGGGTCCTCTGTCGGTCTTCCTCACTGTGTCCGCTGATTGAACTCCATCCTTGTGCATGCTCATTTCATCTTTGGCCAATCTCCCAAACCAAAACCAATCTCTTCTGGTACCTACTGTTTCGACTCAAGGTCCATAACCAGTACCCATTGTTTTAATTCAAAGTCCATAATGATTCCTATAGTGATCAAGGCAAACACCATGCTAGCTACCTGTTCCTAAGGGACTTAACACACCTTATATTCTCATAGTTGCTATAACTCCATATTAAAATCAAAATCATATTCTAAACTAAAATCAAAATAATATTCTAGGATTCAGGCTATTTTATTAGGGTGACTATAACATCACTGCTGCCCATATTGGAATGAGGTACAACAAATACAGATCCTTGATATGAATCTGTATGGCCAGTGTATTTTTACACTACATTATAAAGAAATTAAGAACCACTCAAAGTATATATGCTCCCACATAATATCTGCTAGAATGAATACTGTACATAATGGCTTTATGAAGTCATTAGACAAGTGTGTCTAGAATATTTTGAGCTACAAAACCAACGTGATTATATAGTTTAGGCATACGCAATAACAGTAATGGTTTATGTAAGTCATTTTTGGAGACATTTAGGAGTTTCCCAGGGAAAATGGGAAATAAAATACAAACAATATTCCTGTAAAAAAAAAAAAAAAAAAAAAAAAAAAAAGAATCATTAAATGGCTTCAAAATGGTTGAAGAAAAATTATGAATCATTGAACAATGAATTGTCCTTGGCTAGCAACAACACAGAGTTTTTATATTTTTATATTTTAGACAATGAAGGAAGTTGCTTATTAAATCCTAAGGCCTTGAAGTTTTTTCTTCAATACAATACTGACTTATTGCTGAAAGGAAAAAAACAAACAAACAAACACCACAATAAAACAACTAAACAACACAAAATCAAAATTTCAACAAGTCCTGTCTAAAACTCTTTTTCCCTTTTATATCTGATGAATAAGGCTAATTAAGATTCAGAGGAGTTGAGAAACAGACTTTAAACACATAGAATTATTCTATTCATTAAGGAAACAAGTGCTTAAATATCACAAGTGCACATCCCAAGTGAAATATGATTTCCACTTGAAAAAACATTATTACAAAAGATGTTACAAATTCTAGACCACCCTGATTTTTCTCCTTCTTTGCTAGATTTCTTCACACTAAACTTTAAATTCTTATTTTAATATTAGTCAGACTATTAATTGAATTATTTTTGAAATGGAGATTATATCCCCTTGGAAAATTCTGTCAAGAGAGTGCTCTGAAATACTGTATTAAAAAAAAAAAAAAAAAAAAAAGAAAAAAGTACAGACAAACATATCTTGTTGAATATCTGAAAGGACTAGCCAGCTCATCTACATTTTTCTATCTATGTGGAGAAAATTCTAGTGTGGGCAGAAAATCCTGACCATAGAGATTCCCACACAAATGACACAGATCAAGTGTCTGATCACGAACTCAGGAGCAAAAAAGAGGTCTTAAACTTCATTCTGAAAAAGGAACCAAACGCCTACTGCACTGCTGCTCATTTCTGTATTTGTTTTCTAATGAGGTATTTGTATAACCTATATACCACTTTGTCAAAGCACTGTGGAAACTACATGTGAGTAGGGAGTGACATACATTCAGGTAAGCAGAGTTTACATTAATGCTGAACATGGAATCATAGGATAATCCAAGATGGAAGGGACCTCTTTAGGTCCCTTGGCCAAACCCTGCTCAAAGGAGTGTCAGTCATTGAGACTGTTCAGGGTCCTGAACAGTTGTGGTTTGAATATCTTGAGGGATGGATGTTCCACAGACTCTTTAGGAAACCTGCACAAGTGCTTGACTATGCACATGTAGAAAAACTGTTTCCTTACAGACCCAAATTCTCCCGTGTTCCAACTTGGGTCATCTGCCTTTTGTCCTTCCTTCCACTGTGCATCTACAGAAGAGCCTGGAGCTTTTTTCTCTATACCTGCCACAAAGACTAAGTACTTGTAGACAGCCAAAAAAAGGTCTCCTTCATGCCTTCTCTTCTCCAGGCTGCACAAACTCTGTTCTCTCAGCCTCTCCTTGTATTTCATGTGCTCCAGCTCTCTGACCATCACAATAGCCCTCCACAGGACTCACTATAATATGTCCATGTATTTTCGTATTAAGAAGACCAAAACTTGGCACAGCACTCTAGATATATTCACCCTAGATGTTGGGAATGATCACCTCCCTTCACTTGCTACCCTATTTCTCTTGCAACTCTGAATGCTGTTGACTTTCTTTTCTATAACGGTACTTTGCTGGCTCATGTTTAACATTATGTCAACCAAAACTCCAAGTCCTTTTCTGCAAAGCTGATTTCTAGCCACTTATCTCTCAGACAGTACTGTCACAGTGGATTATTTTGACCTTGGCTTAAGTGTTTGTCTGCATCATTGTAGTAGAACTGCATGAGGTTCTTCAGACAATTTCTACAACATGTCCAGCTCCCTCTGAGTAGCAGTCCCGTATAACTTTCCACACCTCAGTATAATCTGAAAACTGGCTGAGGGTCCATTCTGTCCCACAATGCAAGTCTTTAACAAAGCCATTAAGCAACACCAGCCCCAATACTGTTGTTACAAGCAATCAATCCATGATTCAGCAGTTCAAGGGAAGTTGTGCAAATGAATGACTGTGAATGTATTCCTAACAGCTGAAGACAAAGCTTTGCATATGATGAAGTTTGAGTGTATGAAGCATATTATAAGTTTCTGACTCAGTATCAAGTTGGATTTAATTTATATTTTTCTATGTACTGCGTGGGTTTAGTTGCTCTGGTCTTTAGCATTTGAAACCACTTTAAGGATGGCATTTATAGAGGTAAAAGAACAAACCAACCAAACAAAAAAGTCCCAAGCCCAAAATCCAAACCACGGTCAGAGTAACTAAATGACAGAACTATATAAATGTGATCTCATTCTGGATCAGGAGTAATATGAAAATATGAAGCAGACCAGGATGTCAAATCAGTCAAGGGTTTGAGGAGGGTCATTATCATTTTACATGTGGCACAAATTAGGTACAGTGAAAATTAATAAACTTATATATCTTTAATGGTCTAAATTTCATCTCTAATCCTCTGATGTGTATTTCCTCATAGCCTCCATATGGGGAAATAGTAGATATTTATCATTATTATTGGTATTCTCATGAATTACATTCTTTAAAATATAGCAAGAAGCTGAGTCAGTTGTTTTAGATATCTTCCCTCTAATTGTCTGACTGTATCTTTTGAAGATAATGACATAAAAGTATAATGTGACTTATTTTGTTATTATTCTCCTGCTTGCAGTGACATGGATTGCCAAGTCTCAGAATTTAAAGCTATATAGAACCATGTTAAGTGGCTAAAAAGAATGTAGGTTATTTTAAATGCTAGGAAGAAGAACAGTGTTGTGCATTTAAAAACAAATTCTAGTGACAAATTTTTGTATGTTCTATTGTTTAAATATGTAAATAATTTGTAATGAAAGCATTAAATACAAGTACTTAAGGTGGAAATATAACATGAAAGTAAAAAAAATTATTTATCCATTTGTCCAGTTTATAGATTACCTATAGATAAATTTATATTACTCAAATCCTTAACTTAGATTCTATCTCACTTTAGCCTCTTAAGAGATCCAACCAGGGCAGGAGCTTATTAGCCAAAGCTCCATTTCAATCAAAGTAAAGTGACTCTCACCTCCAAAGGGCAATTCAAAAAATGGATGAGGTAACCTACCCCTTAAAGATGAAAGGTTTGGCAAATATCCAGCTGGCTGAGGGGGGAGATAGTACATGGGTTTTTTTCCACTGTTTTTAAAGATATTCCATCTATGAACAATGGTGGTATGGGGTGTTCACTTCCGTATGAGAAAAAGAAATAAGAACAGGTTCTGAGACTTACATCTGGGGCCTTAACATAAGGATATTTTTGTCTCTTGAAATGAGACCTTTCTATTTTTTCCTCATGTAATTGAAAGTGTTATTGAAGGTGAAGACAGTGGAAATGCTGCATTAGAATAGCGAGTGTGATATGCCTATCTGTCACTGCACCAGATAGAAACATAGATAACATAATTCAAGTGATAATTTGCATTACACAAAGGCCATGTCATACTGTAGATAACACATTGTATTTTTGTTTATCCAATCACACTGTAAAAAGAACTCCATGTACTAGAATATGGGTGACCACAATATAGTTATGTATAGGAAAAAAATGTATTTTTTAACAGCCTCAGAATGTCAGGACCCATATACTGTTGTCCCAAATCTTGTGCTTCTGAATGTCGTCTCCACTTTGCCTTTTTTGAATACTTTCTTTTCTAGCAAACAATTATTTTTCTGTTAACAGTCAGATGAGCTGCATCCTTCATTCCAGATATCCCAGTCCTTTGAAGAAAATTATCCTCTAGATTTGGCTTTTTGTAGCCTTTCCCAAGTGTTGCAGAGCTTACAGAACCTGCAACTGTATTTGAGGTGCATATAAATTTATATAATGCACATATTGCCTTATTCAAAATATGCCCAAGAGGGGTATATCACATTTATCTACAGTGATCTGCTTTGGAGAGGACAGGAAAAACAAGGGAAGAGGCAGAAGCTAGACGTGTACCTTCTACTGTAGTTCCATATTCTGACATGAAGGGTGGAAAGCTAGGAAGCTAAAAACAAAGAAGACTTTTTTAAAGTAGTGTTAAACTGGGTAGACATTATTTCTGAGATCTCAAAATTTCTAGAACCTTACCAAGGTCCAAAAACTGCAAAGAAGACTGATAAAAACTAAGTGACTTTAAGTGCTTTGGTGAATTCTGAGTTAAGATTTTGAGGACAGTGAGGTTATAAAGTTTCTTTCAGAGGTTTTAAAAGCAAAGCATGCTAGCACATATTTTATTGATGCTGTTTGCAAGCGATGCCAGCAAGTTGCTCATTTTGTCAGAGAGCATTTTAAAGAGCATGTCCTTCTGAGACTGTGGATAATTATTTTTACTAACCTGTCACAAGGAAAAACTCCTCAACTTATGTTGTTTAAATGAAATCAGATTGAAGCAGTTTATTGATTTATTAATGACATATAACTAACTAGCAATCCATTAACTACATATTCAGAATCAAAATCCTTAATATAACAGATAAAGCACAATTATAGATAAATTATGAGATGCTAATAGACACCTACAAATTTATAAACAGCCTTATAGGGCTAATCCTATGAAGGTCTAGCATCAGCGTATACACACAAATACACATACATATCCTGGATGTAGGGGTTGCTATCACCCCTTCCCTATTTTTGCATGCTTCTTTGACACTCCTGATGTACCTGGTGGTGAGGAGACATCTTGGGAGGTGTTTCTGAGCCCAGAGGTGGGGTCTGAGTGTGCCCTTGCTCTACCAGCCCACTGGCCCATGGGGGGCTGTGTTCCTGATCTGAGCAGGGGTCAGGGTGTTCTGGGGACACTATCAGCAGGGACAGCCCCCTCTAACAGCTGCTACTTCCTCTCCACTGTCTCTCCCTATGTCACAAATGTCTGTGCTTCCTTCACAATTCTTTTAAGACTATGTCAGAAATGTCTGTGATTTCCTGGTTGCTGTTTAATCCTGTTGATGGCTGCCTTTCTCTCTAACATGATCATTTCAGACACAAACCCTATCAAAGAATTTTGTGTATCCCATTGTGTTAGTCTGACCAAAATCACTGTTAATGCCTGAAACATTTGAAGGGGAAATTTGGCAAAGGAGACGGTCTCTATGGAAACGCTGGAGTCATGCAGGTAATGACAGGGAGATGCGGGGAGATGAAGGGGGGTTGTCCCACAGAGGTGGGACTGCACCTTTCTGAGGCTAGACTTCCCTGTCTTGAGTGAGCCTGTGAAGAGACAATAAAGAGGCCATTTTCACAACGTGTGAGCTGAGAGGAGGGATCAGATGGTGGTCATGACTGCAGGGAGGGGAGAGTAGCTTCCTGGTGACCTCCAAGCCCACCAATCCATTTCCAGAGAGTTCTGAGGGTACAAACTGTGCATGTACTGGGGCCCAGAGGGTTCTGGAAGCATGAACTGCACATGACACTAATTAGCTTAATTAGTCCAAGTACCAGTACAGAGGTGGGGCAAGGGATTATAAAAGGACATGAATTGAAGCCCCACATGGTGCCCCTCCAGAACTGGACCTCTAGGCTGGCTGGACGAATTCTGGAACCATGACTGGTGAAATCTCGCTCCCCCCACCCCTACTCTCTCTTTCTCTCTCTTTCTGAATTCCCCACTCCTCTCCCACTCTCCATTTTCTGCATATATGGCTCACTGGTACATCTTATAAGATTTAAGGCTTGTTGGTATATGTTACATATTTTGCAGTTTGTTGGTGTAATTTATGCTTTGTCAGTATATGCTGTAAGTTTTGCCTCAGCCACTGTTTTCATTGTATTTACAACTTTTAGTTGTTATTCAAGTTTTTGCCTAGCTCCCATACTGTTTGTTGTGCCACTGTTGAATTTCAAGTAAGAACTTGCTATCTGAAGAAACCTTTTGGGTGATCATTGTCACTCCTTGTACCGCACAGAGAAATAAAAACAACCTCACCCTAGCCCACAGAGTGGGACGGGACACCCATGCTTTCACATCCCCTTGGCTATACTCACATACTTGACAGCTGCTGCTAAGTGAGCCATTCAACAACGGTGGGGTACATCAGTGCCTCCACAACAGCCCCTTTCCTTCATATCAATATTTCCTTTCACAGTCAGGAGAGGTTTGATTAGGGACAACAGGACTTAGGTAGCCATTACACCTAGCTTGAGAATGCTTACTCACAAAGTAAAAGTAAAACAAGGTTTTACCATAAAAGGAACTAACAATAACTATCTCCTAAACAGATAACAAGTAGGTTTTCTTTCATCTTTCATGTATATTCGTGTACTGTCTTTCCCTCGTCTCTGTTCCCTTGTTTGCTCATCTGTGTAAGTGAAAATTGCCCTGAGGGGCCTATTCTCTAGTTTTCTTTGGTTGTTGCTATGATATCTGTGCAATATATTTTTTCTTTGTAATTATGTTTCTGCTTTCCAGTATGTACACTGGTTAGAATCTAAAGGGAGAGTTACAAAAGCTACTACTGCAGTCATGTATTCTTTTCAATGGACTTGATCCATTACAAGAGAGTAATGAAATGAGTGGCAACAGATTTTAAGTATGATTATAATGTCAATCTGGTCATTCTGTGTTTCACTCTAGAGTTCTAGTTCCTAGGTCCTTTACACTGGGCTTATGCTAGTTTGTTCCTGTGCATTCATTTTTAGTAAACTAGAAAGGTTCCTTCAAGAGAAAATCAAAAAATGTTTATGAAAATTGTTTCTTCCCTACAAACAATATGGACAGTGAAAGAGCTAGTTTAACACTTCCCACCCAACATTCCAAACTGTTTTACTTCCAACAGTATAAGGCATCGCAGGACACTTCCCTTCTTTCATACAATACACCCATGAACACACTTCATACACTGTATCTCTGAATATGTCTGCATACATTCTGTAAAAACACTATTCCTGCAGGCTGCAGAGCATCCTACTTATTATTCAGCTAGCTGGTTAGTTTGTTGACCTGTTGCTAACATCTATAAAAATGTGATAATAACTAAAAGGCCCAGAGACATGACTGGGACTCTGAGAAAATAAGGTTGTTCACTTTTATGTGCTTGGATCACAGCCAGAAGCCAGTAGCAAAAAAAATGTTTATTTAACTGTAAAAAAATCCCTAAGTGGGGCATATGAAGTCTCACAATTAAATGTGTTGTTCTGATACATCTCAGCATACATTCACACATTTATTTATCTTAGCTGTGTTGGCTTCTAGAAGTTTGGGTACCTCACTCAACGCGTGAAACCTTACTTTGGCAGTTATCCTATATTCCCCTAAATTTGGCTGTTAGAACCTATGGATAAATCCCATTCACTTTGTCTCAGTGTGTTTTTATCCTTTGTCCTTAGTTTTTTAGGGAGAGGGAAGCAATACTGGCCTGTATTTTTCTGCACATTTTGTATAAAGAAATACTTACATTTATATTTTAGGTAGTATACTTCCTTTCCTCTGTAGGTATTCCTGGGACCCTTTGCACATTCTTCATTCCACTTGAGAGAAGTATGGGTCATCTTCTCAGGATAGATGGCTGAGGACTGAAATCTGCCTGAAGGGTTCAAGTCTGAAGAAGCATAAGTCATAAGAAGGTGTAGGAGGACAGCAGATTCAAGAAAATTATAATTTATTTCAAGGAAAGTTGGTTCTTTGGCTTAAGAACAGCCTTCCACTGCACATAACTTGCATAACTAATTAGAATCATAAAACTATTGAGGTCAGAAGGGACCTCTGGAGATCATCTAGTCTGACTGCCCTGGTCAGAGAAGGTTTAGCTAGAGCAGGTTGCTCAGGTTGATGGACATCCACCATATCCAGGCAGGTTTTGACTGGCTCCAGGGATGGACATTCCATCACCTCTCTGAGGAACCTGTTCCAGGGTTTGACTAACCCTGTTGTGATTTTTTTTTTTTTTTTTTTACATTTAAACAGAATTTCCTGTAGATCAATTTGTAATTATTGCCTCTTGTCCTGTCACTGGATACTTCTGACAAGAGTTTGACTTCATCTTCTTTACTTCACTCCATCAGGAATTGATATACATTGATTCGATTCCCCCCCTGATTCTTCTGTTCTCCAGGCTGAACAGTCCCAGTTCTCTCAACTTTTCCACATATGATAGATATTCCAATATTTCATCATCTTTGTCACCCTTTGCTGGACTTGCTCCAGAATGTCCATGTATGTCATATATCGGGGAGCCTAGAATTGGACACAGTACTCCAAGTGTGTCTCATCAGGGCTGAGCAGAGAGGAAGAATCACCTTCCTCGACCTGTTGGCATTCCTTCTAGTGCAACCAAGGAAAAAGGGTTGTTGCTTTTCTTTGCTGCAGAGGCCCATTACTGGTTCACGGTCAACTTGCTGTCCACTTGTGGTTTAATGCCAGCCAGCAACTAAGAACCATGCAGCTGCTTTCTCACTCCTCCTCACTCCCAGTGGGATGGGGAAGGGAACTGAAAAAAAAAAAAAAAAAAACAAAAACTAAAACTCACAGGTTGAGATAAGAACAGTTTAATAACTAAAGTAATTTAAAATATAATAATAACTCTAATAATAATGATCATAATCATAATAATGAAAAGGAATTTAACAAAGAAAGAGAGAAATAAAACCCAAGAAAAGACAAGTGAACTAAAACATCAGTGTGTTATCAAAATTATTGTCACACAGGAACAGGACCTGTGAACATGAGGCTTCTGCCAGTTGTACAAAGAAGTCCACATCTATCTTTTCTTCTTTTTGCTAGGTCTGGCTGAGATGAAGTTATTTTTTTTCATAGCAGCCCATTACGGTGCAATGTTTTGGGTATGTGATCAAAACAGTGTTGAAAACACACCTGTTTTAGCTATTGCTGAGAAGTGCTTATACAGCATCAAGACCTTTTCTACTTCTCATGCTGCCCCCCATTGAGTAGGCTGGGTGTGCACAAGAAGTGGGGAGGGGACATAACCAGGACAACTAATGCAAAATAACCAAAGGGATAATTCATGCCATATAAAGTCATCTTCAGCTATAAAAACTGAGAGGGAGGAGGTTTTTGGGTAGGTAGCCATTGCTTACAGACTGTCTGGGCATCAGTCTACTGTGGGAAGTAGTGAATGATTGTCTTTGCATTACTTGTTTGGCTTGGTTTTCTCCTTCCTTTCCCCTTCCTCTTTCCACCACTTATTAAGTTATTTTTAACTTGACCCATAAGTTTTGTCATCTTCCTATTCCCTCTTACTATCCTTATGGGAGCAGGGTGGAATTAGTCAGCGGCTGTTTAGGTCTTAGATGCCAGCCAGGGTCAGACCATTGGATTCTTGAATTAATTGTTGAAGGAAAATACCCCTACAAAGGTTAATGGAACTTCAGAAGCAAATCCAAATGTCTAATTTATATGTATGTGGAGAAAGGACTGAGTGTATTTTTTTATTTTGTGTGAGTATGAAAGGGATTCATTTTTGTTAGCAGAATTTAGAAAGGGTTTGGTTAGTATTTATTTTTCATTTGTCTGGAGGTAAAGTGTAAAAAGGGAAGAGTTTATGAATATCTAGATATGGTTCTTGTCATTCAGAGACCTCGTTCTGTCACCATAAGGACTCAGATGTTATGTGTCATGTTCTGTTGTTGCTTGCCTTGATCTAAATGACTGCTAACAATATTATGCACTTAGCTCCCTCTCTGAAGCTGTTAATCACAATGGTGGCAGGCTAGGTCCTGATGTTTAGAACCTGAATAACCCTGCCTTGCTGAAATGAATTTGGATAGAATAGCAAGTTAGCCTGTCCTGGATCGGGCTGGACTAGAGTTCCTGTTTGTTTTAGTAGCTGGAGGAGTGCTGCAGCACACTGAGACCCCAGGGGCTCCCCAGGTCCTAGTGCCCTCAACTGTGTGCGGGGGCGAGGGGAGCACAGCTGGAGGGCTGGGTCGGGATTGGCTGATATTCCATGTCATGTGACATTGTGCTCACCATATAAAGGCAGGAGAGGGCTGGGAGAGGTTGCCCTTTCTGGGAGTGTTGCTGTGGTGCTTTTGTGTTTGGGATTGCTGGCTGGGAGCAGGCAGTTTGATGGGTGGTGAGCAGCTGTATTGTACATTACCTACTGATATTGCTGTCAGTGTATTATTCTGTTACTATTATTAAACTGATTTTATCTCAACCCGCGAGTCTCCCTTTGCCCCTCCGATTCCCTCCCCATTCCCAAGTGGGGGGAGGGTGGGTGAGCGGCTGTGTGGCATTTAGCTGCTGAGTAGGTTCAAACCACAACAAAGCCTCATCAGACAAACTGTTCTTCTTAACAGCAAAACATGGTGACTGATGTCATCATCTTGATTTTGGAGTTCAGCCTGTTTGACAAGCTGGCTGAAATTAGCACTCAACTTTAACCTTGCAGAATTTTAATGTCTGCTTGGAAAAAATGTGTGATACTCATCCACTTAAGTGTGTATGTAAGAGGAAACATAGGATAGTTGAGGGTACTTACAGACACTCTCACCCTGGATATTCTGGATGCTGATGCCTTGAAGATTCTGACAGAAGGGTAATCTCCATCCTGTTCCCAGTGAGTTTATTCCAACAGGAGACAGCAAACTGAAATTTAGATCATAATAACCTCAGTTGTTTCTGTCCCAACCCAGTACGCCTCTAGTGGGCTTCCCAACATCAAATGAATTCTTACTGCCTGGTAGGAGTACAAAATTGACACAGGACTGTTGCTGATACTCTCACTAAAAGAATGGATTTCTAAAACATGTGAAGCTCACTGAGCTTCCAATAGAGGATTTAAAATGTGGCCCACCATATGCTAACATTTCTAGAGGAACACATGGGACAAAAATTTTAGGATTTAAGTTTCCTTGGCTTAGAATTTCTTCCGTGAAAAGCCTGAAATTCAGGACACTGAAGTAAGTGGCTGCAACACCAAGTACATGTTTATAAAACCTTTTACAAAGCAAAATTTACATTCTAAGAGTAGCTTCCATTACAGACTCCTAACAGTGGACTGGTCAAATCCTACAACAAACATCTGACGCTGTAGACACAAATCAATTTCTTGAACATAGGTGTCTAGGGCCACTTAAAACACTCTAAGACATCCTAGACATGCACATGCCACTGCCAGATGTGACACATGATTTATGAGACTCCTCTACTGCAGATAGAAGCATCTGAATTTACACATCTTCAAATAACACTAGAGAGCTGTATTTTGGCAACTACATTGAGCTCCATCATTTAACTCTCATCCAAAGAGTTTCATCCACCTATGATTCATGGAGTCATCTGGTGCAGCAAAGCTGTGTGACCATGATTAATTTTAGTAAGAAAATTAATTAATATGTGGAAGCATAAGTGAAATAAAGCTTTTCAAGATAAGTAAAAACACAGACAGCATTATAACTGTTCAGATAGTAACAGCAGATCCAGTATTCAAGATAAAAATCACTGCCATGGGAAGATTTAACACCCTAAGGAGAAAAAGATTACATTAGAACAGAAAATTGGAAGGTAGTAAGTAAGGACCAGTGAGGATCAGACCATTCAAGCAGTAATAGTGGCTGACCCTCACCCCTCTGATTGAAGACTTTGGTTAGCAAAGATGTATTAGGAGCATCACTTGCATGGTGAGTGTAGTAATGCTTTGCATAGCACTGGTTAGTCATAGGTGGTCTTATTCCTAGTCCTTCTGTTCTTAAATTGTGTATATCCTGCTTACAGGATACTTTTACATTGTTCAAGTTTTGTAAACAACAGGACCCAAAGGGAAGGTTATAATGAGTGATGTGATCCTCGCCCTCTTGTCACTTCTGTTCAAAGATCTTTTACCATGCAGAGACACCATAGGTCCTGAATCACAACAGGCAGGTCAAATCCTGGACCAAGAGTTACATGCGAGATTCATCTTCAAATTCAGTCACCTACATTTACAAAGGACCATAGGCCCATGTAACAAGAAACAGGATCTTACAGAAGGCATAAATAGTAATTGATGTCCATAAACATATTTCTGTATTATAAAGTATACAGATGCAGTTATGTATTCTGCATGGAATGTGCAAGCAGAGGAAAAAGAGCTTACAGTGCTAACAAGGAAATAAATTTTTCAGGGGAAACTTTACAGCAGTATTACCTAGTAAGCAGAGAAGTTTTGACTGCATAAGGCATATAATATGATTTTTAGTAGCTTACATTGATCAATAGCTTGTGTGTCAAACACAACCCTAGTGGATAAAACTACCCTTTAGCCATATCCAACTATAACTATAAATTAAACCACAACAGCAGACCACTACAATAATGAGATATCTGTGAGATAAGTACGGTAAACACAGTGGATACTTCTAACAAATATAACATCACGTTGTTATAGAAATACTAACAGTCTAGTGTTATGACTATGACAGGCAATCCTCAAATCCTTGAGCTCTCCCAGTCCTCTGCCTGCAGGACTCCTCTATTGGTCCTGACAGTCTACATTCATGGCCTAGAGCATCTGGGGCATCCTACCTGGTGTGTCAAGGTGCTCTGGAAAGGACACTGCCATAGTTGATTTTTAGCCACTGGGGTCTTCAGTGCAATTCTCTGCTGATTCTGTTTGGGTAACCTTTTGTGTTGTATTTTATCCCCTCCAGACTCTGTGTCCTGTGCCCTTCTGTTCCTTAGACCCTTATTTTTCCAGACTGATTCTTAATTGTTTCTGCTAGATCAGTTCTCAAATCTGGAGACAACTAGATACTTTGTCCTCTGGTCACTGAGTCCTTGTCCTGAACCTGTTTCTCTGAAGGTGTTGGTTCCTCAAGACTGACTTGGAGAAAGCCTTGTCTTTCCTGCTTGTTCTGCAGCTTCTTTAACTGCACTGTTATTTATTTTCCTCTGTTTTATCTTGTTTCCTGTGTATTTATTGTGCTAAAAAAGAAGTTTGTTATTTCAGAAATTTTGTTGTGGCTTATAGGTATTTATTCTAAGGGCTTATTAGCTATACTAGATCAGTAATTTGGTTACTGCCAAATATTTTCCACAGGCAAAGCATAATTATATCAATGCCCATTTTTGTTTAACAGCCCTATCCCCACCATGGTATTTAGTGACATCATGCTAAAGGATCACATCTCAGATCAGTGTTCCTTTCCTTGGCTACAGACCTGATACCTCTTTTTTTTTTTTTTTCTCAAATTTCTTCTTCCAGAATGAAAAATTATTTAGCACAGTGGTTATTGGGAGCGAAACAGGTCTATGGGATCAAAGAACTGTAGAGCACTGATATCATGTCATACTTATCCCAAATGATAAGACACCAGCCTGTTTCACAGGATGCAAGACCTGGACATAAGGAGTGAACATTAGTCCATTTGATCTAGGAATCAATGCTCAGTTGGTCTTGATATAGTTCATAGTGTAAACTATAACTTAGGTTATAGTTTATGCTATATAACTATGCTTATATAACTATACTTAAAATTATGCTTTAGCCTTCCATCCGCAAGTCCAGGTCTTTCTAACATGTGAAAAGTAATTTATAATGACATTTTTTAGAGTAGTTTTTATTAATTTTTATCTCAGTACAATCTAACAGATCACTAGATAAAGATCAGAAGACTATCTCTTACTCGTATGTCTTATATTCTTCATATGGAAAAAATAAAGTAGTATTATCCTAACTTGCAGATGGGTAGAGACATAATTTGACTTATGTTACACAGAATGATTCAAGAACCACATGCAGATCCACAAGTATATTTGCTCAAAAAAAGAACCACACATTTTTAATAGTCCTAAAGACACTTGGATATAATCTATCCCTGATGGAAAGGCAGTGTGCTTGAGCTGATAAGGAATTTCTGCAGAAAATACAGCAGTGGCTGAGATTAAAAATTGACAGTCTAGGCACAGGTGCAGCAGGCACAGCTCTCTGTAAAACAACAAGATATATCAAATTGCTAGTACTTCAGTATGGCCTACCTGTAGTAGTTTCAACTCTAATTTGCTCAGTTTCTAAATAAATGTGGTAAATAAACTTGTGAGAACATGATCCATAAGTCTTAGGACGTTTTCACTTTCCTATAGTTTTGCCAAAATATTCCAGATAATATTTTCAAAGGGGGACTGGTTTCCCTTCACGTCACACATCATGCAAAGAGTCTAGTTTTGTTCTTTCAGCTTAGTGTATTTACATTCCAGAAGCTCTTGGCAATGCATCCTGAATTTATTCAGGGAATAACAGTGTCAGATAGTCTGGTACATCCAAATTAAGTTCTGGATTCCTTTTGCAGGTGTAAATCTTCAGTGGGATGACTTGGCCATGGTTAACATGAGATTTGTCAGTGAACAAATCCACCCATGTAATTAAATATTTTATTTTAAGTTGCTTGGTATACTTAGGTACTTCTGAGCTGTTATACAAGTTTAACTCTATAGGTATGGAACCACCTGTAATATAGTATGTGAGAAGCACATATTGTACAAAAAGAAAATCAAAATATTAATACCTTTGTCAGAATCCAGTTGTATCAGAAAGCATTGTGGATAATTAAGTATGCTAAAGTGTGCAGGTTAGGTACCACATTAATTCTACTTGCTGGACTACAGCACTCTATTCACAATGTTCAAAGTTCAGCAATGTATTTTTTTACTTTCTCAGAACGGTTTCAACCATCCACTTCTTTTTTTCTTTGATTTGCAAGGGCTGTTTTTATTAGTTTGTCTTGTTTTACTTTTAAATTCTTAAAATGCTTTAAAATATGTGATTTTGCTAATTGAGTAGCAAAAACCGTGGTCTAATTCAGCGATTTGCTGTGAAGAAAAGAATGCATGTTTCAGTGCCTACAGCTAACTTAAGTCTCCAGTAATTTGTAATGGTAAAGAAAATGTCTCAACACCTGTTTCATGTTAATCATGTAATTTAGTGAGAGATAACAGGTGTTCACAGTTGTACCAGATCCTAGGTTTAAATATTTAAAAATAAGAATTAAACTTGGGATTTTTTTAGCAATAAATTTAAATTTAAAATATTCTACCAAGTAGGATGTTTTCCTACATCTGTTTCCAAAATGAAATTTCCATGTATTCAAGTATTCAAATATATTTTTATTCTCTGGAATGACTTTTAAGGCATTAAATAGCATTTTTTTCCTATATTGTATATAATTATATTTATTAATGTCCATGGAAGTATTGCAATTTTCATATACTGCTTTCAAATAATTCTCTATGATTTTGCAGGTTAATAGGGGATTTCAGATATTGCTTGGTGTTAATGAAGTACAAGACTTTTTTTCTTTTAACATTTGAATAAACTTTTCTTATTTTTTTTTTCATTAAAAATATTATCTGTAGCTTCTAAATGTCATGTTTTCTAGTTTATTTTAAGTCAAGTATGTTGGAAAGCATATACAAACCTTTACAAGGCCATACATTTTTATAAACTACTTTAAATATGACACCTTCTGAAACACAATCAATATGAAATGGAACTTGTTGATCTCATGCTGAACACCAGTGTGCTTGCTTCAACAAACCAGATGGAATTTTGACCTTGTACACTGTGTTCTCTCTGATTCACCATGTATTTTCACAATTGGAAACAACTGTGAATTGTTCTGTTCTTTTGCTAATAAGGAACAATTTCCATTATCAAAAAAGACACAATACTGCAAGTTCTAAAGGTCACTGCCTCTTAAAGATGCTTTGAAGGTACACAAGAACTGTGGGCAGGGTTGTAGTACTTTGTATCATCCATCTACCTGGTGAGTAAGAGAGGGTATCGCCACATACAGGCTGCACACTATTGGAAAAACTTTTTTTTTCTAGAGCAGCAGGAGAAAATCTTGTATACCATCTGCCTTCTAAGAGGTGTGAAGGGAATTTCACATGACAGAACACAAGTGACTTCCTCTGCAAAATGAGGAAACAGATTGCCATCATTTTTTTCGCCCAATAAATTATTGTTAGTCACTGGTCTCACAACACCCATGGTAACTTCTCTGATATATATGATTTATTTACTTATTTACTTGCTTTTTTATTTTGGCAAAGGGAATGTAATGTCCTTATTGTCCAGAATGTTTTTTAAAAAAGCAAACCCAAAGCAAAATAAGACAGATTTACTAAACACTGAAAAATACTTTAAACTTAAGGGCAACAAAAAAAACTTGCTGAACTCAGCTGTGATAATTAGTTGCCATATTGACTTTCTGCTGACTATGAAAGGAGCTGTAAATGACTGGGTTGTTTTGCTGTTGTAATTGCTGGTAATAATGCAAGTTTGAAACATTCTTCTTAAGAGCAAAATATCTTAATTTCAACTTCTATAATGATTCACATAAGAGCTCTATTTGCGGACACTTTAACACTGTGAGTCATTAATCACTTTGACAAATTACAGCACAACTCTATTAGATTTCCTGTTATGGACTTTAACAAATGTCTAATTAGAAACTGAATGTGAATTCAGATTAAACCAATACTTGGCATATGTATAACATCAAATAATTATTTATTGAGATAAACACTTTCTCAGGGGCAAGACAAAATATTAACATTTTTATCCATTTACAATTTTCAAGTAAAAAAAGAACATTTAAATATTTCATGCCCACAGCCTTAGTTACTATGGAATATTTTAGAGATGTAAGTGAAATATTCTATAACATTCCCGTCAAAACTCTGCTGCACGGAAATTAAAATTCTTCTATTTCAGAACTTTCAGACTTTTAAATGCATTTATTAACATTAAAAAATAAGAAAACTGATGAAACAAAATCTTGCGTATTTCATTACATAAGTATCAATCAATTATTAAATTAACATATGATGTCCTACACTTTTATAGGTCACTGAACATACAAATGTAGTATGTTTAACATTTGATTTAATATCTTGTTTTCATTAATAATTTGTATATTTTGTTAGCAAATTAAGATATCCTTCTTGCAGTCTAACACTACTACAACACAGCAGACTTTCTAAACACTGTAACTGACTTAATTCATCATTTCTGGGCATAGAAAACACAACAGTGGCTAGTATCCAGATACACTTTTTTCATTATCAAACATAGCATATTTTTGAGTTTGACCTTGCACATGAAAGGGCAGGTTTATCAGTGGATGCAGAAATAATACCTAGAAGTTGGCACCTTTGTTACTTAAATCTTCAACTGCTTAAATAAATGTTTAAATAAATAATAATTGTCCTGGTTCAGGCTGGAATAAAGTTCCTGTTGGTTTGGTAGCTGGAGGAGTGCTGCAGCACACTGAGACCCCAGGGGCTCCCCAGGTCCTAGTGCCCTCACCTGTGTGCGGGGGCGGGGGGAGCACAGCTGGAGGGCTGGGCCCGGATTGGCCGATATCCCATGTCATGTGACATTGCGCTCACTATATAAAGGCAAGAGTGAGCAGGGAGGGCCTCTCACTTTTGGGAGTGTTGCTGTGGTGTCTTTGTGTTTGGGATCACCAGCTGGGACCAGGTGGGTGGTGAGCAGCTGTATTGTACATTACCTGCTGATACTACTGTCAGCGTATTATTGATATTGTTATTAAACTGTTTTTATCTTAATCTGTGAGTTTCCCTTCGCCCCTCTGTTTCCTTCCCCATTCCCGAGGGTGGGTGAGCAACTGTGTGGTGTTTATCTGTTGAGTAGGCTCAAACAATGACAATAATAAAAACTTTAAAAAAAAAAAAATTCCTAGGGACAGACTCACTAAAGTAATTATGAACTCAAGTCCCATAGCACCATTAGTTCATAGAAGTCTTGAACTGAGGTTCAGAAAGGAATTTCTCAAAAAACGTTTGGTTTTGTTGTACAGAGGTTTAGTGGAAGCTAAGTTGCCCTAGGCCACATCTACGTTAAATTGTAGTTTGGAACAGAAATATGTCTGAAGAAATTCTCCTAGTCATCCCATGCTACTCATTGGTTGCTTTCTTGAAGCAGTTTTAATGAGACTTGATGAAGTTGAACTATTTTTTGCTTTTTTTTGTTTATTTGTTTTCCCCAGAGAAAAATAAAAAGCATACCTTCCTATAGAGAAAACTTAATTGGAAATTCTCTTCCAGGTGCTCATCAAATGCCCTCCAGTACCTAGTGCAGAAATGGTTGATCTTCCATATATATCTGTACAATATATATGATGTTTAGTCCAAGAGATCAATCAAATCTATTCCAAAGGAAAAACAAGTAAACAACTAATTAACACATTTTAGGAGAAGAAGACTCATAAATATGGTTTTGATTTACTGATCAATTCCTACTGTAGAACAGGATTTTCTATGAAAAATATCTTGCTACTGTAGGTATAACTTTTAATCTTGACAGCACAAAGACTTTTTCAGGATAATCTAAATCTCAGTGTTTCCTTGTTCAATGTGAACAATTCAGTATGCTGATACTCACACAACCCACTTTTAAACATCCAATACGTAAATCAAGTAGAGCTAATGTTTAGATGTGTAGACCTATTTCTTCTAAATATTTCATCATTCAGTACCAAAGTAACAATTTTTTAAGTATCTGACTCCCATTAGAGAATCTAAGAGCTTTGAAATCACATTCTGTATGTAATTTGTGACAATATGTGCTCACAAACCAGAAAGCCAAACATATCCTGGACTGCATAAAAGGAATTGTGTCTAGCAGGTTGAGGGAATTGATTCTTCCCATCTATGCCTCTCTGGTGAGACCCCACCTCTACTACTGTGTCCAGTTCTGGAGCCCTCAGTACAAGAAAGACCTGGACTTGTAGGAACAGGTCCAGAGAGGTCCAGAAAAATTATCAGAGAGACTGAACACTTCTATGAGGAAAGACTGAGAGGGTTGGCTTGTTCAGCCTAGAGAAGGCTCTGGGGACACTTTATTGCAGACTTCCAATATTTTAAAGAAGTCTTATAAGAAATCTGGAGAATGAATTTTTACCAGGGCCTGGAATGAGAAGACAAGAGCAATGGCTTTAAACTGAAAGAGGGTAGATTTAAATTGGACATGAGGAAGAAATTTTTTACCATGATGGTGCTGAGACACTGGAACAGGTTGCCCAGAGAAGTTGTGGGTGCCCCATCACTGGAAGTGTTCAACATCAGGTTGGATGGGGCTTTGAGCAGCCTGGTCTAATTGAAGATGTTCCTGCCCATGCAAGGGCATTTGACTAGATGATATTTAAAGGTCCATTTCAACCCAAGCCATTCTGTGATTCTATGAAATGGTTAGATATGCAGGACACTCTCAGCAATCAGTACCATGCATAGAAATCTCCCTAATCTCATCAACAAAACACTCCAAAACCAGAAATATATATACTAAAAACATATAATCCAGAATTTGTGCATCTTAAACTTGGAAGTGAAAAGATACATTTGGATAGAATTAGTACCACATAATAGCTCTGTTGTACCACCCTCCTCAAAAAAAAAAAAAAAAAAAAAAAAATTATCAATGACTACTTAAGATGTCATACATGCCTTTTTTCTGTAAGAGAAGTCATCAAACGTGCTCTGTCAGGTTTTTGGCAGTTTATTTCTTTTCATGGACATATCCTTATTAAGCTGTTGCTCACTGCATAAAATAATTAAAGAGTAATTTTTTAAGAAATAAAGAATTAAAAAGAGCACCTATGACATTTTTGATCTAATGGCTAGGACAATTCTTGATTAGAATGAGATGACGCTTTTATCTCTGCCTCTATATTGGTTTTGTATTTTACCCAATTGTTATTTAATGAAAGTCCATAAAGAGTAAATCTGTATACACATTTTCATCTTTTCTATATTTATCTGGGGGGGGTTACACTAGAAACAAATCACTGAAATACACTTTTAACAGTGTATTGGATAATGATGCCGTAAAACTTCCAGTGAATCTGTATCTTAAGTCTCTAGTTATGTGTAACATTACTTCCAAGCAGTTCAGGAGGTTAGTATTTACCTAATTCTTCATGGGGTTTAATTACCTTAAAGTAATATACACATACAATGTCCATTGCTTTGGTTAGGTCAAACTTCTCCAGAGAATAATGATGTCACCATGTATAAATTCAGATGATCCTGCTTACCTTGAAGTCTTGCAGGAAAAAAAGCCACACCAAATCTATTTTCATTTGAAAAAGTGTCAGAAGTGTAACTTTATTTCCCTGTATGTTATTCATATTAAGATTTATCTTGTTTATATTAATATATGAACAAATATGGATGTTATTAATGATATTTTTATACAATGTCAGTTTAATAATCCTGATTTAAATATAATTACCTTTTTTTTAGTGTCCATTTTGTTTCTTCTTGTTCCTCATGAGAGGTCATTAATATTTATAGGCCTCTGTCACAATTTGCGATTCTACCAGAATGTCATACACATCAAACTCTTCAAAGCTCAAAGATGTTCTGTTAATGTACCATGATTTTGGCACTCTTCCTGCAGTATTATTTTTCTTTTTATATGTATGTGGCCATTTTTTATGTTATCTCTTTCAATTCACTTCAAAGTACTCATTCTCCATCACTGATTTCTCTCCTTTCCCTGCTGCTTTCATATTGTTCAGAACAGTAATTTTTCTGTGATGCTGCCTTTGTTGGAAGTGGCAATCATTTAAAGCATATATTTAAATTAAATCATAAAATCATAGAATGGTTTGGTGTCATGGTTTGAGCCTGGTCAGCAGCCAAACACCACGTAGCCACTCTCTCTCCCTTCTCTTCTGGCAATGAGAAGGGACAGACAAGCCAGGCTTGGGGTTCGAGATAGGACTGGGAGGGGTAGATTACCCATTATGGTCATGAGCAAAATGCAGACTTGTTAGGGGAAGAAAAAAAAGAACATACATTTATTACAGACACTAACAACACTTAACAGAGTAGGACAGTGAAAAGCATTGCAACATCTTGAAAACATCTTGCCCCCACCCCTCCCTTCTTCCCCAGCTCAGGTCTGCTCCAGATATCTCTCCCAGTGGCACAGGGAGCAGGGAATGGAGGGTACAGTCAGTGCTGCCGCTTCTTCCATATTTGGTGGGAGGAGCTTCTGGAGCTTGTTCCCCCTGCTCCATCATGGTCCCCCTCTCACAGGAGACAGTCCTCCACAAACTTCCTCTGACTTAATTCCCTCTCATGGGCCACAGCATTACCTTACACTGCTCCGGCATGGGACACCAAATTTCTCCAACTGGAGTCCCTCCCACGGGCTGCAGCCCTTCCCGAGCTGCTCCAGTGTGGGGCACTCTCACATGCTGCAATCCTCCCAGCACTGAACTACAACAGCAGAGCTACCTTTTCCCACAAGACCCCATCCTTCTTCAGGCACAGCACCTTGATCAACCAGGAGAAAAACACAGGCCATAAATCAATGTCTGCTCCACCATAGATCTTCATGGGTGGCAGAGGGGAATTCCCTGCCATCTCACCACAGGATACAGGGAGGTCTCTGCTCCGGCACACCTCCCCTCTCCTTTCTTCCTCCATTCTTCCAGTGACCTTGTTGTTCACACAGCTGCTGCAACTCCTCCTCACAAGTCCAACTGCTCATCACCACGTCCCTTCTTAAATATGTTTTTGCAGAGGTGTGGCTAGTTGGCTCAGTTTCCAAAGAGAGGTGGAGCTGACTTGGAGCTGGGGGAGCTTCGAGAAGCTTCTCACAGGGGGCCATCCCTATAGCCCCCTCTCCTGCTACCAAAAACCCCACCACTCACTCAAACCCAGGACATTTGTGTTGGAAGGGACCTCAAAGATCATCTAGTTCCAATCCCCCTGTCATGGGCAGGGACATTTTCAACTAGATCAGGTTGATCAAAGCCCATACAAGCTGGCCTTGAACACTTGCAGGCAGGGAACGTCCACAACTTCTCTGGGCAACCTGTTCCAGTGTCTCACCACTCTCACTGTAAAAAATTTCCTCCTTATGTCCAATCTAAATCTACCCTCTTTCAGTTTAAAATCATTACCCCTCGTTCTATCAGTACACTCCCTGATTAGGAGTCTCTCCCTATCTTTCTGGTAATCCCCCTTTAAGTACTAGAATGCCCATATAAAGTCTCCCCAGAGTCTTCTCTTCTCTGGGCTGAACAACCCCAACTCTCTCAGCCTGTCCTCATCAGGGAGGTGTTCCAGCATCCTGATCATCTTCATGGCCTCCTCTTGACCTATTCCAACAGGTTTATGTCCTTACACTGGGGACCCCAGAGCACAACACAGTATTCCAAGTGGTGTCTCATGAGAGAGGAGTAGAGGGTCAGAATCATCTTTCTCTACCTGCTGGCACATTTCTCTTGATCCAGCCCATGATACAGTTGGCTTTCTGGGCTGTGACCACACATTACTAGCTTATAATCAGTTTTTCATCCACTAATACTCCCAAGTCCTTCTCCAGAGAGCTGCTGTCAATCCATTCATTGCCTAGTCTGAATTTGTGCTTGGGATTGCCCTGACCCATGTGCAAGACTTTACACTTGGCCTTGTTGAACTTCATGAGGGTCACACAGGCTCAGCTCTCAAGCCGGTGAAAGTCCCTTTGGGTGGCATCCCTCCAGCATGCTGACTGCACCACACAGCTTGGTGTCATTGGAAAACTTGCTGATGACACCAATTTCACTGTCCATGTCTCTAACAAAGATATCAAACAGCACTTGTCCAAATACTGACCCCTGAGGAATGCCACTTGTCACTGCTCCCCACTTGGTCATTGAGCCATTGATCACAACCCTTTGAGTGTGACTATCCACCCAGTTCCTAATCCGCCAAGTAGTCAATCCAACAAATTCATGTCTCTCTGCTTTAGAGACAAGGATGTTGTGAGAGACAGTGTCAAAAGCCTTGCACAAGTCCAGGTAGATGAAGTCAGTTGCTTATCCCTTGTTCGCCAGCACTGTAACCCCACCAAAAAAGGCTACTAATTTGTCAGGCATGGTTTACACTTAGTGAAGTCATGCTGGCTGTCACCAATCACCTCCTTATTTTCCATGTGCCCTTGCATAGTTTCCAGGAGAATCTGCTCCATGATTGTGTCAGACACAGAGATGAGACTGAGTGGCCCATAATCCCCCTGGTCTTCCATTTTTCTCTTTTAAAAAATGGTTGATTTCTCTTTTCCAGTCAGATGGAACTTCACCAAATTGTTACAACTTTTCAAATATGATGGGTATTGGCTTAGACACTTCATCTGCCAGTTCCATCAGGACCTGCATATGCATCTCATCAGGTTGCGTAGACTTGTGTGCCTTGAGGTTCATTAGATGGTCTTGAACCTGGTCTTCTCCCACAGTGGGAGATCAATCATAAATTAATATTTTACTTTCTGTATTTGTTGAAGACCACAATATTGATAAGGTGGGGAGACAGATTACTATATTATCTGTAGTTATATCCCCATTCCCATAAGTTATCCCCTTTTATTATATCATGATCTAGATTCCAACATCCAAGCTTGAATATTAACTGTGTCATGTCAGTGACCTGTATTTTCCTTTGGTCATATACTCATACTGACTACTAGGAAGACATCATAGTTCCTGAGGGACCTAGACGTAACATTTTCAAAAGTGTTCAACTCAGCCTAATGTTCCTTACACAGGAACAGGCTCACACAGACTAACTGCTTTTGGAAAGCTTTCCTTGAATAGTTACCTTTGATCAACTTTAATTTCTTCTTTTTATTAAGGAATCTTCCAGAAGCCAAAACAGACTTAAAAGTGAAGAAGAAGTGATTGCAACTAAGGCTGTCAAAGGGTGAACTGATTCAACATACTCCCTAAGCAGCTTATTACTGTCAGAGTTCTTGGGAAGTCATGTATAATGTTAAATGCTGTTATAAATTAGAAACGCTCTTAAGGTGCTGGCTCATGAAGAAACTTCTTTTTCTAGAGGTAATTCTTTCCTGGACACAGGTGGCCACAGAAGGGAAGAAAGGTGTAATTTCTATTTGTTTGCATTATCTTGGGCTAATAGAGGTAATAGAGTGCTCGTGCTTGTCCTTCATTACATATTTTTTTTTATTTCTTTATAGATAGATTTATATGTTAGTAAGAATGTCGTAACAACCATAACCTCATTCCTATTGCTGCCAACTGTTCTACTGTTTGCCTTTATTAATGATACAATGTTTATTGACTGTCTAAAAACATCCAACAATGCTGACAGCTTTATCTGGTAATCAGTAGAATGCCACAATTATTCACTAGTGATTCCCATCAAAAGCCTTTTCTAAATCCTCTGGACTTTGAAGCAGTATTAAACTAAAATTTTGGAATTGTTGAGGCTTTACTGATTAAGGTTTTAATCGAAAGATTTAGAAAAGGAAAGGATCAGAAAAAGGAGCAAAGAAATAAAGCATTTTCTTCCTGCACAGAAATGAGGTCTCACAGAAAAGCTGATGTGACCAAAACTTCTCCTACTGTTTTTTTCATCCTTGACCCATCTGCCATATTTACAGTGATACTTATTTAAATATCAAAATAAGACACTTAGAAAAAACAGTAGGGCTGCCCTTAGCTCCCTATACCTTTAGTATAGAGATTCAACTGCTGACTTTTCTTGTCGATATTTTCTCTTCACTGGCTATATAGAAAGCTATGTTTCCATAAAGTTCCAACAAGTATGGTCCTTACTTGCTTAAGTTAAGTTGGGATATATACTAATGTTCATATATGATCAAATGTGTGCCTATTTAAATTATGCAATAAATAAACACATATGTATATGCACATGCCTATATCAACATCCTTTGTTTATTTATCTCTATAATATTAAACATATCTATCTGAAAGAATAACAAAGAACGTATCTTGAAGGAATTATTATATAACAGACCAATTCCTGATACCTTGTTCATCCTGTTCTACTCTTTCAAAAGCAATTCTACCAATTCAAATGTTTTAATATTAAAATGCATACAAAATCAGTGTTTGATATTGTTGAAGTAATGAAATGAGAGAATAATTGCCACATGAATTATTTCTTCTAAAAGCATTAAAGAGGTAGAACATATCGTTCTAAAAGGCTCAGAGATATCTATTTTTTTTAATATTATTTATATTAAACCATAGGAAATATAGAAATATCTTAATAAACATTATTGGAGTTGTCTCTCTGTAAACCATATTATATATTACAGCAATTACCTTTAATCTAAGGTCAAAGTATGAGGTAGGTTAAAATAGAAAGGTTTTAGTTGGAATTGTCTGTCTCTACTGATAGACATAGTGACATTTTATTAAGCTGAAAGGTCCCAGACGGTAAAAAACAGTATATAAGAAGTAGTGGATATTCTCAGTAGCTTCTTGTGAAGCTTTATAAGATGATTTTGTTATGAATGGTTATGTGTCCAATGAAAACAGAGTTGTCAGAGAACAGAGTGTTAACCAGATCAGATGAAGTTGTATAGGCTCAGCGCCCAATCTTAGGCAGAGCAAAAGTACTTTTTGTGAGACTGGAGCTTAGTACTTATCCTCTTTTGGATGCAAATAAAAGGCTTAATTTTTACTGTGAACAAAAAGTCAATCATCTGTATTTTAGCTACTGATTATTGGGGGCAGCCCAGGTTGCAGTGATCACACACTGGTGGAGTTCTCAGTCCTGAAGGATATGGGTCAGGTGAAAAGTAAAGTCAGGACTCTGAATTTTAAGAAAGCAAAATTCTGCCTGTTCAAGGGGTTAGTCAATAGGACCCCCTGGGAAACCACCTTAGGGACAAGGGAGCAGAGGAGAGCTGTCAAATCTTTAAACACACTTTCCATAGAGTGCAAGAGCTCTCTATCCCCAAGTGTAAGAAATCAGAAAAGGAAGTCAAGAGAATAACATGGCTGAGTCAAGACCAGCTGGTCAAACTAAAGGACAAGAAGGAAATGCACAGGCAGTGGATGCAGGGTCAGGTATCCTGGGAAGAGTATAGGGACTCTGCCTGGTAGTGTAAGGGTAAGTTCAGGAAGCCCAAGGACCATTTGGAGCTGAACTTGTCAAAGGATGCAAAAAAATAAGAAGGGTTTCTATAGGTATGCCAGACAGAAAAGGAAGGCCAGAGAAAAGTGTAATCACCCTGATGAACACAACTGGCAAACTGGCAACAACAGATGAGGAGAAAGCTGATGTACTCAACAAATTTTTTGCCTCAGTCTTCACTGGCAACCTCTCTTCCCACACCTCTCCAGTGGATGGACCTCAAGACAGGGACTGGGGAAATAAAGTCCCTCCCACTCTAAGAGAAGTTCAGGTTTGTGACCACCCAAGAAGCCTGAACATATATAAATCTATGGGATTTGATGAGTTGCATCCCAGAGTCCTGAGGGAGTTGATTGATGTAGTTGCCAAGCCACTCTCAGTGTTATTTGAAGAGTCATGGCAGTCAGGTGAAGTCCCTGGTGACTGGAAAAAGGGAAACTTTGCACCCATTTTTAAAAAAGGCAGAAAGGAGGAGCCTGGGAACTACTGACCTGTCAATCTGGGAAGATCATGGAACAGAACCTCCTAGGAGCTATGCTAAGGCACATGAAAGACAATAAGGTGATTCAAGACAGCCATCATGGCTTCACCAAGTGCAAGTCTTGCCTGACCAACCTAGTGGCCTTCTATGATGGAGTGACTACATCAGTGGACAAGGGAAGACCTATGGGTGTCATCTATGTGGACTTCTGTAAGGTCTTTGACCTCATCCCCCCACAACCTTTACCTTAATTTGGAGAGAGATGGACTTAATGGATGGAGTACTTGGTGGATAAGGAATAGACATCCAGAGAATAATTGTTAATTTGTGTCCAGGTGGAGACCAGTGGTTAGTGGTGTTCCTCAGGGGTCTTTATTGGGACCAGTACAGTCTAAAATATTTATCAGTGCCCTCAACAAGCTTTCAACCTGTAAGGCCAACCTGAGTGGTGCGGTTGACACACCTGAGGGAAGAGATGCCATCCAGATGGACCTTGACAGGCTTGAGAAGTGGACCCATATGGACATCATGAGGTTCAACAAGGCCAAGTGCAAGGTCCTGCACATGGGTCAGGGCAACCCCTCATAATAATACAGGCTGGAGGATGAATGGATTGAGAGCAGCCTTGCAGAGAAGGTCTTGGGGGTTCCAGTGCATGAGAAGCTGGACTTGAGCCAGCAATGTGTGCTTGTGGCCCAGAAAGGCATTCATATCCAGGCTTGTATAAAAAAAAAGCATGGCCAGCAGGTTGAGGAAGATGATTCTGCCCCTCCACTCTTGTAAGACTCCATCTGGAATACTTAATCCAGTTTTGGAGTCAGCAAAAGACAGACAGAGATCTGTTGAAGCAAGTTCAGAGGAGGACTATGAAGATGATCAGAGGGGTAGAACACCTCTCCTATGAGGAAAGACTGGAGAAGAGAAGGCTCCAGGGAGACCTTATAGCAGTCTTTCAGTACTTAAAGGTGACTTAGAAAAAAGATGGGGACAGACTTTTTAATGGGGCCCGTAGCAGTAAGACACAGGATAATGGTTTTAAAGTGAAAGAGGGTAAATTTAGACTAGATATAAGGAAGATATTTTTTTATGATGAAAGTGCTGAAACAGTGGGAGAGGTTGCCCAGACAGGTTGTGTATGCCTCATCCCTGGAAACATTCAAGGTCAGGTTGGGCGGGACTCTGAGCAACGTGCTTTAGTTGAAGATATCCCTGCTAATTTCAGGGGGGTTGGATTAGATGACCTTTAAATGTCCCTTTCGACCCAAACCATTCTATGATTCTGTTATTCTATTATTTTATGATTCCATGATTCTATGATTAATGGCTGATTGATTATTTGTTCATAGTAAAAAACAATAGATAAAATACAGCTGATTTTTGCATTTTTTATACTACTCTTTCCTCATATAATTGTGAAGTAAACTATGAAGACTCTAAGCACTACATAGCACAAGTGATACATATGTCATAAATCTTAAGAATTTATCTTTGAAAAAGAACACAGAAGAAAATGTATATATCTACATTTGTTAAAGCATATGTAAACACATATGTTTGTACTTTTTATATAATTATGTGCAACAGCATGAGAAGGTCAAAATCTGTATAAGAAACATTATGAGATCTGTATCTTAATAATCTGTCTTTAAAAGATAGTCATAGTATTTCAAGCATCTTTATAATGTTTTGTGCCTGCAATATTTACATTGTTGATAAAATATATAACCAAATACTTTTATTTAGAAAGCTTATCATGCTTATCAGAGTTTTATGTACTGTAAACTTGAATTTTAGCTTCAGTGGAACAGCATCTAATCTGTGCATTTAGGGGATTTTCTATTTGCCAACAGTATTGCTTTAGGAAGTTTTTAGAAAACTTAAAACATTTTTTCTTTCATGAAGCATTTGTTAGATCACTCTTTTAAACAATATGCCTCTGGAATTCTGATAATAATTTTCTAAATAATATTCACCTTTGCACTCTTCTCCCATATTATATTTTTCTCTTAAATTAACAAAAAATATAACATTCTGGAAAGCGAGAAATCAAAAGAGTATTTGTTTTATCCCTTTTTAAAATATTTAACTCCACTAAAAAAGGAAGTCTGACTTAGTTTATCAGTTTTCCCCTGTCCTAAATGTCCAATTACACTATAAATATTTTCTTTTCATTAGGATAGTGTTCATTCAACTTGTCTTCAGGCAATTGCTTTTGCAAGATATATTAGCAACATTCAGAAGCATTTCCATGATAAAGGAAACATGGACTTTCAGTGAGATAAATTTCTAATGTGTTGTAAAATCTGCATCATCATTATCACAATCATCTACACTTATAAATAGTATAGATAGAGGAAATATGTTATCAATGTTCCTAGTGGCTGTATCTGTATGATCACTGTTCCATGAAATCACCTGGTACATTACCTCCCTTTTTTTTTTAATTTTAAGAAGTCTTGTTTCAGACCATAATAGTTAAGTTGTATTTGTTGGTATTTTGCAGTTCCTTTCTTTTTTTTTTTTTTTTTAAAAAAAAAAAAAAGAAAGAAAGAATAAGCTCAGCAAACCTCTCCTGAAGGCCCTGCAAAAAAAAACCAAAGAAACCTACAAATTTGTGTTGTAGCATCATAGAATCATAGAACCTTAGAATGGTTTGGGTTGGAAGGGACCTTAAAGATCATCAAGTTCCAACCCCCTTGCCATGGGTAGGGACACCTTCCATGAGCTGTGTTTCTCAAAGCCCCATCCAAGCTGGCCTTGGACACTTCCAGGGAGGGGGCATCCACAACATCTCTGGGAAACCTCTTCCAGTGTCTCACCACCTTCACAGTAGAAAAATTTCTTCCTTCCCTGTATCTAGTCTAATTCTGCCCTCTTTCAGCTTAAAACCATTACCCCTCATCCTACCTCTACACTCCCTGATAAAGAGTCCCTATCCACCTTGCCTGTAGGCCCACTTTAAGGACAGGAAGGCTGCTATAAGGTCTCTCCAGAGCCTTTTCTTCTCCATGATGAACAACCCCAACTCTCTCAGTCTGTCCTCAAAGTACAGGTGTTCCAATCCTTTCATCGTCTTCATGGCCCTCCTCTGGACCTGTTCAGTTAGGTCCATGTCCTTACACTGAGGGCCCCAGAGCTCAACACAGTACTCCAGATGGGGCCTTATGAGAGTGGAGTAGAGGGGGACAATCGCCTTCCTCATAGACCTTTTTTTTTCACTTGCTTATTCTTGCAACTCTAATCTCACTTTGAATAAATACGATGGCACCCAATAATGACCAGACATTCAAAGGACAAAATTAAAGTCTCATGGATAAGATTCTTCCACCTGACCCCACAGGCTGATACATTACCCTGATAGTAGTCCCACTAATTTTATTTGTTGTGACAGTACTGCAGAAAGAATTCTAAGTTATTAAGACTAGTCAGACAGCTTAGTGCAATTATCTTTTTTAAAAGGTGATCGGATCCAAGGCAATTACAAAAGCCATTTGAAGGAATCAGAACTGCCATAATCAGTCTTTAATCAATAGGTACTGTGTCTTACTTGAGTTCTCAGTTCGATTCTGATTTTAATCTTAAAAATTCATAGAAGCTGATTTTTGTACTGAAGTGCACTCAAGTATATGTCAGCAAAATTAATTAATTGGCATAAAATGTAGTATGATTTACTGTGTTGAAATATGAAAAGATATAAATGATATGAAATATAAATGTTATTTTCTTACTCTAGTATAAATCAGGAAGAACTTTATTACCATTTGTCAAACCATGTTAATTGTTAGAAGTAAGAGAACTGGGTCTGAATCACCGTACAGTAATTCAGTTATAACTATTGATTTGAAAGCCTGACATAAGAAATAGTAATTATTACAAACTTATTAAGAAATACCAATTTATTATAAAAACAGTTGTAAGAATTATATTATTAGTGGCTCCATGAAATGTTAATTACAGCTGCTTTGAAATAAAAAGTCTTATTTCCTCTCAGTCTTCAGGAAAACAGATGCTGTCCCTTAGTACAAGGATAAAAGGTAGTTTCTGAACAGGAGGAAAAAGGGAGGTTTTGACTGAATAAATTTAGTGTTGAATCAGGAACTTAATCTTGAGAAAGGAAGTTTCAGAGATATTTGTCATTAAAGTATTTTGATATATATGAGAAGAAACTGTTTCTGACAGTTATGTTAGCAGCTAAGAGGATCATCCTTTCCTCGTGGATAAGTACAGCCATCCCATATATAATTCCCTAATATTATCCTACAGATACCTAAGTGCAAAAGTGTCTGTTACGCATTTAAAAAACTCCATATTTATGAACAATAATAGGAAACTTTTCATGAGCTGCATGCTCATTAATAATGGAAGGTGTTAGTAATGCTATTCTAGTTTAGTGCTATCAGATGCAGTTATTCTCTTGCATTCTCTGTGATATTTTCTTAATACTGTCTGGCATATGTTATTGGTGTTGTATTGTTTGCATTAGATTTTGTTTCTTGTATACTCTGTATTGCCATCTTAAGTGATCACTTAACTGATCAGTTAAAAAGGAAACAGATGTTTGTTTATTTTTTCAAATAGAGACTCTGATGGTCATGGTGATAAATTGATAGTCCCAGCTTTCTAAGGAGCTGTGTGCTTCCCCAGGAGCCTTAGAAGGTTAAGAAAATGCCTCAGAAAGTTTAAGAATTTACCTCTTTTTTTTTTTGTAGTAAACAGCTGTTCTTCAGAGAATTCTGTCAGTTCATCAATTTGTTTCTTCTACTAGCAGAAAAAGGTTGAGTATTAATGTTAATTTTGTTACATTAACTGCTGAAGTCATTGGCCAGCTTTCCTCAAACTTCAGTGAACTTTACTTTAGCACTGCTGAAAGATGGCAGTGTCCCATAAATATACATATCTCTCTATATATATATGTATACACAAATAAATATATGTGTATATTCATATATGTAACTGCTTAACTAACCTGATCTCCTTCTATGATAAGATGACTCACTCAGTGGATGAGGGAAAGGCTGTGGATGTCTGGCTGGACTTTAGTAAAACCTTTGTCACTGTTTCCCACAACATTCTGGAGAAACTGATTGCTTATGGCTTGGATGGGCATACCCTTTGCTGGGTAAAAAGCTGGCTGGATGGCTGGGCCCAAAGAGTGGTGGTGAATGGAGTTAAATCCAGTTGACAGCTAGTCACAAGTGGTGTTCCCAAGGGCTCAGTATTGGGACCAGTTCTGTTTAATATCTTTATCAATGATCTGGACAAGGGGATCAAGTGAACCCACATGTAAGTTTGCAGATGACACCAAGTTGGGCGGGAGTGTTGATCTGCTTGAGGATAGGAAGGCTCTACAGAGAGATCTGGACATGATGGATTGATGGGCCAAGGCCAATTGTATCAGGTTCAACAAGACTCAGTACTGGGTCCTGCACTTGGGTCACAACAACCCCAAGCAAGTCTACAGATTTGGGGAAGAGTGGCTGGAAAGCTGGTCAGCAGAAAAGAACCTGGAGGTGTTGGTCAACAGCCAGCTGAATGTGAGCCAGCAGTGTGCCCAAGTGACTAAGAAGGCCAATGGCATCCTGGCTTGTATCAGAAATAGTGTGGCCAGCAGAAAGTGATTGTCCGCCTGTACTCAGCACTGGTGAGGCCACACCTCAAATACAGTGTTAAGTTTTGGGCCCCTCACAACAACAAATACAGTGAGATGCTGGAGTGTGTCCAAGAAAGAGCAACGAAGCTGATGAAGGGTCTAGAGCACAAGTCTTATGAGGAGCAGCTGAGAGAATAGGGGTTTAGTCTGGATAAAAGAAGACTAAGGGAGACCTTATTGATCTTTACACCTACCTGAAAGGAGGCTGTAGCAAGGTAGGTGTCAGTGTCTTCTCCCAAGTAACAAGTGATAAGATGAAAGGAAATGACCTCAAGTTGTGCCAGGGTAGGTTTGGACTGGCTATTAGGAAAAATTTCCCCACTGAAAGGGTTGTCAAGCATTGGAACAGGCTGCCCAAGAAAGTGGTAGAGTCACCACTCTGGGAGATATTTACAAGATGTTTAGATGTAGTGCTTAAGGACACGGTTTAGTGGTGGACTCACTAGTGTTAGGTTTATGGTTGGACTCAATGATCTTAAAGGTCTTTTGCAACTCAGATACTTCTATGATTCTATGATTCTCTATAAATATGCTTAGTGCTCAGGGATTGGATGGAAGTTTTCAAAGACTGAAATGCCACTTTTGTAATATTTCACTTCTAATTTCAAAATAGAGTTTAATGTAATACATTATTCTGGTCTCAGGTAAGTATCTTGGTGATACTCATAAATTATATGAATATCTACAACTTATGTCATCTTTTTGGTTTTATATATCAGTATAAGTGTATTGGGATTAAAATCAATTATATTTTTAAATTTATCTTAGCAATGTAATTTTAGATATTTGAAACCTTGGAATAATTACAAATGTCATAGTGGCATAAAAAAAGAAAGAAGAGTGGTAAAAAGATAAATGATATAATGATACATATTTAATTTTTTAAAAATAGTGTATAAACATGCTTCATAAAGGATCACTCTGTTCAATTAATGTTAAACAGAGAAAAAGTGAAATAAGTTTATCAAGTGTGTTGAATGAATAAACATACTAAAGGATTCAATTTGCTGCTCCTTGCTGATATTGAGGTCCTACTTAGAGTGAAATCTTCATAAATTAATGTATTAAAGAGAAATAAATCTGTCAGAGGAATAGATTTAGTCTGTACTCCAACTTTACATTAAAGATATATCAGATATACATGAAAGAATATTAAAGTAGGTGTTTTTTGACTTTTTTTTCTTTCCACAAAGTATTTTCTCTTGTTGATTTCTTGCATGTTTTCTCCTTCTTTTCCAATAAGAAATTAAAATATAATGATCATTAGATATTATTTAGATGAATAATGTATTTATGGCTTTTGAATGCAGACATTCCCATGGGTAGACCTTTACTGTTCCACACAGACCCTCTTCCTGTCATTTCAAAGGCAGGTCTGTTCATTCATATGTACCGTAACTGTATATAACTCATATTTTAAATTATGATCCTGGTTTGGGTTTTGGGTTTTGGTTTTTGTTTTTGTTTTGTTTTTTAGTTTTTTGTTTTGGTTTTTTTTTAAAAAAAAGATTATACCTCACTCCCTCCACAAAAGAATGGTGCAGGAAATACTGCATCATAACTAAAATTTCTCCTCACAGTCAATGCCACCTACTCAATAGGTCTCGTGCTCAAGCGATCATCTTGAAAAGTGCCCAGAGGCTTGTGTTGAGCATGCTGAATGTCTATTGCAGCCGTCTATGCCACTACTCTGTGACTGTAAAAGAGATTCTGAAATCTTGTGCACAGGTTATAACCTCTTACACACGTGTGTGTGCAATGCACAGGACTTCAGATAGCTGATACAGTTTAGTGCATTTAGATTCCAATTTAGAGGACAAAAAATTAGTTTTTGTATTTGAAATATAAGGTTTCTGAAATTAGGCAATATTTGGTTAGTAGGAGCTTCAAAACATGGTCAGTCATGAAATTATTTAGTCTCCGCATATATCTTAAAAGTATACCTATATATATATTTTTTTTCAGAAATGTAAAAAATAATTACAATATTTAAAATTAAATGCATTTTTTTAAAACATGTTTTCATTAAAAGGATTATATTAAAATTACTTTTGAAGATTGGTTGTTCATCAACTCAATACATGAAGACCACTCAAGATGTTCCTGAGCAGTTATAGAATCTTTCTAGTTATATTGAATCACTAATAAGTAGAAAAAGTAAGTTGTTCCCTCATTGCTATACCATTATTACATGTGTTGTTCTACACAGTTGTTTTTTTTTTTTTTTGTATCTGATTCTGCCCTAAAAGTGATACCTTATAAAACTACAAGAACTCTATAATCTTCACTTTCAAACATCAACCATGTATTTTAAGTTAGAGAGTTCTTTGCTGAACAAAACTGTTCCTAACCATGAGCATAAATACCTTTAGAATTTAGCTTCTATAAACATTTTTAACATAATATCCAGCATGACATATATTTAAGTTGGATTCATAATTGTAAAATGACCTGCATTTTATGCTGATGATGAGGTGAACAATTTCAGTATATACACTTAGGTGTGCTGTCTTGTGCCAAATGTAAACCTGGAGATTTCATCTGTTACTAAAAAAAATGCTTGCTTAATAATGCTCACAATTGAAAGTGAAGTGCTCTTAGCAGGGAATGATGTCAGAAGTCATTTTCCATAAAGCTAAAGATATGCCAGTGACCATTTTGATATCTATTTTCCATTGCAATTTGATACTACACTGAGGAGTGATTTACTTTATAAATAATCTTCAGGTAATGACACTTGAAGGTATCACAAAATATCAACATGGATCTCAAGCATGTTCTTGTATACACTAACAACCTTTTTGCTTTTCATTTCAATACACACACGTATGAAAAACTACTTTATTTGAAAAAACTCAAACTCTAGGGAGTTGTCATTAGACCTGCAAATAAAATGCTGGGTTAATTGTCATTTTCTGTTCATTCTTGTGTTTCCAATAAAATATAATTAACATAAAACTAAAATAAGTTACTAATACCTATTTAATTGTATTTCTATGTGAATTTTGAATGAAATGAAGCACAAGTGTGGCACAAAGACAATATTGCTTATAAATTTCTGCATTACAGTTTATTCAGATTGTAATTTCAATTTAATTTTAATTTCAATTTAATTTAATAATGTAGTGCCACTAGATAATGAATATAGTAATTGAACTGATGCATCCAGTGTTTATTTATCTAGTTCAAATGATACTGCTATGACTGGAGTGTTGGAATAGAAGGATACAGGCTGTTTAGGAAGGACAAGCAAAGGACATGAAGAACAGGTGTAGCCCTCTATGCTGATGACCAGCTGGAGTGCATGGATCTCTGACTGGGGATGGACAAGGAGTCAACCAAGACCTTATATGTCAGGATTAAAGGGAGGGCAGGGACAGGTGTCACTGCAGTGGGGCAACTGCTATAGGCCACCCAACCAGGAAGTCCAAGAAGATGAGGCTCTCTGTAGACAGATAGGATCAACCTCACATTCACAAGCACTGGTCATCATGGGGGAATTCAACCACCCTAATGTCTGTTGAAGGGACAACACAATAGGGCATAAGGAGTCAGACTTCCTTTTGTACTTCTAAGGGACAGACTTTTCTATGTCAAACTACTCAAGGAACTAGTTATTTGGGAGCCATCTAAAACTGAGCCAGGAAGCAGTCTAAAAAGTAATCAAGGTTAATTATCAGGGATGTAGTACAGGGGCCCATTCACTCAATACCCTTCATTTAGCAATATAGACAAATAAAATGAGATCGCTGTAAATTAGGCACCTACTTTCATTTCAGACTAGAGTACTAAGTATTTCTAAGGGTGTCCCTAGCTGAGTGGGGCTGAGTCTTTTAAAAGTCAATGGAAGGTAACAGTAAATTGGTTGTCTGTGTCTTCTTTTGTTCCTAATTGTGGACAGTGATGGGAATACACAGCTCCATCTGGAGTGAAGGTGTGCTGAGTTTGTGTGTGTGGCAGGGGGTTTTGGCAGCAGGGGAGAGGGCTACAGCAGTGGCCCCTGTCAGAAGATTCTCATAGCTCCCTTGGCTTCAATTCAGACCAACCTCTGCACCAAGGCTGAGCCAAGGTGGTGGCTGCACATTTGTGATAACATATTTAAGAAGGGGAACCTGGAAGGAGGGGTTGGAGCTGTGACAGGGATTTGCAAAGAGGACAACTACTTGAAAACCAAGGTCAGTGGAAGAAAGGAGGGGGAAGAGCAGGGAGGTGCACCAATGCAGAGATCCCCCTTCAGACAGATCCTGAAGAAGTATGGGGCCCTGAGGGAAGCTCCCATTGTAGTTTTGTGCTGGGAGGATTGCAACACATCAGAGAGATACACACCAGAGTGGCTGAGGAAGGACTGTGGCCTGTGGGAAGGACTCAAATCAGATAAAGTTCATGGAGGACTGTCCATCATGAGAGGGACACCATGCTGGAGCAGGGGAAGAATGCGAGGAGTCCTCCCACTAAGGAGGGAAGAGCAGCAGACTGACCATAACCCCATTCCCTGTCCCCTGCACCACTGGTGGGAGGGAGGTAGAGAAATCGAGAGCAAAGCTGAGTCTGGGAAGAAGGGAAGGGTGTGAGGAATGTGTTTTTAAGATGCAGCATTCCTTCTCACTATCCTACTCTGTTAAGTGTCATTATTGTTAGTTTCTGTATTAAAGGTAGGGGGCTTTTCTTCCACTAAGAGTCTGTCTCTTGCCTGTGACCATAATAGTGAATCATCCCTCCCTGTCTTTTTCTCGATTCCTGAGCCTTTTGCTTTTTTTCCCCTTCCCATTCCTGAGGGTAAAGGGGTGAGTGAGCAGCTGTGTGGTGTTCAGTTGCCCCCTGGGTTCAAACCACAACAGAAGATTATGCATCATTGAAGTTACAGTTAAAGGTTGAAGGTTTCAAGACTGGACAAAACTCTGAACACCATGCTCTGAACTCTGTGTTGTGCAGGAAATTGGACTAGGTGATCTCCTGAAGTCCTTCTAACTTGAATGATTCCATGGTTCTATTATACAACCATCTGAAAGAAAATATATATGCTTTTGTATTATTGGGGTTTGTAATAATTTATTTTTAAAATGAGATGGGATAGAAGTGGAAAAAAAAACATAATGAAAAGTTCACATCATTTGCAGATATAATTAACTGAATTCAGCATTTGTTATTATTTGTAGTAAACAAAGTAATTAATAGTTCAGTGATGATGGTTTTTGGAAAGGAGTTTTAATTTGTTAAACTCAAAAAAAAAAAAATTGAAAGAAAGGATGATGAAACACTACAAAAAACGATCCTATTTGATCACCATACATAACATGCATATGTAAATAATATCATCTGCAATATTCCCTATTTTAAATTATTTTGGTTAATGAGAAAAATAAAAATTAAATGCATATTCATACCTATATAATCTAATTAATAGAAATAATAAAAAAGAGAGGATACTTCACAATCATAAAAATCAAACAAACTTTTGTGATTGAAAATCAGCAGAGATCTTGACTACAAATAACTCCAACTAGGCTTGATTCATCATTTTTATATGGATATGATACAAGTGTTTACGGATCTCTTGAATCAACACTAGCTGGAATACAGCCATGAATCCAACTACTTCAATTTCTCTTGGTTGATATGTATCCCTTTTTTTACTTCTTAAATTTTTGTGCTGCTTTTTTCCTACTGTTAATGAAATAGTTTCTTTAATTAATGTTTTGAGTGTAAGATCACATATAACTGTGAGCAAGTCTGTTTAAAAGGTCAGACTAAACATACAAGCTTATATTTTTGTATATTTATTGTTACAACAGTAGGAAATGGGAAAATAAATAATGGTCAAATGGTAGGCAAATCTGATCTAGAAATGACAGCAGCTTCTATCTTTATAAATGTTGTCTGTAACCCACAGACTTAGAAGTCACCTTAGAAGGTCTGACATTTTTCTTTGATTTTCATTTGCTTGCTTCATTGTTCATATTGTTTTATTTATTTTGAATTCACATTCTGGTCAAAAGACTAGATAAGGCAATAGAGTGAAGATACAGACACAAGAAAAAGGCCAGGACACAGGGTGCATAAAGAATCCTGGGATGGAGAATATTGAAGGAAGGTGGAATGGAGTTTACACTGATTAGGCCAGGCAACTGAGACCTGACTGTAAAAGAGGAATAAATTGGAAGCAGAAAGCAGTTAAAGATTTGGTCAGCAGATACAGAAAAAGATATTGTGACTCACTGACCTGTTTCATAAATCTGTAGATTACTGACTGAAACCAAGTAAAGGAAAAGGTGGGAATCATAAAGAAAACACTTGGAGTCATAGACCTGACAGAAAAACATAACAAAGACAAGAAACAAACATTTGTTAGTCACACTAATTGAAGTGTGTGCATTGACCTTGTGAATCACGAAACTGCAGGCAAACCGTGACTTTGAAACTGGTAAGGATGTAAACCTGAGGTTAGATCCTCAGAACTGACTGTGACAACTCCCCTTAAATGAAATACACTCTGCTATAATATGTCTTCTAGACCCAACTGAATTTCCCATTGTCCTATTGAAGTTTGTCATATCCAAAGATGGACAAAACTTTGCTTTACCCTTGAAATCTGGGCAGCTAGAATACTAACTTCCTTTTTAATAATTCTGTACATTGTTTCACCAGTCTTGAAAGATATTTGGAATAAACTCCAAAGCAACTGTCCTATGCAAGAGCAGTTCAGGATCCTTGAAGTTTAAGAACCTTTAAATAACATAATCTAACCTCTCTACAGGGTTGAAATTTTAATAGCCTCACAAATTAATGCTTCTTTCTCACCTTCATTCCAATTTATTCAAATACACACACATTCACAGCCTCTATCTCATTTTCCTATGTGTACCATTTCTCCTGTGATTATCATAGACTATTTTCTTTATCATTTTTAAATTCTCTTTATGACTTTCCTTTGAATGACTGCAACTTTGAGATTATGCTCAATCTCACTGCCACTGCCCTTCACAGCTTCTCATCCCAAAGAGGAAAGGCACACCAGATACATGTCATGAGATAAAATGCTGATTTGGGGATTTATATTACTATGATGACATCACAATGCACAACTGAACATTTTCCTTATTGTTTCTCTGCTTTTCCATGAGTTAAACAATGCCTTAATCTTGTTTTATGTAGCCTTCTAAAAATCAAATAGTACAAGTAATTAATTTGTACAAATTCTAGTTTTCTGGAAAGAAAAAAAATAGGAAATATTTTCTGCTTCAGTTTTTTATTCCTTCAGTTACACCATATTTTATCATTTCCAAAATGTTTTATGACTCCTTTTTTCATCAAGACAAGGATTGTTTAATTCTGTATTTTATGTTATTAATCTTTGCTTTCTATATCACACTGTTGAGGAAAGTTATTAACAGGATGTTTTTATTTAGGGACTCAAGACTTCACTTTCTGCTGTGTCTTGACTAACTTCTTTTTGTCTATTTATACGTATAATAAACAATTATTTTTTTCATATAATCAATACTAATTCAATAGCTAGTGACTGAAAAGCACCACTTGATTGTCTCCTCTGACTTCTTGGATATGGCAAACATTTTAGATGAGAGATACAGAGCTCAGTTAAGTTAGACTAAAGCTCTTCAGATTTCCAGTGCAGAAGTCAGAAAACCTAAATATGCCTACCTAAAAGTTGAAGGTCTATGCTGACTTATTTATCCAGACTATTCACACATAAAAAGACTATACTAGCAGTTGTCCTGGAAACAGTACAAAGAGAATAAATTCATTAATTTACAATTGAAAGTGAAAGTCATGCAATTTGAATCCTAGTTCCATGATGGCATCTAACCTGTTAGATCTCACAAGGAGAGTCGCATATATGAAATCAAGTCCTTGGTGAACAAATAAAGTAAAGAATTAAAATGTGCTGCTATGATAACTGTGACAGTACATCAATAGTTCCTTAGCCCTTTGGAACAGTTTCTGATGATTGTTAAAAATATTATCTGTATTAGTATTATCAACTTCTCCACTTAATAGATGCAAAATATATACTGAATAATTAGTCCAGAGCTGTTTCATTTTATCAGATACTGCCTCACTTCATCTTTTCTTGCATACACCAACTTTGCTGACTTACAAGACAATATGTGGTGGATACATTGTCTCAGCATCAGTTATGTCCCCACATCTTCAGTATATAACAGAACTAGAATAGTGTATTGGATTTTCATGGAAAGGTTTTCATAGTGAGGAGAGCTACAGAGGTGACTTCTGTGAGAAGATGCCAGGAGTTTCCCCCATGTCCAATAGAGCAAATGTCAGCTAGCTCCAAGACAGACCCACTGCTGGCCAAAGATGATCCCATCAGCAATGGTCGTAGCGCCTCCGTGATAACATAAGAAGAGGAAAAAAACTGCTACACAACAGCAGCCACAAGAGAAAAGTTAGAAGATGTGAGAGAAACAATTATGCAGACACTATGGTCGGTGAACAAGAAGGGGGAGGAAGTGCTCTGGGTGCTGGAGCAGAGATTCCCCTGAAGCCCATGGTGAAGACCGTGGTGAGCCAGGCTGGCCCCCTGCAGCCCATGGAGGTCCATGGTGGAGCAGACACCCACTTGCAGCCTATAGAGGACTCCACGTCACAGCAGGTGGATGTACCCAAAGGAAGCTGTGACCCCATGGGAAGTCTGCATTAGAGAAGGTTACTGGAAAGACCTGTGGTCCTGTGAGGGACCCACACTAGAACAGTCTGCTCCTGAGGAACTGTATCCCGTGGACAGGACTCTCACTGGAGCAGTTTGTGAAAAACTGCAGCCCTTGGGAAGGACCCACCTTGAAGAAGTTTGAGGACTGTTTCCTGTGAGTGGGACCCCACACTGGAACAGGGGAAGAGCATGAGGAGGAAGGAGCAGCAAAGATGTGTGATGAACTGCCCATAACCCCCATTCCCCATCCCCCTGTGCCATGAAGGGGGAAGATGGTAGAGAATTCAGGAGTGAAGCTGCACCTGGGGAGAATGGAGGGGTGGGGGAAAGGTGTTTTAAGATTTATTTTTATTTCTCATTATCCTACTCTGATTTGATTGGCAATAAATTAAACCAATTTCCCCAAGAGGAATCTGTTTTGCCCATAGTGGTATCCCTGCCCTTATCTTGAACCACAAGACTTTCATCATATTTTCTTCCTCCTGCCCAGATGAGGTGGGAGGAGTGATAGAGTGGCTTGCTGGGCACCTGGAATCCAGCCAAGATCAACCCACCACAAATGGAAACATTTTATACTGAAGAGATTTCTCCACATTATCTCTCCAGTCCCTGACACACATATAACTGAGTCCTTTTCTAAGAATCCCTGGTCAAATATTTAGCAAGGGAAAGGGCATTGTTATGCGTCATAGATATTTATCTGAACTGTTCTTCCTTTCTTCCTATAATGATTTTTTGATGACTTTGAATTTTATTAGTTCTGATTTATCTCCTTCTGCCATTTTTTTTTATATGTTTAAGTGTCCATGATGCTGTAAATAGTTTTGCTGCTCCTAACATGAATATTGAATAGTGTCCTATAAAAGCTATTAGATCATATCTTTTCTGAGGTGCGGAGCTGTAATTTTATACTGACATTTTTTAGCATGACGAGACAGGAGTTTATGTTGCTTACCAAACACTGGAAGACCTGAGGGCTTAGGATGTGTTTTGATCACGTCTCTTCTGTCTTGTCTGGTAAGTACATCCCATGGTTATGAAGGTCTGCTGAAATGAAAAGAAATATTATATACAGGCTGAAGTCAATTTCATCTTCTTTGTATGAATTCATACAGAAGAATATAGATATGCTGAAAAAGTAAAAATGCACTGTATATAATTAGAAGCCTTCTTTACTGTCTCTGAAATGGAAAGCAGAGTTCAGCATAACTAGACCTTATCCTCATTAAGACTTATGATAATTAATTAAAGAAGTAATTCAGTTTTCTCTATTGAAGTGTGACAGTATATTCCTTTCAGATTATAGTAGTGTTGTCCTAATTTACATGGGACCACCAGTCTAAAATTGTGGTGTGTATCAAGTCCAGCATCCAGCAAGAAATTATCTAGCAATTTCTGCAGGTATTTGGAGGGAAAGGAAAATTAAAAGTCCTCAGTAGTGGAATAAATCTTCAGTGGATATAATGGATGAAAAACATCCATAATAAAGTATAATAAAATAACTTAAAAGGTCTCTTCAATCTGAATCTTTTCTCTTGATTTTTGAAGTTTTGTCCCTAAGTGTAATCAAGGAAAACTTGTTTCTGATTTACTAAAACCTGATGAACATAGGCTGTTATTAATGGATAAAATATGTGCTATTCCCATTTTTCTTAAGCAATTCAGTAGGAACTCATATAAATTTATGTTAAAAACTGTAAGAACCAGTTGAAATTGTGTCACATTTAGGAAAATATTTCAAGGATTTCACAGTTAATTCACTATAGCTTTCTGATATGGATACAGAAAGTAAAATCCTGTTCAAATCAGATGATAACATGAACACATTATGGTATAACTGATATAATCACCTTGCATGCTCTAGGAATAAAATATACCTCATAGAGAAGAAAATTAAAGTATTGTAATAAGCTGTAGGAACAGTAAAAATTCTTGGAAAGACTTGAATAATTATAGCATCATCTTGCTTGTGGCAAAATGCTTCAGCATCTGTCATTATGATGATGACATGAATGTGTGATATATAGGTATTGTTATTGCATATTCAGTGCTAGTATCAAATTGTGTTTATCCTATGATATTTTACTACTCTTTACATTATTTACAATGTAAAAAATGTGAAGTAAGTTTAAAACATCGAATGTTTATAACCTTTAATGTCAATGGCAAATAAGTACTTATGTAACTTGCAACATGCAGTGGTCTCTACAATGTGAAATGAGCAAAAATAAATTTTCAGTAATAGCATGAATATTTAAAAAACATATTCTAAGACTGTAGAGATAACAATGTTGAGATAATGCTGTGAAACTCATTAATATATGCATTAATGAAATTAAATTTCACATTTTACAGACTCCTTAAAACAGTTTTCTCTCTTTTATAACCTGTTTACAGAGGTTACATTAAAATCACATTCTACTAATATATTTTATAGCACATAATCCCAAGTACTTCTAAGAGCAAAATGAGATTAAAATTTAAGAAAAATTATTTAATTTCATCCTTTGAACTTATCTCAGTTAATATCTAGACACATTAAAATAAATAAGGACCAAGGTACAAGATTCATATAAGGAGTATGCACGCATTAAAAAATGTATGTGTTGAATATAGATATTTATGTATGTCTATATGTGTTCTGAAGTGTATGTTATGCCAGGACTGTAGGCTTGACTGCTTTACTCTTAAACATTTTCACCTCTCTGAAGCAGTTTGACATCCTCCAATAAAGCAGGAATAGTCTTTGAAAAAGAACTAGAGTTAAGATAAGAACAAATTATACTGCAGGAAAGTGTTTTACTACTTTTTTCTCAATGTGCTCTTGCCCTTCAGTTGTTGCTATAGAAATGCAGCAGATGAGGAGAATATCAGGGCTTTATAGATAGGAAGTTCACTTAAGCCAATCAGTGATCTTCCCATTTAGACTTATCATGATTGCCTCCATGTCCTTAACTAAAAAAATACAAGAATGGGTGTGTTGCCACAGGAAAGTTTAAGAACACATTGCTTTCCTTCATGTCCACAAGGCAGCTTGCCCAGTGTCCTAACACAATAGAATTTCTAATCAAACTCTTAAGTGGATTATATAGCTCACTGAACCTGATTGAGCTATGGTATCCTTCTTTTCTTCCTTTGATTCTCTAAATCCCTACTGCATTCTAAACAGCCACATGGCATAAACTATAGCTATCTCTGAAACTTACCCATTTTATTTGGCTCAAAGACCTGCTTGCTTTCTCTCTCTCTCTCCCATGTGCAGTCTCCTATTTCCCTTCTTCCTTTATTTTTTTTTTTTTTTTTCAGTCAAATTTTCCCCTACATGAAGAAATTTCTTAAATAAATCAGGAAAATGAAAATTTCAGCTTAATTTGATCCTTTAGATGTAGGAGGGGAAAAAAATACATGAGAAAAAAATGAGTTTATTTCTATCTTGGAGAAAAAAGATTGCCTAGAAAGACGTTTTTATTTCAATGTATAAAATTACAGTGTATGCATATGTTTGCAGTGATCTTTCCTTGTTAGAATGTCAATTTCTAGATACAGTAATTCTAGGAAAGTTATACAAAAAACACTGAGATAAATACATTAGTTGTGAAAAGGACATCTTCTTTTGACATTTTGATAATACAGTTTTCTTTTTGACCTCTGGCTGGATTTTCCCTCACATTCACTTATATCTATATTTATATGCATTTGTAACTCAATTTTCATTATATCAGCATAGTCTCCTATAGAGAAATACTTAAAGGTTAAATGTGAAACTATGTCACAGAAACAACAAATATATTCCACCTCTGATTTGTGATATACTTAAAACCTTCAGACCTGAGGCTTAATTCAATGTCTGTTGATGTAATTGGAAAGAGTCACATTAATTTTAATAGAAACAGTACTTTGCCTATGAAACCAAGCATTTGTGAGCTTAGGCAAAGGAGTAAACCTGATGCAAAGCTATGGTTCCTGTCTGCAATTTGTCAAGTGTCATTATCTATTTTGTTCTGGCCATTTTGTGCATCATAACAGAGTTACTGCTTTGACGTTTCATGTCATCTTTATACTTACATATGAACTTTACCATTCACACTATAATATTATGGTTTCTAAATTAAACTACATTGCATTTTCAGAGCATTGGTGTATGTAGTGTCAAAAATATATCTTTTTCAAGAATCATCCTTCTAACTTTATTGAAGTAAACAAATGACAATATCTTGTTACTTTCCAGAAGTGAACGGTCCAGCCATGAGGCAGTGTAAGACTTCTTGTTTGTTTCCTTTGCAATAAAGTAAAAATCCTCCCTTCTTTGACCTCTCATTTACCAACTTTATTTAATGTATTTCCTTCTTCTATGTCCTTTAGCTTTAGACACCACAATTTTATCTTCTTTTATTTCTTGATCTGACTTCCTCATGACCGTTTTATAAAACAGTACCTTTTGCTCAAAGGCATCCCCGTTAAAAATATTTTTTCCTTACAGATCTGGGTCATAGTTCACTTTTAACATCTATGACATTCTGGTAGCAGTTTGGTCACACTAGGTGGTGCTGGCACATACAATCTTTTTCCACAAAGTATGATAATTTATTCTTAAATAGTAAGGGATTTTTCCTTTTTTGATGGAAACTCCATCTTTTTTTTTTGGTGGGGGGACCTGTGGAAAGCATCAAGGATTTTCATGATTATGCTTCTTTCTTTGAAACAGGTTTTATTGTACAGTTTGATCCTGGAAAATATAAATGGCTAGGAACCAGTAGCAAAACAAGTATAAGTAACATGATGTCAGGAAAAAAAAAAAAAAAAAAAAAAAAGAAAAATATATGTTTACTATCAGTACACCTGCCAATCACTGTAAAAAAAGCACAGTAAATTAATAAATTCCATACTGCTTCAGGTATAATTTATGCTGTTTTCTGTATTAGATCTGTCAAGTGGAACTATGTCAGACAATCAACATTAAAAAAGAATTAATAATCTTTCTAGTTTACTTTTTTGTTTTGTTTTGTTTGTTTGTTTTTATTTTTTTTTTTTTTTAAAGCTAATATATCATTTCTGTGATCAGTAGGGACAGCAGCAGCAAGCAGCAGTAGTCACAAGACTCTGGAATATTTCTAAATTCTGTAAATTCTTCTGACACTGCCCAATGGTAGATGCTTAATTAAATGGTATAGGAAATAGGATGTGTACTGTATAAATCCTTACTGATTTATCATTCCGAAAACAGCTTATGACTAAATTTTGCCAAGCTATATGTGTACCCAAGCCATTATGTATATTATATTATTATTTCATATAATCATAGCTAACTATATGCCCAAATATTTCTGTGTTCTTGCTTAAATCATTTAATCAGTTGCTTGATAATTTAATTAGGTATTACCTATTTGGATAATGAGTGAGAAATAGTGAATAACTACTATTCACCTCCTCCATTCATTCATGATTTTAACCGTCTATACCAAAGTCTCCCTGACCTAGCTTATTTTCATAAGTTGAACTGCTTAGCACAGCTAACATCCCTATGCCCCAAGGTAAGAAATACTTCTGAATATAAAAATTTCTTCTGTTTCTGTTAAAGTCTTTTTTTTTTGGATAAATATACAGGTCAGAAGAATTGCATATAGGATTGAAAGTGCTTACAAACCATACATTAAACAGGAATAAATAATCTTTCTAATTTGTTTTCATTTTTTTTCTTTTCTTTTTTTTTTTTTTTAAAAAAAAAGTGAAGATATCATTTGCCTCTCTGATGTTGAACACTGAGTTAAAATTTTCAGAGAACTGTCAACAGTAGTTTCAGGATCACTTTCATGAGAAGTAAGAGCTAACTTTCAGTCATTTTTTCCTCAGGCATATTACCTTGCACTTATCAACACTGAATTTCATCTGCTGTTCCATCAGCTACACGCGTTGCATTTTCAAATCCTTCTGCAAGTCTGTACCATCAGCTTCAGATTTGTCCAGCTGGAAAATTTACAAGTTTTGTTCCCCTCTCCAAGTCATTTAAGAATAAGTTTAAAAAAGAACAACTCACATGGATTCTTGGGTGAAGCTGTTGTATCTTTTTAGCCTCTTTTGTTCTTGGATTAATTTTTTTGTGCTATTGATTGTATCCAAGAGGATTTTGGCGAGTGTCTTGTTATGCTAAATCCTTCCCACAGCAGTGCCAAGTCTATGATCCTGGCCAAGTAGGGAGTAAGGAAAATGGGGAAGAAGAACATGTTTCTGTGATCAGTGGGAGAGCAGCAGCAGTAGTCACAAGACCTTGGAGCACTTCTAAATTATGTAAGAAGTGGGGGAGTTGACTATATTATTTATAGGACTTGGAGGGCAAGAATCATGAGGTTCATGAACACGGAAACATCAAAGCTAGGAATATAGGTGGGGTGGCACTGTGATACTGTGTAGTCAAGGGCAAGGGAGAAATGTGACAAAATCCAGAGGGCTGGGCAGTTAAGAGGGAGCCTAGCGTGGTGGCCAAATTAAGAAACTATTTGGAGAAGAGTGGACATGTTTGAAAGGTTATGAATAAAGTACTTGGGAAGTTTGAGATTTTGAGGACAGGGAGGGAAGGTCAGCCATTTAAGACCTTTCCTTTGGAAAGTGTTGTAGAGCACAGGACTGTGAGATCTCAGCTCAGAGGCAGTAGGAAGAAACAAAATGGAGCTCTGAGATGAATCAGAGCAACCTCAGCACCACATCTTGTTGTGGGGTGTCAAAGGGATCCATCTTTAGATGGATCTAAAGGTATGAAAATCCCTTAGATTTTCCACAAATATTTTACATAAGCAGTCCCAGGGTTTACTTAAACAGAAAAATAATATAAACCTACTATATTTTTTAATAGTCCTGCAGTGTTAATTTACTGTTTGTTTTGTTTTATTTTATTAACAACCTCTCTTATAAAAATAAATAGAAACCTTTTTCATGATCTAACTAGCATTATCTTATTTTTCTTTCCTTTCCTAATAGGTTCAGACTATAAGTGAATTAGTGTTTTACCTTCCTTTTTCCTTCTCAGAAAATTTATAGGAACTTGGAGTTTTGAATCTTCATTATAAAATATAGCACCAAGCTGTAAGAAAATGTCCATGGAAGTTAAAACTCAGAAAACTTCAGAAATTTCAGAGGACTTACTTCTGTCAAAAAGGCAGATAGATCTGCAGCACTTGGGGACGAACAGTTGTATTTAATAACAGAGAGAGATGGAGAGCCTGAGCAGGAAAGATCACTTTTTGACAAATGATAAGCTTCTGAGTTTTCATGAACTAGCCAGATGGGGTTTTCATATGTTTTTACAGTAGTTTGGTCTTAGAGATTAGAGAACTGGAGGGTGACTGACCCTGAGAGTAGGGTTGACTGGCATTATTAATGAAGTGCCACAATCCTGCTGGGAAACAACATGCACTGTATTGCTGTTTCTGCTCATATGTCACTGTGGCTAAAAGAGTCAAGGACCCCAAACCAGAGGAAAAAAAGATAGGACAGTGCATTCTATATTTATAGGGTGATAATACATTCTGGTCAATTTCTGTGATGCTCTTAACTGGCATAATTCCACCAAACTGGTTTACATCAACCAAGAATCTGAATATTCAGTTTTGAAAACTGAGCTGGAAAGGGTTCCCATTTTACAGCATTAATGTGAAAAACTTTGTAAATAATATCTAAAACAATGAAAAGCCTTAGTCCCACAACTCATATAAGCTTCATTTTCTTGGTTGAGAATATTTGTTTTAAAAATATTTGTTTTAGATTTGACTGGCTTCAGATCCTCTGGTGGGTTTTGGGGGGACAAAGAAGGAAACTGAGGGTGGATTTAATTTGTTTTCACCAGTGCTACTCAGTATACTGTGTAATATGGAGCACCCACTGGGTGGAAAATTTTGCCAGAAAGTATCTGAGATTGAACAGTCAGAGTAATTTAACATCTGTGGTTTAGCATTTTTGTGAGTCATTTATTAAATGCATTTAAAAATATGTTTTCCTTCTAACGTACCTTACTTGTGTCATTATCTGTTTTCTGTAATGCACTAATTAAAAAGGGATCTAAAAAAAAAAAAAAAAAAAAAAAAAAAACAAAACTAAAAGAACAGAGTTCAGCATCCCAGTGTGGATCAAGAAGCAAGAGCAATGCACACTCTGAATCACTGCAGTCTGATCAGAATGATTGCCTTAGTGATTTATTTGCAACTTTATTTGAGAAAGATGACACAATAAAAATCTCTGAAATGCAGGGGAAGTTATATCCCAGTGAGGGACTTCTGCTCTGACCTCTTCATCAGTATTATGGACTACAACGCAGTTTTCTTAGAAATTAGTTACATTGAAAGACAGAACAATTCAAATCAAACAGGGGTATGAATCAAAGATTTTGTAGCATATGAATGGTATAAACAATATTTAAGAATGACAGGATAAGTAAAAATATTAAATACTCCCTTTGGTCTCCAAAGTAGGATCACCTATAGTTTTATAATTAGCATACTAATTATATGTGTGAATTTATCTGCTAGATAAACTTTAAAATATATTTAAGTTGAACCAAATATTTCTTTTGAAAACCATTTCTTTTTTTTTTTTTTTTCAGTTGATCCTTTTTTATTATAGGTAGAAAATATGAACACATTACTAAAAGCTTCCAACTACCAAAATAGGAAAAATTGGCATTCTTTCATTCTAAAGTGAATTTACCTGAATCAGAGTGGTTTATACATCATCAGGTGCCCCTGTCTTCACTGTCATCTGTGTTACCTGCCGTTGACACCCTTAGGGTGTGTGTCACCTCAGCCTGGTGCAGGTGCTCACAGTCGATGACTGAAGCAGGTGTTCCTATGCCCTGGGCCCTGCAGCTTGGTGGCCCCATCAGGGACAAGTCAGTTGGAGCCAGTTGGAGCCAGTTGGAGCTGATTCCCCACCGCCATGCTCATGTAACTGTCACTGTCTGCCGGGAGCTGCCGCTGTTCAGACTGGGCTTATGGCATGATAGACTCCATCCTGGTGGCCTGGTACTTTCCTGATGGCCAGGGCTGAGGCTGCCCCAGTACCCCCTGACTGCTCTGTTCCTTCATGGGCTATGGCACAGGCCCTGGCTGCCTGGCCCTGCCCTGCCTTCCTTCCTGGGGAGCCCCCCAAACTTCTGTTCCCTTGGGGAGCCCATGCTGTGCCCTGACAACCCACTCCACTGTGATCATGTTTTTGCTGATGAGGACAGCACAGTGTTAATGGCTCTGGGCAACCCCCTCATACACCCCCATTATGCCTAAGGAAGATGGAGGTTTTCACCTTGGGATCCATGGGGACACTGGAGAGATGAGTACACCACCAGAGAAAGGAGTCAGATACTGGCAAGATATTTATTGTATAACAGTTTTAAATGTACTGTTAATAGGAACTGTCTGTATTAATTAGGTAACTGAGACCATCAGATTGCTTAAATATTAATTACACTAACAGTGAATTCTTGGCTTTGTATATATAATGTGTTCCTTTCTGTCCATAAGATTTTGATGTAACAGCACTAACATAAAAAGACCTATGAAGATTGTAAGAAATATTTTGGCAACAGTGCCCTACAAAAATTAGACTTTATCCTTCCTTTGAACAAAGCCCTCTTTCTGGTGTTTCATTCAGATTCTTAGTGGATATAGAGAACTATATTTGTTTTTCCAGGTGACTGAAGAAAGATGAGGAAAACTTTCAAAGAAGAAGAAACTTTTTCAGAAGCTCATTTTGAGCTGAATGTTGATAGAAAGATCAATACTTTATTACTGAAGAGAAATCTGATCCTTCAGATGCATGAACAGTCATACTGAAATCACTCATAGGAGAGCTGAGGCACAGGGAGAAAATAGTGAATGCTCTATACGCAACACAGATTTACCAGGTTCAAGAAGACTGTGCAGAAATAACAGTCTAGGAGAAAGGGTAGGATTGGGCTGCATTTCACAGAAATTGTCTTTTAAAAAATAAGCTGTCTCCAGCACAGTTTGGTAAACTTAAAAGCCATTAGTATTGTAAAATGTTTACAATTCTTAGGCTAGGTGTGTCAGTGGAGAATAAGTTTGTGTCAGCCTTCCATTTAGTTGAGTAGCAGAATATTATCCTGAAGTTCCCAGGAAACTAAGAGACTTCTTTTCCTATAGTTTTCTGTTTTCTAATTAAATTGTCTACTGCACTTTTACTGTAGTAAAATATAGAATAAAACCACATGTATAACAGTAATTTATTTTCTTCATAATCTTGCTTACCTGTTTTTCTCTTTTACCTTTCAAGACCCTTTCTCATTGAATAGAACATTAGCAGTTCCATTTATTTCAAAGAACGGGATGCTATGTACATGAATAAAGGTTTCATAAATGGGTCCAGATTAATGTGTCATTCTCTTATCATTATCACAAATGACTCAGAGTCTATGATTCACTGGAGTAGGAAGTACAAAATTAATGAGCTAAAGTTGTTTTACTTTATCGTCTCAATCCTTAGGGGTTTAGATGAATGAGAATAGGCAGAGGCATGGGCATTTTTAGGTAATGTATGCATGGCATCAAAGAAGAATCAATATGCAGAAGGATATTGCTACTACCTGAACTTTTTCCTTAGAACCCTCTGAAGTGTTAGACATCACAGAAAGGTAATATATTCAATTGCATTTTACTGCCAAATATAAGCTTTAACATATTGTCCTGACATTGCATCATATAAGTTCATATAGATATATTGCTGATGATAAAGTAGCAAGTACATTTCATACATTATTCTGCTAAAAAAGAAAACAGTGTGCAGCCTGCCATGATTTCCCATTAAAAGTTTAAAAAATTAGAAATACTCATTGATAATTAGATAATTAGGAAGTAGATTAGAAATCTCTAGAGAAATGCACTTAAACCTACAAGTATGTTACAATGTATCTGTTTGAATTAATTTCTGTGGTATAATTAGCATTATGTATTACCTTTACAGTTTTGATTAAAATGTGTAATCTGAGGTGCCATTAAGTCTAACACTTTGCATCTCACTGGATTCTTCATATAACTAATTAGTAGAAAGGTCGTAGTTCTCATTTTTCCAATATCAACATCCCATTAAGGAAGCAACTCGCTGATTATGTTGATAGATGTGGTAGGACACCATAGAGATTAAATTTTCAATTTCCTAAAGGGTGAATACAATTACAAATTTAGCAAAGCAAAAATCTGTGATTTAGTACATTACCTTTTTAAAGTTATGCCAATAAGAAAGAATTTTGATAGTTACACAAAGAAAAAACCCTGCTCTGATGCCAGGATTAAAATAAAAGTCTAATTACATGTCATTTACAAAGAATTTAAGAAGTTCAGTAATCCGATATGAAGTATACATAGATGAAATGCTACTTATCAACATTTTCAGTAAGTAACATTTAAGTACACAGACATTGCTAATGACAACATCAAATGAGAATATGCTTTCATGGTTTTCCATGGGATGGCCAGTTTTAAACAGGTGAAAATACCTAAATTTTATGACAGAAAACTTGAAAATTAGTTTGAATTAAAACCTTGGATGTAGTCTCATATTTTTTCCTCCTCCCTGTCTTCCACAATTTCTATGTATCTCACATTTCTCTTAATCTCAGCCTTTCCTATGATTCCTAGTCTTCTGGACAGTGTGATTTCCTATCGATTATCTCTACCATTCTGCCTTCTCCTGTCTTGTATTTCCTTAGCTTTCCTGTCTACTCACTTACATATACATGCAGAGTATAGTTTATTTTTCTGGAGCCACCTGTTTTCCCTCCAAAAGTAGTAAATGATGGTCATTCTTAAGTGAAGATAATCATACACACATTAACTCCTAAACTGTAATTGACTTCTCAGGTCTACTCTGAGGAAACAATTTATTTCTTCAATAAAAGAATGACAGTGACTTTAAAAATAGCGATTTTCCTTCCTAATCCTTATTAAAGTGTAGTTATATCATGAAGTTGGTTTGCCCAGTAGTCATTTACACAGCAACCAGATTTTTTATTGAAGAAATAAATTGTAAACCTAAATGTTTTCTGGAATTCTTTAGCTTGTAATGTGGAAGACAATTTATTCTAAAACTGTTAATGATTTCAGCAGAAGTCTCCTAAATACAAGTTAGGCACCCAGTAATCATTGTAGAAATGGCCTCAGGAGCCATTTTCTAATAATTGTCTGTGCCTGTTCTTTGAATAATGCTAAAATGTCTAAAATTTTATGCTCTTAATTAAGAAAGCTTGAAAAATTAACTAATTCCCCTTTCCCAACAAAAGGAGACATAATAAAACTATAGAAAGCTGGAAGCTAGAAACATCTTGGGATGGGATTAATTTATCTGGGATGGCCAGTTTGAGAGCAGCATTTGGAACTGATCTCCAGAGAGAGGGAAGATATAATATTGAGCACTGAATATTTGCAAATTTGTTAATATGGCAACTGTAGTCAATGACTGTCCATATATTTTACATAGAATTAAGCTCCCATGTAAGCAGATGATAGGGAAGTATGCCAGATTTAGACCTCCTCTGCTATATGGGATGTAAAGGAAACAATGTGAACCTTATTAATGAAAACAAGCTGTTTCAGCTTGTATATGCTTGTATATTTCTAAACTTCCATCTTAGAAATTCCCATTGTGTAACAGCAGGTCCTATTTCTGGGGCAGGGGCACCAAACAATGGAGAGATAGGCTGTTTGATTTCTTTATGTTTTACACAGGCATTGTCTGATTCACTGCTTGTAGGTACCTATCTGTCTCAACAACTAATGTTTGCCTAGATTTAGAATTCCTCTTTTAACCCACAAGGAGATAGGAAAGGCTGAAACAAAGTAACATTTTGAAAGGAATTTGTCTTGGATAACTTCCATTTTTATTTTACTTATGTGGTACTAGGGCAGTCTCACATCCTGAAAGGCTGAGATATTTACTGTTTATTCTTAAAGAGATGAGATATTCAGTGTCCTTTAGTACATACTTTTATTGGTGGTCTAATGATTGCATACTAAAGATTATGTATATAAATTTAAATTATAAATGCATTCTGAACTCTGTTCTTTTTGACATTGACTGAATCTGTTTCAGTTCTTTTTGGCAATTGCCTGGATGATGTTGTTAAAATGTGGTTTTCTTCCTATCCCTGTATCTAAACCTTGTTCATCCTGGCCCTCATTTGTGCTTCTTCGTGCCACAGCACCTCTTTCATCATTTCACTTTACAAAAAAGATTAAATTATTCCAGGAAGTGGGAGAGTAAATGCAATTGAATGGATATTTAGGAGGCCTGGATGTGCATGAATTGGCCCTCAGTACATATTTTGGCCCTACGCCTTTAGTCTTTAAAGCAAATTAAATCCTGAATGGCATTTCTCCAGGAAGCATGCTTGATGGAATCCAAATCCCAAATATTAAACATAGGCTGAATCTCTGTAACAATTTTTCTCTTCATAAATAATTTCAGGAGTTGTAACCATTCTTTTCAATGAATACCTAAGATTACAGTGCTCTCCTGGCCCAGAGGTTTAAAATGCTAGACTGAAGCTAAAGTAAAAATTGATGATACTAAACTGTGAGGAGTTAGTTACTATGTTCATCACTGGCTGGTGACTGTGTTAGGCTTCTGTAGTTAAAACACAAACAAGCAGGATAAGCAAAAAATATGAAACACAATATGGGTCTGTGATTGAGTTTGCAGCTTTAAGTCATCCTAAGGTACTTACCACAGGATTTCTAAGCAGTACATATGGGTTTAAAGGTTCTAAACAATTTATTAGAGAAGCAAGGGTCTAGAGCTCTTATGAAAGTTACTGTAGCACACCTACACTAAAATAATTTTATCTTGGAGCAGAAGTTACTAGCTAAAAGGTTCAAAACACTTTATGTCTTTTATGAACTTGAGTGGTGAACAAACCCTGATTTTATTTGAGTTTTCTCTATTGAATGTATGACCTTTTAAATATGAAGAAGTTGGTTAGCCTACACCTTAGCTGCAGATGTTTTCAGGAAATTCCTGAAATATTTTGACTGTATAATAATTCTGAGTGTTTATATAGGTATAATTCATAGGCTGGAACTCTGGACCAGAAAAAAAATCATGAGTAACTTAGGACATATTAAATATCAGAAAATAACAATTTGATAGATAATTTAATTTAGTGAGTACATTTGAAAACAGTAGACTAAAGGTTAAATTATCATATAATTTCTTAGATAAGCAGAGAAATCCTCTCTAATATCACTGACTAGTTTATAAATGTAGCTTATTTTTATCTGAGAGTAAAAGACTCAGATTCAGACAGACATGGAAAAACAAATATGTATTTTAAAGTTTATAAGTCCAGCATCTCAAGTAATGAAGTAATGAAAATAAGTTTTGGGGTTTTTTCCCTCTAAAACTTAGTATCTATAAAGGTAGTTAAACTGAACAAACAAAGCCTTCCATTCCCTCTTAAAATAGTACAGTCTTTCACCAACTCTATAAGAAAATTATGATTTGGTTTTTTCTGCCATATAAAACTCAGATTACAGTTTTGGTAAATTTTGGGATACTCATTAGAAATCTGTTCCTTATCTCACTGCTATTAGTGGGACTGAGGTGTAGTTGAATAATAGAAATAGTTCACAACCTGAACTTATATAGGAGTAGGGTGTTGCCAAAGATGGAAGGATCAAACACTTGGAAATAGGGGAAAGGGAGATGTGAAACACCCTTTTTGTTGGCAGTCAGCAGTTACACCAGGTCAATATGAAGACAACTGCACCCTGAATTAAAGTGCTTACTGTAAGAGTAAGTAGAAGGAGAGTGTCTACTCCTTTTGAGGGTACCTGGTCAAAGGAGACATAAACAAAAACATACAGAGACAAACTTCACTAACACATGGTAATAGAGGTCATGAAGAGAACAAAGTTGGTCAGTGGCATGAAATGGTAAGGATATGTAGGGTGTGAAAATGTTTATTTTTTAATTCGGAATATGATAAAGAAAGTCAGGGAGACAAACACAGAGACATAAAACCTGGCCAATTAATGTTAACACGCAATAGCCAGAAACAAACCTTGTCAGTCACACTAACTAATGGGCTATCAAGAAACTGTAGGCAAACTGGGACTTTGCAATGGATGAAGATGCAAACCTGAGGGTCCAAGATGTTGGAAGGGTGAGTGAGACGGTGTCAAATGATGAGGCAATGTACAGGGCAAGGAACAGAGAGGACGGTAGGCAGAAAAGAGTATAAAAGGAGTCAACTGTGTGTAAATCAGTGTTGGTCAGTACAGTTGTCTGGCTGAGCCCTGTGTCTGATCAGTACAGATCCGTCCTGTCTTCTTATATCTTCTTATTAGATCTTAACTCTCTCTCTGTGTAATCTCACTCTATCCCATGTGTATGTGCTTCAAGGACTCAGTACTAGATGCTGAAAGGACCTCTGTGTGTGAGAGTGAAATTTGTTGTCACCTACTGGAGTCAGGCTGGGGGGGTGGGCTGCCCTGAACTGTGGTGTCAGCTACTAGAAACAGTGGGGTCTCAGAATCAGCAATTGGAGTGAGTGGAGGTCTTTAACCCCCAGCCACTGGGTTGGGAATGCTGTGTATCCCCAAAACCAGCTAATGGGAGGGCAAGAGTGAGGTGAGTGAGCGGCTCAATGCTGGTGGTTGGAACTCTATATCATAGACTTAGAATGTGGCCAGAGAAATCCCATCCTGAGAGTTTTCCTTTTTCTTTTCCTGTCATAAATACATAAATACATACATATGACAAAATGTCTTTTATATATGTGTGTGCATGTCTGTGTGTGTGTATACACACATTTATATGCTTGTAAAAATTTATTAAATTCAGCAAAGGTGCACCTGTTAAACAGATTTAAAGATTTTATAGGCAAAAATTTTGCAAGTTAAGTTGTAAGACCAACTGAGTGTATAATGTTATGACAAGGTATTTGGGAAACTCTTATTGATTATGTTTCAGTAGTTCAGACCACAATTGTGGTAAAATTTCCTCCCTTGACTAGCATAATATTGTTCTTCATGTCCATGCTGCTAAATAAAAGAGTCAGAGAATCAGGTCATATACTCAATTTCTTCTCAATCACACCACTTGTTAGCTCACTGTCTGGATATGTTTTGGATGCCTCTATTTATCTGTCTCCAAGGCAAAGCTTGTATGTTTCTGGGGATAAATCTCAGGAGGTAGTACTCTCAGATAGTTGTTTCCTTCTTGTGTCCTACAAAAGTTTGCACACTCAGACATGCCTCATGCTGTCCTATCACACACCTGAGTATGCAACGTATACCTCCAATTCTATGTTATGAAAACATCAGTTTCCTGGGGGGACAACATAGTCTACATTTTATTGGAGGCACACCAAAACAGAAAAACACTAGATAGTAATTGTGTGCATGGAGCACCTCATGTGGCCCATAAGAGATTCAGGCCCAAACATAGAGTATGGAGATGGCCCGTGCTGCTCTGGAGAGGACCATCACTGAGTAGTGCGCGCAGGCTGTTGCACTTGGACTCAGGGTCATACACCTTTCTTTGATGTTCTTATTTAGTGCTAGTGCTATAGACAGAGGACAATCAGTGTTAACAAGGATAAGAAAAATTTGCCCACACAATGCAAAACCATGCATTTTTTTTTTTACAGTTCTGTGTCACAGAGATAACAAGCAGATTCTTATTTTTATTGCCCTCCCAGTTCAAAGGAGTAGAAAGTCTGAAAACTCATGTTTATGTTTCTAAAGTGGAATATGTTAAATGTTATGAAATACTTTTTAAAAATGAAGTCAGAAAATGATTTAAAATGCTATTAGTAAACATATAAGTGGGAATTAAAGGGCAAAGAGTATCTATTCTGACAAAATAAGCATTTTCATGGAAACCACTCTCTTTATTTGAAGTTACAACACTTTGGTAAATAGTAGCAAATGCTTTTGAGGACTAGATGTAATATATCTCAGTTTTCATAGCACAACTTCTCCCTTCTGACTACTCCACTCTCTGAACAATAATACTGGCTCATCTTGATATTAACGTTTGGCTTGTCTGTCCATATGTCCATGAAACAAATACTTTAGAGTAGTTTTAAACCTCTGATGACCTACTTATGAAATTATGACCTCGACAATAAGCTGGCTGGACTTACAAACAGAGTTTTAAACTAGATTTAGCAGTGAGTAGGGGTTGTGTTCTAAATACTGGAGAAGAGCCAGGGGCTGCTGAGGAAGTGTCCTGATTCAGGCTGGAATAGAGTTCATGTTCATTTTGGTAGCTGGAGGAGTGCTGCAGCACACTGAGACCCCAGGGGCTCCCCAGGTCCTAGTTCCCTCACCTGTGCGTGGGGGTGGGGGGAGCACAGCTGGAGTGCTGGACCCGGATTGGCCGATATCCCATGTCATGTGACATTGTGCTCACTATATAAAGGCAGGAGTGGGCTGGGAGGGGCTCTCACTTTTGGGAGAGTTGCTGTGGGGCCTTTGTGTTGGGGATCACCAGCCAGGAGCAGGTGGGTGTCAGTCAGCGGGTGGTGAGCAGCTGTATTGTACGTTACCTGCTGATACTGCTGTCAGCATTTTGTTCTGTTACTGTTATTAAACTGTTTTTATCTCAACCTGTGAGTCTCCCTTTGTCCCATTCCCTCCTCATTGCCAAATCAGGGGAGGGTAGGTGAGCAACGGCATGGCATTTAGCTGCTGACCGGGCTCAAATGACAACAGTCCTTTTTGACACACAACGTGGGGCACGAAGGGTTGAGATAACAGAATTGATCTGTGTGTGCTATCAAGTTTATTATACTGCTGACAGTCTACCCTCTTATAATGTCATTTTCTTGGCACCTAAAATCATGGGGTTTGTTGCTGCAGTTGTGTTATACATCACATTACTTACCGTATGTAGTCCCCATGATACTGCTTATTACCCATGGGAATTGGATTAAGAATTTTGCTTTGCTGTTTTATGTAACACTAATCTACAGCATGATAAAATCGTCGGTCCTGGGAGTAGTGGGGCATTTGTACTCAGCGTGGTCATTGTCTGTGTACACCGGGGGGCACCTACTGGAATGGGTTAGTAACTACACCTTCCACCTTTTCTCCTCGGAGAGCCCACCCACGGGGGAGATACCTTCTTCCATCTTCCCCTTCTCCAAGCTACTTAAAAGTATACCTGAGAATGCTGAGAACTCTGAATATCCATGGAATGCTCATATTAACGTTGTTGTCTTGTTTCTGGAAGCTGTAGTGTTCCTGAATGTGGTTCAGGTTCTGTTTCAGCTTAAGCAACTGTTTCTGAATACCACCCAGGGGTCTACCCAGGTGTTGGAGAGTTATGAGTGGCTGGGAGTGTGGGGTAGCATGGGCAAGTACCTAGGACAGTGGGGACTTCCAGTGTTTTGGAAGTTCACCCCTGACCAAGTGCAGGATCCTGAGAAACTAGTAAAATATTTAGAGAAGGTGTGCTGTCATCCTGACACCTCAAGAGAGACGCAGATCATTGCAACGTGCTGGGGTCTGGCCCATGCCTACTGAACCCTGCTTGCCACTATGCACTATCCTCAAAAGGAAGATGTTTCTGCATCTGAGAGCAAAAAAAACAGCACTGCAACCACTCTGACACCTCTACCAGACACTGCAGCCACTCCAACTAGGGCAAAAGACACTGCAGCCAATCCAACCCCTATGATAAGTACCGTGGGTGAACCAGAGAATCAATCCACAACGGTGTCAGTTGCTCCCATATAGAAGAAGAAATACACTAAAAAAATCCCCTCGCATTGTAAAAGATGATGGTGAACCAGGGCCATCACAAGAACATGAGGAGGAGGCAGAGCCAGTGGTAAATACCCGATCCCTATCCCTGAGTGAACTATGAGACATGCGAAAGGATTTCAGCTGCCATCCAGGTGAACACCTCCTTACCTGGCTGCTCCGATGCTGGGATAGCGGTGCCAACAGTGTGGAATTAGAAGGTAGAGACGCCAGGAAACTGGGATCCCTGTCCAGGGACACAGGCATTGACAAGATTATTGGAAGAAAGACACAAACGCTCAACCTTTGGAGATGAATACTGTCAGGCATGAGGATCAGATATCCCTTCAAGGAAGATCTTATGTGTCATCCAAGTAAGTGGACTGCCATGGAGAGAGGTATCCAATACCTGAGGGAACTGGCTGTGTGGGAAATGGTTTATTATGATACAGATGATGCACGGCTACCAATCAGACCCAGATGAAGTCTAATGCGCTCAGACCATGTGGCAGAAACTTATACGGAGTGCTCCATCAACACATTCGAATGTATTAGCAGTATTGGACTGGAGAGACGAAGAGGGACCAACTATGGATGACTTGGCTAGCCGACTCCGACACTACGAAGAAAGTCTCTTTTCTTCCATCGTCGCGGCTGTGGAGAAACTGTCACAAGAAGTCCGACAACTCAAAGAGGACATGTCCTACTCTCCACCTCCACAGACTGTCTCAGCTATCAGGAGCAAATGACTCCCTACTCAAGCGAGACTGTATACACCACAGAGGGAACCTATGGTATTACCTGCGTGACCATGGAGAAGACATCAGGAAATGGGATGGGAAACCTACCTACATCCTAAGAGAGTGGGTTTGAGAGTTGGAAGGAAGAATGGCTACAAATCAAGGTTCTTCCAGGAGAAGAGCCGCTCCAGTCTCCACTAATCAGTTACCCAAACCTAATAGAAGATTTGACTTTGCTCCTGATCCTATGAGGAGAACATACAAGTCGTACTTATAGGAAGTGAGTAACCAGGATGAGACAGATTCGCACAGACCGCGTTGACGCCTTCATCGATAATGGATACTCTGACCAGCATTAGAGGAGCCCCGCCTCCAGCCAGGTGGAGGAGAGGGACAACCATATTTACTGGACTGTGTGGATTCAATGGCCTGGCACATCTGACCCCCAAGAGTATAAGGCTCTGGTGGACACTGGTGCCCAATGCACCCTGATGCCATCGAATTTCCAAGGAACAGAGGCTATCTGTATCTCAGGAGTGACAGGAGATTCTCAACAGCTGACTGTGTTGGAGGCTGAGGTGAGCCTAACTGGAAATGAGTGGCAAAAGCACCCTGTTGTAACTAGCCCGGAAGCTCCCTGTATTCTTGGAATAGGTTATCTCCAAAGAGGGTATTTTAAGGACCAAAAAGGGTACCGGTGGGCTTTCGGTATAGCTGCCTTGGAGACAGAAGAAATCAAACAGCTGTCCACTCTGCCCAGGCTCTCAGAGGATCCTTCTGCTGTGGGACTATTGAAGGCTGAAGAACGGGTGCCAATCGCTGCTACAACTGTGCACTGACGGCAATATCGCACCAACAGAGACTCTGTAGTTCCCATCCACCAACTGATTCATCAACTTGAGAGCCAAGGGGTGATCAGCAAGACTCGCTCACCCTTCAACAGCCCCATATGACCAGTGCGGAAGTCTAATGGAGAGTGGAGACGGACAGTGGACTATCACTGTAGTCACACCACTGCTAAGTGCTGCTGTGCCAGACATGCTACAGCTTCAATATGAATTAGAGTCAAAGGCAGCCAAGTGGTATGCCACAATTGATATCGCCAATTCATTTTTCTCCATCCCTCTGGCAGCAGAATGCAGGCCACAGTTTGCTTTCACCTGGAGGGGTGTCCAATACACCTGGAACAGACTGCCCCAGGGGTGGAAACACAGTCCCACTATTTGCCATGGACTGATCCACACTGCGCTGGAACAGGGTGAAGCTCCAGAACATTTACAATACATTGATGACATCATTATATGGGGGAATACAGCAGAAGAGGTTTTTGAGAAGGGAGAGAAAATAGTTAAAATTCTTTTGAGAGCTGGCTTCGCCATAAAACGGGGTAAAGGGCCCTGCACAGGAGATTCAATTTTTAGGAATCAAATGGCAAGATAGACGTCGTCAGATTCCAATGGATGTGATTAATAAAATAACAGCTATGTGTCCACCAACCAGCAGAAAGGAAGAACAAGCTTTCTTAGGTGTGATAAGCTTTTGGAGAATCTGGAGAATGCATATTCCAAATTACAGTCAGATCGTAAGCCCTCTTTATCAAGTGACCCAGAAGAAAAATGACTTTTTATGGGGCCCTGAGCAAAAGCAAGCTTTTAAACAAATAAAACGAGAAATCGTTCATGTTGTAGCCCTTGGGCCAGTTCGGGCAGGACATGATGTTAAAAATGTGCTCTACACTGCAGCTGGGGAGAATGGCCCTACCTGGAGTCTTTGGCAGAGGGCACCAGGGGAGACTCGGGGTCGACCCCTGGGATTCTGGAGTCGAGGATATAGAGTATCCAAAGCCCGTTATACTCCAGCTGAAAAAGAGATACTGGCAGCATATGAAGGGGTTCGAGCTGCTTCAGAAGTAATTGGTACAGAAGCACAGCTCCTCTTGGCACCCTGACTGCCGGTACTGGGCTGGATCTTCAAAGGGAAGGTCCCCTCAACACACCATGCAACTGATGCTATGTGGAGTAAGTGGGTCGCACTCGTCACACAGCGGGCTCGAATAGGAAATGCCAACCACCCAGGAATACTAGAAGTAATTACAAATTGTCCAGAGATCAAAGGCTTTGGAATGTCACCAGAGGAAGAGATGACCCGAGTGGAAGAGACACCGCCATATAATGAGCTACCAGATAATGAGAAGCGATATGCCTTATTTACCGATGGGTCCTGTTGCATTGTAGGGAAACTTTGGAAGTGGAAGGCTGCTGTGTGGAGCCCCACATGACGGGTCACAGAAGCTGCTGAAAGAGAGGGTGAATCCAGTCAATTTGCAGAGGTGAAAACTATCCAGCTGGCCTTAAATATTGCCAAGCAAGAAAAATGGCCAGTCCTTTACCTCTACACTGACTCATGGATGGTGGCAAATGTCCTGTGGGGGTGGTTGCAGCAGTGGAAACATAGTGGCTGGCAGCGTAGAGGCAAACCCATCTGGGCTGCTGATTTGTGGCAAGATATTGCTGTTCGGATAGAGAACTTGGTTGTGAAAGTACGCCACGTAGATGCTCATATACCCAAAAATCAAGCAATGGAAGAACATCAAAACAACCAAGTGGACCAGGATGTAAAGATTAAGGTGGCCCAAGTATATCTGGACTGTCAGCATAAGGGTGAAAAATTTATGGCTCACTAGGCCCATGACTCCTCAGGCCATCAAGGAAGAGACGCAACATATAGATGGGCTCGTGACCAAGGGGTGGACTTAACTATGGACATTATATCACAGGTTATCCATGAATGTGAAACATGTGCTGCAATGAGGCAGGCCAGGTGGTTAAAACCTCTTTGGTATGGAGGGAGATGGTTAAAGTATAGATATGGGGAGGCCTGGCAGATTGTTTACACCATGCTCCCACAAACTCGACATGGCAAACGTTACGTGCTTACAATGGTAGAAGCAACTACCGGATGGCTGGAAACATATGCTGTGCCCCATGCCACTGCTCAGAACACTATTATGGGCCTTGAAAAACAAGTCCTGTGGCGGCATGGCACCCCAGATAGAATTGAGTCAGATAATGGTACTCATTTTCGAAATAATCTTATAAACACCTGGGCAAAAGAACATGGCATGGAGTGGATATATCATATCCTCTATTATGCCCCGGCCTCTGGGAAAATTGAGCAGTATAATGGTCTACTAAAGACCATGCTGAGAGCAATGGGAGGTGGAACTTTTAAGCATTGGGACACACATTTAGCGAAGGCCACCTGGTTAGTCAATACTAGAGTATCTGCCAACCAGGCTGGCCCTGCACAGTCAAACATTCTGCATACTGTAGATAGAGATAGAGTCCCAGTAGTTCACCCTAAAAACATGCTGGGGAAGACCGTCTGGGTTATTCAATTGTTCAAATGCAGAAAGCATCATGCTTGCAGGCCCTGATCCTGACAGGGGACTTCAACCACCCAGACATCTGCTAGAAATGTGTCACAGTGAACCGCAAGAAGTCCAGTAAACTACTGGAGTCCACTGAGGACAACTTCCTAGTACAGGTGATGGAGAGTCCAACCAGAGGAGAGGTGCTGCTGGAACTATTGCTCGCTATTGTGGGAGAACATAAGAGGTCAAGATCAAAGATAGTCTGGTCTGCAGTAATCACGCCCTGGTGGAATTATCACTCTTGATGGGTACAGCATGGGTAAAAAGCAGATTCAGGACACTAAACCTCAGAAAGTCAAACTTTCTGCTGTTTAGGGCACTAGTGCATGGGTTCTCTCAAGATAATGTCCTCAGAGGCAAAGAAATGAATGAGAGCTGAAACATATTTAAAGACCTTTTTCTTAGGGTGTAAGAGCTCTCAATCCCAGTGTGCAGGAAGTCAGACCAGTTTGTCTAAGTCAAGACCTCTTAGACAAACTAAAACACAAAACCATAATACATAGGCAGTGAAGGCAGGGATATACATCCTGAGCAGATTATGGTGATATGGCCTGAGAGTGCAGGGGGGGGATCAGGAAAGCTAAGGTACAGCTGGAGCTGAACTTGCCTAGGGATGTGAAAATTAACAATAGTTTCTTTGGGTACATAAGACAACAAAGGAAGATAAAAAAAAAAATGTACCCACCCTGATTAGCGAAATGAGACACCTGGCTACAACTGACATGGAGAAGGCTGAAGTACTGAATGACTTTTTTGCCTTGGTTTCTTTGCCTAGGAGTAGGAAAAAAAAATGAAATATTTCAGAAAAAAAAATGTGAAAATTCCCTCACATTTGTACAATGGTTTGATGTTAATATCTGTATAATTTTATTTTAAAATGTGGCCTGTCCTGAAACAAAACAGAAATATTTTTCATGGATATAAGTCAATAACAAATTGCATGGCTGAATCAGTTTCAAAGCTCAGGAATTTTAGACACAGTTAAAATGTTACGCAACATGAACCATACAATATGAGCCACACCTGACAACTTCTGTATTTTCTGTGTCTAATATGCATTTGGAGTTAAAACTATCGGATTAATTTTGTGTATATTTTCATTTCTCTATTTCTCGGTAAATCCACATTATATTTCTGCCACCTAATCTTTATTTAGCAAATAATTATATTTTGTATTAGTGAACAGCAATAGCATCCAAGCTTACAGCTGGCCATAACAGACCATGCTGGAGCCTTTGCTGATTTGAAATGGTCCTGGAAAGCACTTTGCAGATGAAGAGAAAGGACTCAGCTGCTAGCACTCTAGTTATACAACCTTCATCAAATCTGACATACCCTGGGTTTCCATGGGTGAAAAGTTTGTAAAATATTTAGTACATTATTTTATTATGGACTTTTCTATTATCCAGAAATGCTGCTAATATTTTCTGTAGTGGTATATCTAGTCTCAGCTTATGACCTTTCACAATATCATTCAACAGACTCTATAGGAGGTAATAGATGGCTTCCAAAAGGTTTGCCACTTCACAATATTTATCCACCTGTTATCACCAGGTTTCTTTAACAGTCTATTTCCAAATATTCACTTGTAATTAAAGAAGACTTTGACTAGTGCTTCCAAAACTAAATCCTTCTCTTCTTCATGATTCAGACGAAGAGAAGATTCCATCATGCTTTTCTGAAACCAGTGTTCTTCTGTGCTGCAATTCTTCTGATTGTGATTTTTATTTGCAGCAGGATGTGTTCTTAAAAAAGGCTAGCATAGGTAACAAATGCTTTCTTATTCCCTTGTGATGGATTATTTGGCTTACATAGATGAAATAGGTCCTACTACTTTGGTACTTGAAAACAGTCCACAAAAATGTATTCTGTCTGCTAAAAAAAAGACTGTGATTATATTGAACATTTACAGCTTGATTTTACAGCAAGGCAATATTTGGAGGGTACTGCTCATTAAGACACCTGTTACTGAACATAAAGAAAATAAGAATTATTCACAGTAAATCAGAGAGGTTATGGTGAAAAATTCCCATTGTATAACAATATTGTATCTGTATCTCTACAGCCAGGATATTTGATGCAAGACAAAGTTCAGATATTCAGTTGTTACTGCACTTCATATCTGTTAAATAATAAAAGTAAATAAAATCTTTATATTTTCAAAACCCCTAAAATTTCAAAGATAAATCAAGCATAATAATTTTTACTGTGATAAGGAGCATATGTGCCTTTTTTTTTAATCTCTTCCATAAATTTAAACCTATTTCTATTATAGGTTAGAAATGCATAATGAAATTAGTAATATGTTCATTTTACTGAACTAGAGAAACAGAAAGGGAGTGAATCAGAACATTTAAGCTGCTTTCGTATGCTGAATCATACTGTTAATCATACTGTTCCTTAACAGTATGATTTTTCATTGAATCTATGGACACATTATCCTCAAGGATTTCTGACTTACCATAGCAACCACATGAAAAAAAAAATAAAAAAGGAAGATTTAATAAAAGTTGTTTCACTTGAATTTTCTGTTAAAATATAACATACCTAAGAGCAGAGAAAAAATATATGGCAATACATATGTTTTCACACACCTTTTATAATCAATATATAATCCATAATTTCATTATAGGTTATTTACAACTTTATGATAGAACTGATCAACTATAATTTTATTCATTGGGATGTGCTGACTTTTTTGAATTTTCTTGTACTGAAATTTAAAAAAATATTTTTACATCTAAATAAATCACTGTGAATACATTGGAAAGCAAAAATATTTACTTTCCACATTTTAATAGTTATGTAGCTGATATCAGAAAATTTCACTATAGAGCATTAAATGGAAATATTAAATACTACATTGTATTTATATAAAATATATGACAAGTTAAATCTGAATAAGGACGTTTTGAGTGTTTTTTTTCACCCAAATGATTGGACTCAGAGTTACTGGTGTCAGAATCAATTTTATTGTAATGCTCATATATCTAATAAGTAGAAAAATCTTAGTATTTTTAATGAAAACATTTGATTTAACAAAAATGTGTTTTATTCTAGAAAAAAAAATCATAAAAATATTTACAATGGTTATTTTTATGGGTTACTAGTAACACAAAGCTGATAGGGATTATGTAATAAGGCATTGTCTTTTCAAGGAACTTAAAATAATGGGATTTACACTTTTTTTTTTTTTTAATAGAAAATGAATAGGAGTCTCTTGCTTTTGAATACTCACATCAATTATGGAGATGTGCATACAACTAAGTTGAAGAGGTCCATGGAGTGTCTGCTCAAAACCTTGGTTTTGGTGAAAGAAAATATATCTTACATATAAAATAAAGAATTTGGTTTTAGATCAGTTGAAATCTTACCAGTCTAATCAATAAATTATTTGTCCAGGTTTACTTATTTCAGAGAAAAGAATGAAAAGAAAGAAAATATATTTCAGAAAAAAAGATTAATAATAAAGTTTAAATTATTACAGACACACTTGCTTGTATCTACCATTTCGTCTAGTGTTATGCTCACCCTCCCACTGCCTCTCAGGGCCTTCCAGTCCTGAATTTGCTGTATTGCTCTACATATGGTGTATGTTGGGATTTTTTTGTTTTATTTGGTCTGGAAAGTTGTTTATAGTCCTGTGGTCTCCAGTATAATCTTATGCCCTTCATATTATTGTCCCATATCAGCACTCCTCTACCCTGCATCCTGGGCACCCACTTTCCAGGCCCTTTCTATCATACCAGACCTATTTGCATCTAAACTACATTTTTATGTTAACAGTGAATATTTCTATCCACACAGATTACCAAACTGTTACTACTATCTCTATAAAAAAATACGTTTATGCCACATGATTATACAAAGCAAGCAAAGTGAAACAAAAGAGTTAATAACTACTTGGTCATTAGAAAATTGATGTTACAGATAAATAAGCTAAAAAAAAAGCTCCAGACAGGCCAAGAGGAGTTCAGACACAGCCTGACAAGCCTCAGCCCGGTTGATGCAAAGCCTCTGGCCCATAGCTAACAATGGCAGCACTGTATCTACTGGGATATATGGTTCCAAAGCAAGGTGACACCATCTGCCTGCCTTCCTCTCTGCTCAAGGTCTAGTTTCTGTTAGAAGTGGTTGGCTGGTTCCAAACCATGTAGCGCTTGATTCTGGGTCTCCTCATGGTACCAAGTGGTACCCTCCTGGCAGAATACATTGTCATTTTGTTTGAGTGTGATTTTCAGCTCAAATTATGCAAAAGAAAATGTGACAGTTGTGTGGAAGACCATCAGAAATCATAATTATTTTAGTTCAAAATTCAGCATGCATGTTGCGCTATGCCATGGGGTGTGATGAGATCATGAAGAAGAATTTAAAGAGCTACTTAGGCAGAAGCCTAAGGAGTGTTGGAGGACAAAAGAGGATAACAGTTGTTCATTTTCATCCCTTTTTGAGGGTAGCCCATGGACTCCCTGCAACTGTATTCAGACTTTGTCTTAAAAAAGTTATTTTGGAAAGGGGTGGTTTGCCAAGAAATCAGGGAGCAAATTAATGTTCAACTAGTGTGGATGATTAGGGGATGAATGCTCAAGTCTGTTTAACTGTGTAGACATATCCATGGGTCTAAATATAAGTCCATATATCTTCATTTTGAAAATAAGAGCTCTGAAGTTTTGGAAGTGTCTGAGATAGATAGTAAACACTTTGTTCCTCTCTCCAGTTTTTAACACATTTCTTAGACAAAGAGTGCCAGACATTTTACATACTTAGTGTATCAAATGTGACAGTATTGTTAAAATTACCCATACATTTCTATCCAGAGGCCCATAAATAATTTCAATTATTAATTTTAATGGTGCACCTGCTCCAAGTTACTGCAATGCCATTATGCTCATTAATGTGCTTAGATTTCCTGCTGATACCAGCTGAATGAATGGAGAATATTTCCTGTAACATTACAAAAGAGTGTGTGTACATTTCTTTCCATTTTAATGAATGTTGTGCTTGTTAAATACATTGTATTAGCAGAGCTAGAAAAGACTCTATCAAATGTGCAGATGTAGGTGCATTATTTTTTATTATTTTATTAATTTTAACAGTAGTGAGGCAAACTGCTTAGAAGGAATGACATTTGATAGCACTCTGGAAAAGTTTGGTTTGAATTGTTTGATTAGTGATATTTGGAAGAGTACAGAGGCTCAGTGATAAAAAAAAAAAAAAAAAAAAGGATGACTTTACTGAGATGTATATCTTGAATGATTTGAAAGAAGAAACTTCTTAGCAATTAAAGAGAGTAACACTGCAGGAAATGATAGAAAAAAAAAAAAAAAAAAAAAAAAAAAAAAAAACTAACCAACAACAACAAAAAAACAAACCTAAAGGAACACTAAGAGCTACATTACCTTCTGCAGTGTGCCATGACAAATCCTTATATCCTAGTTCCCCAGTCATCCAGATTGAAGGGACTTCCTGCAACAAATCATGTTTACCATCTCCCCCACATCTTTTGTAGATACATAATCATGTACTTTCAACTGAGAATAGAAAAGTGCATCCAGGTCTAGTTGTGCAAGATAACTGTCAGGTAAAGAGTGTAATAAATATTATGAAGTACTAGAAAAAAATTTTTTCTCCTTCTTACCAAAGTAGGTGAAGTTAAAATTACCTTAGGACATGGAGGTAAAAATAAGATCATGAATCTGTCACATGTTTGGAAGCCAGTGAGAGCCAGAAGATTTAAAAGACAAGAGAGTGGAACAGAAGAATTTAGGAATTGACTTGACAGAATCATTTAACTGGGAAAACTTAAAAACAATTTTTGAAGTATAGGATTAATAGCCATCCTCCATGTTCGATAGTTTTGCATTAAATCAAACTACTCGCAAATCCCTAATGACACTTGTCATTTTTGTATTGTGGCCAGTTAGTTATTATGACAAAGAATGTCAATCTATCCAGGAAAAGCAATTACTTTATTGCAGTAATCAATGATCAAAACTTTTTTGGCCTATGTTTTACAGGAACTTAGGTCAGATTAACAAAATGATTTGACATGTAAGACTATCAAACCATCTTCCAGAAAATTATTTCATCAGTTGCTTTTCCTCTTTGTTGAACCAAATAGTACGTACTAACTCACTGGTTTTCTGTACTCCAATATAAATATGACAATTTCCTGAAGTAGGTATAAAATACAACTTATTTGTTAAATTATTTCAGAAAACAATGACAAATTTTAAATCTAGAATGTATTATTTACAATTAATTGTATGGTCTGTTTTTTTGTAGAATTATTTATCATATACACCATATGAAACACTGTAGCCATCAATCTTTCACCTAATACTTTAACAAGCTTACCAAGAAGTCATGCCTAAAATAATGAGGCTATTTTTAGGATACAGAAAATTCATTTAGATATTTTATCTAAAATCTAACAGTGCAAGAAACACATAGTAATATACTACCAGTAGTGATCTTACTAATTTACAGATTTTTTTTATATTTTTTTATAAGATTTAAAATTTGAAAGTTCTTTCTCTCATATCTTTCTCATGAAGTAATGAGTTTTCCAGGAAGAATCTGCAATGATGTATTGTCTTACAAAGATACTTTTTCACTAAGCTGGTCATTCACAGAAGTAAAAATTCTTATGCACCAATCTCACAGAATTCCTTTTCTTGCTATAATTTGTTCTTCAAAACAATGTAACTGCTAGTACTTTTTATTGCAATGCAGTACAGCTAGTTGTATCTGAGGGCATTTAAGATATGAACATCATGAAGACATTTCACTCAAATAAAGAACATCAGGAAACTGTCTTTGACCATCATTAGACTGAATTAAGTTTGCATTTAGTGTTAAGAAAGAGAACATCCTTAATCCACTAATTCAGCATGAACATTTCTATTAACTAATCCTCTCAAACTGTAGCAAATGTCATGCTATACAACTTCATAACATAATGCATTCTGAGCTCAGGAAAATACTTCTGATTTGGAAAAAGTTTTAGCCTCTATATCTACCATTCACTAAAGTGTCTTGTAATGCTTTTAGAGATACTAAAATGTGCTTTTTGGGGGGGAGTTGGTTTGTTTGGTTGGTTGGTTAAGGTTTGATGGTGGGTTTTTTGGGGCGTCCTCCTCCCTCCCTGTGACTTAGTACCATTTTTCTTGGTTTATCTGTATCCCGTGTCATTGTTTTTCATGTGACTTGGATCCTAACAAATTCTAGATCTTAAACAAACGGAACTTGTTTATGTATATTCAAAACATTTGGAAGCAAGTGTCCTTTTGATTATTTGCGTAATTGTAATTGGCATTATTTAATATATTACTTTTCACAATACATATACTGTATTGATTCACAAATTTTTTTTTCTTAGTGTCAGTAAAGGTAATATCCTCAAAAATAGTTTAGATAATATGTGATATGAGTAACAGTATTTATATAAACCAATTCAGTTTTAGATACATATCCAGAACTGAATGTTTTCATAATCTACATTTCACTTGACAAGATTGACTGAAATACTGTCAAAGTAACTTGTCTTTTTCGTGAGAAGAATGTAATTCATAAATGAACCAGATACTTAATGAAAAAATGTACTAATTTTGGACCTTCCAATGTTTTCTTATATCATCAGTGTGTTACATAGAAAAATTTATCCTAAAATGATTACTGAGATGAGATTCATCAGTTGAAATATAGCTGAATATAGGAAAATATAAAGTAGACGTCCACATCAGAATTTGCAACATTGACTCACTTGTAGTCAAAAGAGAGCAATGGAGAGCAGCAAATATTTCTCCTCTCATAAAACAGATGTTTAAAATAAATAGTGTGAAATACTCCCTAAAAGTGATTATTCCTTTCCCTTGAGTATAAAAAAAAGCTTGGACTGGCTAGCTGATAAATATCTAAAGCTAAATTAGTTGAATCCTACTGTAGATGTTTAAAGACAGATACTTCATTATATCTATATGAAAAAATTTTACACTTATAAATGTGGATGCTTATTTATAAGAATATCATTATTGAAACCAATGACATTAATCATATAACCAACTCTGCAATGAAAGAGGCCTTTAAGACCTTAGATGTCTTAGTGGAACTACCTGATAATCAATAATAATTTGACATGCTTGCTCACATTGAGATGAATCTTGATACCTCACTGAAGAAAATGGGATTACTAAATACAATAACACTGGTCTTAAATAAGAAAGTCTGTATTTTTTATAAATTCTTAAATGTGATTTATGTGTGCTTTATGATTTGCATCCTCTCAAATCTGAAAATTTCTATCCATATACCTACAGCTGATTTATTTCATGCACAGTTATTTATTGAACCTAAAATGTTAGCATTCATATTATATTTATCTTTAGCATTATTATGTATTTAAATGTTTTCTTTTGTGTTTTCTTATGTAGTATGTAGTGATCTATTTTCCTGTCATAGAAACATATCTCTGATCCGGGGAGTTGCTTTTTTATAATAGACTGATTATAGGTGAAATAACTTGTAATAAGGAAAAAAAAGTTCAGAGTAGAATTGGTGGCAGCCAGTAAATCTGTTCTTTTCTGCATTAGCATGAAACACTAGAATGAGATATTTAGAACTATTTTTGTTAATGCTTTCACAAGACACAAGACAAACTTGTCTTTGTAGAAGGTTAACCTCATATAGGAGTCAAACTTCCACCCAGACACTCTTTTACTGCCCTTTTCAGCAGTACAGGGGGAGAAAATATGATGAAAAACTTGTGGATTGAGATAAAGACACAGAGATTGCTTATCAGTTATCATCATGGGAAAAACAGAGTTAACTTGGGGAATAATCAGAGAGATATGTTTCTATGATAATGTAAATTATTCCATTTAAAATAGATTTGGGTTGTAAGAGACAAAGGAATTAAACACATTCCCCCGTCATCCCACCCACCTTTCCAGGCTCAACTTCCCTCCATTCCCATCTCTTCAACCTTCACCCCACCCTGCTGAGCAGTGCAGGGGTATTGGGGAATGGCAGTTTGTGGTCAGCAAATAACAGTTCCTCTCTGCTGCTCCTTCTTTCTTACACTTTCCCATGCTGCACTATGGATCCTTTCCATAGGCTGCTATCCTTCAGGAAATATCCATCTGCCCCAGCATGGGGTCCCCCATGAGCTGAAGTCTGGATATCTGCTCCATTGTGGTCCTCTCCAGGGGCTGCAGAGAATAACCTGCTTCATTGTGGAAGCTGCAGGTTGGATATGTGCTCTGGGACCTGGAGCACGTCCTCCCTTTCCTTCTTCTCTGACCTTTGTGTCTGCACAGTTCTTTCTCTCACATTTTTCTTACTACACTCTCACACAGCTGCTGCACAGCATTTTTTTACCCTTTCTTAAATATGTTGTCACAAAGGCAAGACCTCCACTCTTTCTCACTTTCCCTGCCCCTCTACCCCCAGCCCCTCCTCCTCTAGCCTTTCTTAAAAGCGATTTCCCTGAGGTGCCACCATCTTGCCTGTGGGCTCAGCCATGACCTACAATGGGTCTGTTAGAACCAGCTGGAACAGACCCAGCCTCTCCTCACAGAGGTCATCCCTGAAGACCCCTCCACTGCCAATATCTTGACACCTACATCCAATACATAAACATGGACATATACATTCAGGAACATGAACAATTAATTGTAATTTAATATAACATGTTTAGTAATGGAGCATGATTATTCAGAAAATAAATTAGTTGACTGACTGAAGTTGCAAAAGTAGATTTTACTTTTGTTATTTTATCAATTTGGCAGTTTTGTTAAAACTGTGTTTAACAATTTCATTCTGATTAGTAAAGTACAATTTTTAGATTGATCTTTTTTCAGAAGGTGAAATGTTAAACAAATCTAAATAAATCATGTTCCTGAATAATAAAAAGGATAAACAGCATTTCAAATCCTTCCCAACAGTGATGGGTTCACCATGGCTGGATGCCAGGTGCCCACCAACATTTCTCTATCACTGTCCTCTTCAGCTGGAAGGGGGAGAGAATATATAACAAAAGACTTGTGGGTTAGGATAAAGACAATGAGAGGTCACAGATAAAACTGGTTGGACTTGGGGAAAGGAGAAGCAGCAGGGGAAAGTGCGCCAGTGCAGAGCCCCTCTGCAGCCTGTGGTGAGATGCCAGGGCCATCCTCTTCCCAACCCATGGAGTTCTATGGTGGAACAGATACCCACCCAGCCTGTGGCAGACCCTATATGAGAGCAAGTGACTGTGCCTGAAGGAGACTGAAAGTCTGTGGGAAGCTGCCCCGCTGTTGTAGTTTGGCGCTGGGAGTATTTCAGCATGTGGGGGTGTCCCACACTGGAGCAGCTCAACCCATGGGTGGGACTCATGTCAGAGAATCTTTGTGGACTGTCTTCTGCGAGAGGGGGACCATGCTGGAACAGGGGAAGAATACAAGGAGGTCCCTCTGGCCCGAGGGGAAAGAAGCAGCAGAACTGACTGTAACCCATATTCCCTGCCACCTGTGCCACTGTGGGGAGGTTGTAGTAATACTGGAAACAAAGCTGAGCCTGGGAAGAAGGGAGGGGTGGGAGAAGGTGTTTTTAAGATGTGGTAATGCTTTTCACTGTCCTACTCTGGTAAGTGGTGTTGTTGTTCATGTCTGTATTAATTTTATGGTTTTTTTCCTTCCCCTAATGAGTCTGGTTTTTTGACCGTGACCGTAATGGGTGAGTCATCCCTCCCTGTCCTTATCTACATTCCAGAGCTTTTTGTTTTCTTTTCTCCTTCCAGGATTGAGAAGAAAGGGTAAAGTGAGTGGCTGCATGGTTCTCAGTTGTCTTCTGGGCTCAAACCATTACAATTATCAATCGAACCAAAGTAGGATAATGAGAAATAAAACCATCGAAACCAAACCAAACCAAACCAAACCAAAACCAAACCAAACCAAACCAAAACAAAACAAAAAACATACCTTCCCCCCAACCCCTTCTTTCTTCTCAGGCTCAAGTTTACTCCTGATTTTCTTTACCTCCTCCCCTCCAGTGTTGCAGGGGGATGGGGAATGGGGTTTACAGTCAGTTCATCACACTTTGCCTCTGCTACTCCTTCCTCCTCGGGGGGAAGACTCCTCATACTCTTCCTCTGTTCCAGCACAAGGTTCCTCCCATGGGAGTCAGTCCTCCATGAACTTCTCTATTGTGATTCCTTCCCAAGGGCTACAGTTCTACATGAACTGCTCTAGCATGAGTCCCTTCCATGGGGTGCAGTCCTTCAGAAACAGACTGCTCCAGCATAGGTCCTCCATGGGGTCACAAGCCCTACCAACAAACCCTGTCTTTACTGACCCTGGTGTCTACAAGGTTGTTTCTCTCACATAATCTTACTCTTGTCTTCATCTACAGTTGCCCAGTTGTACATAAACTTTTTCCCTTTTCTTAAATATGTTATCACAGAAGCACTACCACTGCTGCTGATGGGATCAGCCTTGACCAGCACCAGGTCCATCTTGGAGCCAGCCAGCATTGGCTTTATTGGACATAGGGGAAGTTTCTGGCATCTTCTCATAGAAGCCACCCCTGTAACTCCCTTTCTACCAAAACCTTGACACGCAAACCCAATAGACCAATACAAACAATTAATCAGATAATTATGTCTAAATTATTTTCCATTGTCAAGAACTGACGGTTTTAATGGTGCTCTCAAGACAATATCACTGTCTATAAAAGGCATAAATCTGGAGTCTGGAAGAAAAAGTAGCTACAGGTATGTACCAAGAAATATTTGGGTTTTTTGTTTCTTTTTCATGAGGGGTGTTGGAAAATAAGAAATAGATATCATCTATATTAACAGACTAAATTCTACCAGGGAACAATTCCAGTAGACAATTCCATTACATAGATAATATTGCTAACCTGTTCAAATTGTCTAGTGGTGGTTTTGACCAAGGGCAACTAGAATTTTCCCCAAACTATCCTGGTCATGGATTCAAAGTTGGGATAATCCTGGTTATACATACAAACTGGGGGATGAGTCTGGCAAGCAGCCCTATGGAAAGAGATCTGGCTGGGGGTTTGGGCTGATTACAAGCTGAGTATGAGTCAACAGTGGGCCCTAGCAACCAAAAGGGCCAACTGTATCCTGAAGCGCATCAAGCACAGCGTTGCTAGCCAGTCAAGGGATGTGATTGTCCCACTCTACACTGCAATGGTGCTGCCTCACCTCAAGTACTGTGTGGAGTTTTGGGTGCCTCAATATAAGAAGGACATCAAACAAGTGTGTCCAGAGGAGGGTGACCAAGAGGATGAAAGGCCTTAAGGTCAAGAATTACTAGGAGCAGTGAAGGTCACTCGACTTCTTCACCTTGGAGAAGAGAAGGCTGAGGGATGACGTCATTGCAGTCTACAACTTCCTCAAGTAAGACAGTGGAGTGGGAGGTGCTGATATCCTGTCTCTTGTGACCGGTTGTTGTGGTTTAACCCCAGACAGCAACTAAACAGCACACAGCCTCTTGCTCACTCCCCTCCTGGTGGGATGGGGGAGAGAATCAGAAGAGTAAAAGTGAGAAAACTTGTGGGTTGAGATAAATACAAGAAAAGAAAAAGCCACACATGCAAGCAAATCAAAACAAGGAATTAATTCACTATTTCCCATCAGCAGGCAGGTGTTCGGCCCTCTCCAGGAATGCAGGGCCTCATCATGCATAATGGTTACTTGGGAAGACAAACACCATCACTTTGAACATTTCCCTCCGCCCTTTTATTCTTCTTCTTCCAAATTTATATGTTGAGCATGATGTCATATGGCAGGGAATATCCCTTTGGTCAGTTGGGGTCATCTGTTCCATATATATCCTGTCCCAGCTTCTTGTGCACCTGCAGCTTACTTGCTGGTGAGGTGATATGAGAAGCAGAAAAGGCATTGACTCTGTGGAAGCACTGGTCAACAATAACAAACACATCCCTGTATTATTAACACTGTTCTCAGCAGAAATCCAAAACATAACCCCACACCAGCTACTATGAAAAAAATTAACTCTATCCCATCCAAAACCAGTGATAGAACACAAGGAAATGATATGAAGCTGCATCACGGGAGCTTCAGATTGGATATTAGGAAAAGTTCTTCACTAGGAAGGTGGTTGGTCACTGGAACAGTCTCCCCAGGGAAATGGTCACAGCACCAAGCCTGTCAGAGTTCAAGGAGCATCTATACAATGCTCTTAGTCATACGGTTAATTTTAGGTAGTCCTGTGAGGAGGAGGGGTTTGGACTCAATGATCCTTATGGGTACCTTCCAACTCCAGATCTTCTGTGATTCTATGAAACTGATCATAAGCTACGGACTGTTCTAAATTGATGGTCCTCATACACATACTGCATTCTGGAGACAGATTAGTAATTCATGTGCAGACCAGCTCACGGTATCAGAGTCAAAGGTCTGTCCTAAATTTAATTTATTATCAGAGACTCAGTCTGTATAGTAGAGTCATTCTGGCCAAGATAATTCTATCCATACACTGAACACGTAAATGTAATAATGAAAATCTCAGATAACTTTAGTCAGACAAAATTCAGTTGTATAGGATGGGATTCATGTGCCTAAAGATAAACTTCTAATGAAATCTGAGATGCCCTACCATATCTTGTGTGGCATCCCACTGTAACTTCATGAGGACATATGTCTCCTATCTGTCCTCTGTCCCATCTGTCCCATGAGTATGTCTCAAGTAGATACTGTAGAACTTCTAAGAAGATAGTAGATTTAAGCAAATAAATTACAGATTTACAGTATCTGAATAGCTTTTTAGACTTCAAAAGTTCAACTAGATTCAATTAATTGTCCACAGGTAGGAAGCTTGTTCTACATGAAATCTCCTGGCTAATCAAAGCTTTTGGAAAAGACTGAAATAAATGTCACAGGACATCTGAGAAACCTCTTTACATACTAGGTATGTAAAGTTGAACAACCAAATGAAGCCCCGATGACTGGAAATCCAGTGACTGAATACCAAAATGCCAAGTGTGCATGTAGACATCTAAAATTAGGAGAGAGTTGAATCATACACATATTAGAAACCAGCTGTTTGTATGACCTGTATAATAAATTGAGAGATTCTGGCATCTCTGGAGAGCAATTCATTGCACCTCTCTTATGGATACACCTCTCTCAATGATTGTCTGGAAGTGCTTCTGACTACTGAATAGAATGTGGAGGAAGAAGTCTATCTTAGACCAGTGAGCTAACATAAACTGAGAGATTAAATCCCATTCTAAGTGCCTAAAGAAGTGTGGACTTTTCAAAATCTAGGGTTTATTTGCCTAAACACAGGTGTCCAGTTTTGTTTGACATGCCTTAGGTTATATAACAGATATTGCACAAGACCAACATTAGACCCAAACCTTTCTGAACTTGCAGGTGGCAATAAAGATAGCCTAGGTTATCCTAAATTATATTAGATTACAATATTTAGGCAACTGAATTGATTCCCTACAGCCCATTTAAATTTGTTAAAATACTCAAGATTATTTTTTAGAGCTGACAATAGTTCATTTTTATGATTAGAGTCCAGTGTCTATTCCAATGTTCTCGTCCACTTACGCAAAAGTAATGACTATTAGAAACTGCCAGTGTAAAGAACAAGAAAATCTTCACAGGAGAAAAAAATGTGTGAAGTAGTACTTAAAAATTTCCCCAAATTGCATTGCTGCTATTCTTTCGAAATCAAAACATCTTATAAAAATATAAAAAAATATTGTCTGAATTTGAAAATTTTAGGGATGCTACTTTGTCCTTCAGAAAACCAGATGAGATTATTTGAAAAAGTCACAAGAGTATGTGGGTAAAGTACTTTTTAAAATTATTTTTATAATAATTTGGGATTCTGTCTTGACTTCACAGTCTAATATTTTACTCACATCAGTACTAATCACTGTAGTGTGAGTTGCAAGAAAGATTTCAGAAGATTAATCATTAGTGAATCACCAAAATTGCTATTTCTTGTTTAGATGCAACAAGAAGCTGAATATTTGGACTGATATAGGGTACCATAGGTAAGTCACATGGTTCTTCACTTTACTTTTGAATAGAAGTTCAGGACCTAAGAAAGGAAGTCGTATAACCATGCTGTTCATCTTTCAGCTAATTTCATTGAGGTTTTCTTGGTGAAATACCAACAAAGGGACTTACATAGGAATATGATGGTTAAATTGTGGAGATGACATTGATATTTCCAAGGAATACAGTGATCTTTGAAAAAAACTTTGTACTAGGATTCTCCAGTATCTGTGAATCAGTTTTTGTCACTTTTGCAGTCTATAGCAAATAGCTATCCAGATAGTCCTCATGACACTAGTATGATATGGTGTGGAAATAGTTGTATAGTCCTGACCTCTTTTAACAAGTTTTTGTTCATGACAGTTAACACAAAAACCATTTTGCCTTTAGCATCTAACTTGTTATTCTGATTTATATTCTTACAGCCTATAAGAACATCTTTATCTTTCAGTTTAACAGTATTTATTTTTATAATACATTGTAATATGTATTGTTCCTTCAAAAAAAATAGTCATTTTTGTTAGCATAGTGAGGAAGGAATTATGTAAAAAAGCTGATTAGTAGTCTTGGTAATTACCTTTTATCTTTCCATAAAACAAAATTATTTTAATTTGGATTTGATTTAATCAGATTTATTAATTAGTAATGGAATATTCTCTTGTAATTAGTTATAACATTCCTCACTCTCCTCTACTTTCTGCCTTTCTGCCCTTCTTCCCTCTGCTGTTGCTCCTTCCTTTATTTCTTTCCTCTCTCCCTTCCTTCCTTGAAGATCTGTCCTTAAAGGTTCTAGTGACAAGAAGTAAGAACAGAACTGTGGCTCCTTTAGCAGTTTTCTTTTTTATTAGAAATAAATAAAAAAAAAAAAAAAAAAAAAAAGAAGGAATTTTCTCTCTTTTTTTTTTTTTTTTTTTTTTTAATTTAAAGAAAATAATCATCCCAGAATGTCCCTTCATCTATCAGGGGGACATATATAATACCACAAAGAGTTAATACAGAATGTCAAGGCAACAGGAATAAAAGCAATAGAAAATTCAATTGAGATTGCTTCTGCTCCTTGACACAGAACCCCCACAGTACAGAAAATTCTTTCTACAAATAGCTTGGTGAAGTTATCTTTCAGTTTTACTTAAAAAGCCTTAACAACTCTTTCCATAAAAGCTTTAATGTTATTACTTTTTGACATAGTTTGAGCCCAGAGGGCATCTGAACAGCATGCAGCTGCTCACTCACCCCTTCCCCCTCAGGAATGAGAAGGAGAAAATACAACAAAAGGCTCCAGTATCAAGATAAGGACAGGGAAGGATGACTCACTTATTACAGTCATGGGCAAAAGACAAAAGACAGACTCCTTAGAGGAATTAGGGGAAAAAAAAAAAATCGTCAATTTAATTCAAACACTGAGAACACTTAACAAAACAGAGAAGCAGTACCACATCTTTAGAAAAACCTTCCCCCCAGCCCCAACTTCTTCCTGGGCTCAGCTTTGTTCCTAATTTCTCTACCTCCTCCCCACCAACAGGGCAGAGGGGCAAGGGATAGGTGTTATGATCACTTTGTCACCCATTGTCTCCGCCCCTCCTTCCGCCACAGGAGGGCAGGACTCCTCACATTCTTCCCCTGTTCCAGCAGGGGGTCCCTCTCATGGGAGACAGTCCTCCATAAACTTCCTTTGGCGTGACTCTTTCCCACAGGCTGCAAATTATTCCCAAGTTGCTCCAGCATGGGTCCCTCTTGTGTGTTGCAATCCTCCCAGAGCCAAACTACAACAGCAGGAGCTTCCCTCAGAGCCCTGAGATGCTGCCTCCTGCTCTGGTGTGGTGTCCTCCACAGGCTGCAGGTGGGCATCTGCTGCACTGTGGACCTCCATGGGCTGCAGGGGGACAGCCTGCCCTCTCACCATGGGCTGCAGGGGAGTCTCTGCTCCAGCACACCTCCCCCTCTTCCTCCTCCTATTTCTCATTGACCTCGGTGTTTGCAGAGATGTCCTCCTCACAACTCCTCCTCACAACTCCAACTCCTCCTCCCAGGTTCCCCTTCTTAAATATGTTATTACAGAGGCAGAGCCACCATCACTAGTTGGAGCTGGGGGGACCTTCAAGAGCTTCTCACAAAGGGTCACTGCTGCAGCACCCCTCCCAGCTACCAAAAAATCCCCACCACACACACAAACCTACTACCTTTTTATAGCAGTAAAATAGACATTGTATTATACCGTCTGCATTACACATGCATTTCACTGTACAAATTCAAATATATGTATGTTTTCTCCACATATATAGACACAAATGAACAGTGAACATTTAAATGCCTCCATTATGATTCTTTTGTATACTGTCCTCTGTTAACAATTCAAAAGTAGCAGTTTATTGTTTCAACTCTCCTTACATATAGTTTTGTCATAATGCTCATTTCAAAACACAATTTTAGAATGTTTTGAAGTGTGTAGTAACTCTATCTATCTATCTATCTATCTATCTATCTATCTATCTATCTATCTATCTATCTATCTATCTATCTATCTACCTAAAGATAAATATATGCAAAATAAGTAGAAGTATAAAGAACTGATTAATGATCTTTATGTGCAGAGAAGCACTATCAAAAAATATGATATATTACTATAAATTACTACAGATGGCAAGGCAATTTAATATATTTTATGGGTATTTACTGCATATATTTGTATTGCTAATCTTGTTTTCAGAGGGACTGCTTACCCAAGTCTGCTTGAATATTCAGCCCTGAGAACTATATCCAAACTTTCATAATTAGAACACTTCTGGTTTTAAAGCTCTGTGCCTGCCAAGCCTGATGATCAAGTTCAGATTCTGTTTTGCATATGTAAATGTATGTAAGTATTTAAACTTCTGAAAATTTAGAGCTGATGTACAGACAAAGCACTCTATTACATATTATTTGAACATCAGAACAGAAAAAAAAAAAAATTGGTTTTGGTTGCCTGTCTTGAAACCATACAGTTCAAAGTCTTTAAATCTATCATAATTTAAATTGTACTACTGCTTTGCTTGTCTTTGAATATAATACTCTTATTTACCAGCATATACTTCTTAATAATAATCTTAATCATGAATTGCTGATGGCAGTGGAAGTGTCACAAGAACAGTTGACACAAAGATTGAACATGGAATTGACATTGCTTTATGCTATAATCTGCTTTGATTCCCAGATCATCTACACATAGACATTGTATTACAATGTCTGAGAAGAAAGTCTACTCAATCTCTTTGATTTGTTCATGATAATGTGCCTTTGAACTGGGAAGTTATCCTCTGTGAGGTCTATGTTAAGCTTTTGTTATTTCCAAGGTGCATTTTCATTTCTCTCAGACTGTATAGGTAAGAAAGGTATATGATTTCACTCACAAAATACTTTCTAGATTTGATGTGAAAATGTGGCTGTTCACGAGAAGTTAATGAAAAACATGCAAACCATTTGAAACTATTAATGTGGACCAACAACATTACATATGGCTCTACTGTATTTATCATTGGCTCAATGATATTTGCACTATGGAGAGTGAGACAGACACAGACTATATTGTAGTCTTTTACAAACAAAGAACTTTATAAATCTTTACTCATATTTATTGTTTGTCTGTGTGATCTTTATGAAAACAGCCTATCTAATTAAAATTATTTTTGTCTTATTGATGACACTGGTTATAGTGAAATTTGTAGGCCAGTAAATAAGATTTAGCCATTATTAGTAGATGGTTTTGTGCTTACCTAGCAGTGCAGGTGTATTGGGTTTATGTGGCGAGGTTTTGGTAACAGAGGCAGCTGCAGGGGTGGCCGCTGTGAGAGGAGATCAGGAGATGTCCCCATGTCAGACAGAACTAGTTCCAGCCATCTTCAGGAAGGACCCACTGCTGACCAAAGCTGAGCTAATAAGTGATGCTAGTGGTGCAACTGTAATAACAATTAAAGAAAGGGTAAAAAAAAATGTGCAGCATTGGTGAGAAAGAAGTAAAAAAAACATGAGAGAAACACCCTGCAGAGACTAAAGTCAGTGAGGAAGAATAGGGAGGAGGTAGTCTGGGTGCCGGAGCAGAGATTCACTTGCAACCCATGAAGAAGACCATGGTGAAGCAGGTTGTGCCTTTGTATTCCATGGAGAGCCATGATGGAGTAAATATACACCTGTGGAAGACTGCAGCACATGGATGTGCCCGGAAGAAAGCTACAGCCTGTGGAGAGCCTGTGCTGGAGCAGTCCTCTGACAGGAACTGTGGCCCATGCAGGACCCACACTAGAGAGATCTGTTCCTGAAGGCCTCATGTTACACACAACCAATCCCTTTTATGCCATTTTCTGCCCATTCATCTTTTTGTTGCTCCCTACTCCCCCTTCCCCTGCATGTTCTCCATGGATTTGTACAGCTCTATCAATTCAAAGCAAGTATCAAGTCAGACTAGAGACCAAATAGGATAGGAGACCTGGGAGCCAGGTATTAAAGCAGCCACAAGTCCGGGGCTGAGTACTGGAAAGACCAGAAGGTCTGCAAGTTGATTACTGGATTGACAGGAAGGTCCAAGGCAACTACTGGACAGACCATGATGTCTCTGGGTTAACTGGAAATGCATTTGCATGGGAGTGTCTGTGTATAAGGGAACTGGAGATGAGAGGATCCAAGGGGCAGATACTTGGTAGACTTAGTGTTTAAGGGCAGTTATTGGATGGATCCATAGTGTATGTGTCTGTATGTATATTGATGCGTTCAAGGAGTCAGGATATCAGAGACTGGAGTGCAGCCATGGGCTTTGGAGGTTCACACACCCAGGAACCAGTGTCTGGGGAGAGTGAAGATCAAGGGCCAGTTACTGAGGCATCCTTAAACAGTAAGTGTCTAAGGTCAGTTACTGGAGGGATCTGTATTGTACATACATATGTATTTCCCACTAACAGACTTTCATCTTGATCTGCCAGAGAAGCGCATGGGATCAAGCCATTTTATGTCATCTGTATTTGCCTGAGTGTTTCTGGCAATGTGCCCAGCTGTGTGGACATGTAAGCATGTATTGTGTATGTGTGTTTGTGCATGTGCCTACTGGCAATACGTGGTCAGACTCATTAATGGCTGGACCAGAGAACAAAGAAGTGCAACAGAGAACTCTCTTCTATTGGGCTACCAGATCTGGAATCTCCTAACATGAATCCAGATGGCAAAACATCCTTCTCTGTCCTTCTATCATGTTTGAAAAGCCTTAGGTAAATATGAAGATACAAAGAGCAAATATCTGAATCTCATGAATGGAAGAATGAATGTGATGGGAGCAGATAACTCCTGAGAGGGGTATCTTATTAACAGGCTTTGCAACACACTAGTGGCATGCATACTCATCAGTTAATCAGTCAAGTCCTTGGTATGTTTTGGACCAGGTCTTGGAACAGATTATTGACAACCATAACAGAGCAAATTAATTTTGACAAAATCCTATAGTTAAAAGAGACAGTATACATTTCATATGCTTGGTCATGCAGTATTCTCGTTATTTTCCCAGGCTGTTTAGAAATCTTAGGAATTCTAATTTTGGATTTGCCCCGGAGCCTGAAATTTTACCTCAGCCAATTTATGTATTCAGGCATAATTCTCTGTCTGCCTTACAATTCAGTATCATTCAAGTTTTTTGATTCACATTATTTTCCCTTTGTAGATACTATTTTGTAATTCAGCTAGTTTTTTTGACACCTGAAATTCTGACAGTTTGCTAAAAGTTTTTCTGAGGTGTAAATAGTTTGCTGTAGGTGCTGCAGAGCTTGAGATGACCGAACACTTGCAAAATCCTGACTGTCATGTAGAAAATTGTGTATAATATTACAGCTCAACCAGAAAACATGGTGTAACCTCCATCAGCTGCCATCAACCACCACCTGCTGAGGTGATCAGCTCCAGTGCAGATGCATTCTGCAGCAGAGTGGGGAATTGCAGCGTGTAAGGAGAGGTTTCCTGAGCGGTGGAATCTCCAGGGGATCGCAGACACCCAGCAGGAGCCAGCAGCTCTCACAAGAGAGAGTGGATGACAAGGCATGGGTGGGTCCAGGAGTAACGGCAGCCCCACTCCCACAACAGGCAGCCCCAGGGAGCGCCAGCCACCAACAGTGCTGAGACCAGGATCAGCAAACAGGACACAGCATGTCAGTCAGGACATGGCATGTCAGTTGGTGCAGCAGTTTATGCAGACAGGGCACCTCTCTGAAGGAGGGACATTCCACTGGACGAGTGGAGAGACTAGAAGTCCCCAAAAGCCAGAAATGGGGCATCATTCTGTGACCATCTGCACAAGTGAAGGGCACTCATCCTACCTGACCCTCAAGGCAGGATGGCAGGCACTCATCTGAGAGAAAAGGCTGCAGCTCTGGCTGGCACATCTGCACTGTCTACCCCAACAGTGGCCAATGCCTCCCCCTGGGTGGAGCTGCTGAAGGCAGAGGCTGCAGCACAGGCTTCAGGCTGCAAGAAGTGCCCACACTTTTCTCCTGGGACAAGGACAGGTGGCAGAGCTGACTGCAAAAGGTGTGCCCAGGGGGAGCCCCTCCTGCTGCAGGTGGCTGGGCTGCAGGAGGCAGTGAGAAGGCTGCATAACATCAGGGAGGATGAGAAGTTAGATGGCTGGTTCCAAGCACAACCTGCAGTGGACCCACAGCCCATGGTCAAACAGCCAAAAACTCAACACTAACACACATCAAAAGGAAGGGAGCCAATAATGCAGAATAATGGAAGCTTGCAATGACAAGGCCCTGCAGGAGGAAGAGATTTCCCCCAAAGCCTGAGGTGCCCTTGCAGAACATCTTCACTGCTCTACAGACTGAAGAAGAAGGACCCATCACATCAGGAGAGACGTTGGAGCTGAGTAAGGCAGCCCAATGTGCTCCCCGCAAAACAACCAACACAACTAAGAAAAGGCAATGGGTGATAGTAGTCAGTGATTCTCTTCTGAGAGGCACAGGGGCACCATCTGCTGACCTGACACACTCTCTAGAGAGGTGTGCTGCTTATTGGGGGCTCATATCAGGGATGTCACTGAGACACTACTGAGCCTCATAGAGTCCACTGGCCATTATCTGCTGCTGTTGTTTCATGTGGGCACCAGTGATACAGACAGAAACAGTCTGAGGAATGTCAGGAAGGATTACACAGCCCTGGGAGTGGTGGTAAAGGACTCTGGGGCACAGATAGTTTTTTTTATCAGTCCTCCCAGTCAAAAGGTAGGGGTTTGAAAGGGCCAGTCAAATCTGGTGAATCAAAAAATGGTTATGGGACTGATGCCACAGTCAGGGGTTCAGCTACTTAGATCATGGGACTTGCTTTGAGAAACCTGGTCTACTGGGGGCTGATGGGGACCATCTGTCAGAGAAGGGGAAGACTGTTTTTGGTCTTAAGCTTGTCAAGCTAGTGAAGAGGGCTTTAAACTAAAGTTGCCAGGAGAGGGGAACCTCAATACCTCCCACTTCTACTGATTTGATGCCAGTGACAGCCACAGATGCCCAGAGCATGGAGGGGTATCACAGGTCAGCAAGAGAGTACCTGAAGAGCAGCACAAAGGAATTACAGCCACTCCAGACAGTCAGCTTCATCAGAGGCTCAACTTAAGTGCCTCTAAGCAAATGCATGTAACATGGGCAATAAACAAGAGGCAACAGTGACTTGTGCACACCTGCAGAGCTACAATCTTATTGGCATCACAGAGATGTAGTGGGATGGTTGCTGTGACTGGAGTGTTGGAATGGAAGGATACAGGCTGCTTAGGAAAGACAGGCAGGGGAGATGAGGAATTGGTGTTACCCTGTATATCATTTACCAGCTGAAGTGCATGGAGATCTGACTGGGGATGGACAAAGAGCTGACTGAGAGCTTATGGGTCAGGATTAAAGGGAGGGCAGGGACAGATGGCATTATAGTGGACAGCTGCTACAGGCAGGAAGACCAAGCAGATGAGGTCTATCTCATCTGTAGACAGATAGGAGTAGCCTCACATTCACAAGCCCTGGTCCTCATGGGGGAATTCAACCACCTTGACATCTGTTGGAGGGACAATACAGCAGGGCATAGGCAATCCAAGAGGTTCCTGGAATGCATTGATGATAACTTCCTCCTTCAGTGACAGAGGACCCAGCAAGGAGAGGTGTTATGCTGGACCTTGTTCTCACCAATAAGGAAGAGCTGGTGGGGAATGTGAAGCTCAAGGTTAGTCAAGGAGGCAGTGACCGCGAAATGGTGGAGTTCAAGATCCTCAGGGCAGCAAGGAGAGCACACAGAAATCTCACTATACTGGACTTCAGGAGATCAGACTTTGGCCTCTTTAATGATCTACTTGGAAGCGTACCATGGATAAAACTCTGGAGGTAAGAGGGGCCCAAAAAAGCTGGTTAATATTCAAGGATTACCTCCTCTAAGCTCAGGATTGATACGTCCCAACAAAGAAGAAGTCAGGTAAAAGCACCAGAAGACCTGCATAGATGATCAAGTAGCTCTTGGACAGCTCAGACACAAAAAGGAAGGCTACAGAGGGTGAACAGGATAGAGAGCCTGGGAGGAGTAGAGAGAAACTGTCTAAGCAGCCAGGGATCAGGTTAGGAAGACCAAAGCCCTGATAGAATGAAATCTGTCCAGGGACATAAAATGCAACAAGAAAGCTTCTGTAGGTATACTGGTGATAAAAGGAAGAGTAGGGAAAATGTGGGCCCTCTGTGGAAGGAAATGCGAAATCTCATCACTCAGGGTATGGAGAAGGCTGAGGTACTCAGCTACATTTTTCCCTCAGTCTTCACCAGCAAGTGCTCCAGCAACACTCCACAAGATGCAGAAGGCAAAGGCACAGAGTGTGAGAATGAGGAACTGCCCACTGTAGAAGAAGATCAGGTTTTCACAGAGAGGTCATTTAGGAAGAGATAAAATGAATGAAGGAGTTTGAAAGGATCAAAGAATGGGAGAAGACAAGCAAGGCAGGTGATGTAAACATGAAGTTAAATTAGTCCATCAAATGTGGTTAATACTTAAAACCCACAGATAATCTGCACGAGGCATAAAGACACTCAGTCAAAAAAATTAAGAAAATAATTAAATTGTCCAGGGAATTTTTTTTTTTGTCTGCTTTTCCCTAACAAATAGAACTTCTCTCTAACTACTCTTTGTACTCTTGCCTTAAGTCCACACACAAAACATATTTGGATTTTCCTACTTCACTATTGTACTGGGTTTGTGTGCCGCGGTTTTGGTAGTGGAGGAGGGGCTATCGGGATGGCTCCTGTGAGAAGCTGATAGAACCTTCCCCTCCTCTAAGTCAGACTCACCTCTGATCAAGGCTCAATTAGCAATGGTGTTAGGGCATCAGTGATACCATATTTGAGAAGGGAAACCTGCAGCAGAGAGATGAGTAGGAATGAAGGAAACACCCATACAGACACCAGGGTCAGTGAAGAAGAAGAAAGATGATGTTGGGCACTGTGCTGGAGCAGAGATTCCCCTGCAGCCCATGGTGAGAGGGCAGGCTGTCCCTCTGCAGCCCATGGAGCTCCACAGTGGAGCAGATGCCCAGCTGAAGCCCATAAAGGACCCCACACTGGAGCAGGTTGATCAGCCCAAAGAAGGCCGTGACTCTGAAGGAAGCCCGCCCTGGAGCAGTCTGTTGCTGGGAGGACTGCAGCCCACAGCAGAGACCCACACTGGAGCAGTTTGTGAAGAGCTGCAGCCCTGTGGGAAAGACTTACATTGGAGGAAGCTCTTGGATGACAGTCTCCTGTGGGAGGGATCCCATGCTGGAGCAGAGGAAGAGTGTGAGGAGTCCTCCCCCTGAGGAGGAAAGAGCAGCAGAAACAACAGGTGATGAACTGCCTGCAACCCCCCCATCCCCAGCACCTCTGCACCACTGGTGGGGAAGAGTTAGAGAAATCAGGAGCAAATATGAGCCTGGGAAGAAGCGGGGGGGTGGGGAGAAGGTGTTTTTAAGATGTAGTTGTATTTCTCACTGTTCTACTCTGTTTTGATTGGTAAATCAGTGTAGGTGGTGGTGTTCAAAGTAAATTGGTGGCTTTTTTTCCCCAATCAAGTCTGCCTTTTGCCCATAACCATAACTGGTGAGTGAGCCCTCCCTGTCCTTATCTCGACCCCCAAGCCTTTTGTTATATTTTCTCCTCTCCATACCACCAGGGCAGGAGGAGTGAGTGAGTGGCTGCATGATGTTTTGTTGCCCGTGGAGCTTAAACCATGACAACTATGTGTAAGACTGGAATACTTCTTTTTCTTGGTTTTAATGTAGGCAGATTGAAAAAAACGCTGATCCATCTTTTCATCATCTGTAATCCCTGCTTGGGTTGCCAGCGTTCCTATTGTCTGAGCTCTTTGGAGAACCCCCCATTTACATACCTTCCTCAGATTCATGTATTGATATCATTGAAATAATGCATGCAGACAGTTTAACTACCCAATGATCACATGAAAAAATATTTAATTCTTAATTTTTGACCATGAATTTTCTTTATAAATATGTCATTACATTTATTTATGTATTTATTCAATTAATTCATCCAGTAGTTTATATTCTCTCCTTTATTATATATTGTTTTTATTTAAAGGCTCATATTCATCTTTTGTCTCTCTGATATTAAGGACACTCACACAAGAATAGAGAAATTATTGAAATCAATAAGAGTAAACAGTACATTACCACTATGAAAACATTGATGGTAACTGAATGGAAGGAAGTACTCTATGTCAAATAGTTGGTCTAATTCAGTTTAACCCATTCTCCAGGAATCTTGACCTAGGTGGATCCTGTAACTTGTAAGAGTTAATTTTTCAGACGCTACAGAGTTCTTTCTGCATTACACACAAAAATAACATGCAGGTATTATATACATGATAGAATAATAATAATAAAAAACAAAAACAAACCCAAACAAATCAACCCACAACAGATTAAATATATATTATTTTCACAGATTATATCTATTTTGTACAAACTTTCTTGTTCTTAAAATCTGTAACATAGTAGATAGTAATCATCTTTATTATCAATGAAAATGGGTTTGCTTCTTAATCCCTCTGCATAATAAACTACAAAAATTATAAAGATGAAAATTTTCAAGTGTAATATAGGTATAACTGTGCAACTTCTGAGGCTTATTCATTTTTTCTTTCTTTCTTTTTTATTCCAGATGTGTATTTTTAAGTTGAGTTTGACCCAAGATATCCTTTCTCAGGGGGATATTTTGGGATGAATGTTCCAGCTTTTTGTCTGCAGTCATACCAAATACAACTATGCAATATATGACTAAGACTTTCCTGACTTAAGATATGGAGCAACAGATATAGTGAACAGACTTTCTCCTTCATAGATGCAAACACTGAGCTGTAAGATCTGAGTTGTTACACATTTCTAGAACAGACTCATGCACTGGGACAAGGCAGTGATGGGGAATTATGTCATAGGAATGTATGTGGACTTATGAGCACTTTCCGGGAGGCTCAGGATATGACCTCACACAGAGATAAAGTCAAATTGATGATTTCTTGCCTGCAGGAGGCACATCATTTTATAAAGTCTGAATGTTTTTTATTGACCAAAAAGAGTCAAAGACTCTGTAAGTATATAATTCCTTTATATGATATTAGCATACAGTCGGTAGACCCACCACATTTTTTCTCAAAAAGGCCATTTTAGTAATCTTACTTTTTTTAAGGAGCTAACTTATTCTTTGTCAACACCAAATTCTACACATGAACTGCATCTAATTTTTTTAAAGCCATACACATATTTGTAGTGAATACACTTAAAACTGTTTTTAAATACCAGGTCTTTTGTCAGTTAAAAGATGAAAGAAATCAGGTTTTCCTGAATGCCATACACAGTAGTATCAAGCAATAATTATTTGTTAGAGAAAGAGGATGATATATTTTCCACATCTGCCCATAATTTTGTATATATTTGCTTTAGTAAAAACAGCATAAAACCAAACCCACATACAATTTAATTTATTTATTAAAACTGCTGGGATTTTAATTTAAAAATTCTTAGAAAGTTCACATTTTTTCTCCTTATTATGAAACCTCTACTTCTAACTAGTGGAAAAATAACAGAAGAACATATTTTTCCTCCTAATTTTGTCACATGTTTTTATATACTCATCTATTTTCCAAATACAAACACACTTTTACTCAAACTTCCTTCTTTACTTATTTATTTATTTAACTGTCTGGAAGTGTGATTCTCCAATGACTTTGAAAAGTTCAGGATCAAGAGCTGAACCTGTTTTAGGACACCTCACAAGTCATATACTTTAATTCTTTAGATTCTTAGGATTTATATTTTTTTTTTTTTTTAGTTTCAGATTTTCTTTTAACGTTTTCCTAACCCATATATCTTCAAGATGCTTTCTAGAAATAGCATGTCTACTATGTTCTTTTGTTGGAGAGAGGCAGTAGATTTACAGGTTAGTAACACACTTTTAGTCATTTCTCAACATCTGTAAAGTTTCTATTTGAACAGCCTGTTATTGAATGACTCAGGTCAGGTTTTAGCACAGTTTATGAGAGTTTGCCATGGGAAGACCGGATAAGGTAGCTGCTAGAGCTGCTAGACCACACCATTTAGGGGCATACAATCTAGTTTATTTTCTTGGTAGGATGAGTATAGCAGGTATATAGCAATCATTGTTGTCCTTACAGGATAGTGATTGCTATTCACCTGTTATACCGTGTTGGGTTTGCACGGCAAAGTTTTGGTAGTGGGAGGGCTACAGGGGTGACTTCTGTGAGAAGATGATAGAAGCTTCCCCCATGTCCAATAGAGCTAGTGTCAGTCGGCTGCAAGACAAATCCGGTTCTGACCAAGGATGAGCCCATCAGCAACGGTGGTAGTGCCTCTGTGATAACATCTTTAGGAAGGGAAAAAAAAAAAAAAAATGTGCAAGGACAATTGCAACCAGAGAGAGAAATGAAAAAATGTGAGAGAAACAACCCTACAGACACCAAGGTCAGTGAAGAAGATGAGGAGGAGGGACTCCAGGCACCAGAGCAGAGATTTACCTGCAGCCCATGTTGAAGACCATGGTGAGGCAGGTTGTCTCTGTACAGCCCATGGAGGTCCACGGTGGAGCAGATATTCACCTGCAGCACATGGAGGACCCCACGCCAGAGCAGGTGGATGTGCCCAAAGGAGGCTGCAACCCTGTGAGAAGCCTGTGCTGGAGCAGGTTTGCTGGAAGGATTTATGACCCCATGGGGGACCCACACTGGAGCAGTCTGTTCCTGAAGGACTGCACCCCTTGGAAGGGACTCACGCTAGAGCAGTTTGTGAAAAAATGTAGCCCATGGGAAGGATGCATGTTGGAGAAGTTCATGGAGGACTGTCTCCCCTGGGAAGAACCTTGTGCTGGAGCAGGGGAAGAGTATGAGGAGTCTTCTCCTTGATGAGGAAGGAGTAGCAGAGGCAACATGTGATGAACTAACCATAACCTCCATTCCCTATCCCCCTGTGGGGGAAGAGGTAGCGAACTCTGTAAAAAAGTTGAGACCAGGAAGAGGGAAGGGGAGATGGGGGGTGGTGGAAGGTGTTTTAATATTTAGTTTTTATTTTCTCATTACCCTGCTCTGATTTGATTATAAATTAAATTAATTTTCCCCTAGTGGAATCTGTTTTGCCTATGATGGTAACTGCCCAGTGATCTCTCCCTGTCCTTATCTTAACCCACAAGCCTTTTGTTATATTTTCTCTCCCCTGTGCATCTGAGGAGAGGGAGTGATAGAGTGTCTTTGGTGGACACCTGTCATCTAGCCAAGATCAACCCACCACATATATCCATCCTACAGATTGCATCTCCAGTCCCATCTGTCCAAATGAAACCAGTTCAAAGCCAATGACACAGTGGAGCAAGGCATTCACTACAACTAAACGATGGCCAAAGCTCAGTCCCTATATGGCAAAAGTCCCTCTCCTTCAGTTTCAACTTCTGCACAGAATACTGTGTATTGTGTTACCCTCTCCCCCATGGGGGGCTATTGTTTTAATTATTTATCACCTCCTATCAGCATAAACTACCAATGGCTTTGCTGTTCTCATAACCCTGAGCAAAGTTCTTTGACTTTCTCCATCCCAGGAGAAAACTAGTGATTACATATGCCGTTTCTGTCATTCTCTATGTTGCTGCTCAAGTGTGTTATGAAAAATAATGCTGTCTTTGTTATCCAGATCATACTGAATCAGCCTAGTCAGTTCAACATGGGCAGATTTAGTCAGATCTTGTTTGTCTAGGTGGTACTACGCGGTGGGCTACATTCAATTACAACAGCTGATATGTCTAAAGAAAGTAATACGAATGTTCCAAAAAACATTCCAAAAGTTCAGAATGCTATATGACAATATGCATTCTTTACAGAAAACATTCATCACTCAACAGGTTTTTTCATAGAAACACAGCAAAAATTTGGGGAAAAAAACCTGTGTCTGGTGAAATGAGAGAAAGGTTTTCTATTGATCTGGAAAAGTCCATAATTTCATCTTAGTCATTTGCACTGAACATCTACATTACCCTTAAAATTTTGGGATTTCATAATTCCCTTTTGACTTGTTTTATGTGTTTGTACAGAGAATAATTTATCCATGGTATTCAGATCTTGATTCACTAGAGATTTCATCTGTGCTAGTTTCTGATTTTGTAGACAGCAACAGAATAAGAAAGTACATGTTTCAATATACAAATGATGATCCTGAGTTTTTTGCCATTGTTTTATAAGTGGATAAGAAGTTATGAAATATAAATTAACAAATTCAGAGGATCACAGCCAAACAACTCTCTACCTCTGAGGTTCAGAGCATACAAGTTACTCATGCAAACAAATCACCACTTTGTGAAGAAAGCAAGTTTTGTAAAGTACTTACTGTCAAGATAGGTCAATCAAGGCACAATTAGCTCTAATTAGCAATCTCACAGGCTATTAAAAATGTTTACCTTCTGTTGAGATATGCACAAAAAGGCACATAATGTTTTCCCACTTGTGAAAACATCAAAGAAAAGTATTTCCTATCTGAACCGTAAAACCAATTATAAATGAGGACAAGCACAGCAGTGATATCAACAGAATTTAGAAAACTGTTTGTATTGCTAATTGCAGCATTACAGCTAGCTGAGGGAGTATATAACAGTATTCATATTAGAGTCTAAATAAAGGGTCCCAAAAAATTGTTGGGGTTTTTAATGTAAAATTTCACAAGGACAGAGAAATGGACTGATAGATATCTACATCTCTTATGAGTTCTATAACTATATCAATTCTTACCTCAATATATGAATGAAGAGGTAGAATGATAATAAGTTTTTATTCTTATTTAAATACATAAATTAGTGGCCTTCTTTTCAAAAGGAAAAGAGTCTAGCACAGATCAACCACTTGATCTTGTTCTCTTTTTAAAAAAGCTAACATATAATAAAAAATTCAAATAAGAAATAAAGGGCCTACAGAAATCCATAGTTTTCTCATCTCAGTTTTTGAAAATGCTTATAATTATATTGTCTATAGAAGGTAAGCAAATTCCATGGAAAACAATGAGCGTGGGTTTTAGAACTTGCAAGCTTACAAGCCACTTTGCATTAGAATTTAATTTAGAAAAAAAAAAAAAAAAAAAGCGCATCAAATTCTTCACTGGATCAGGAAGAAATTGTTGCACTCACACTTGTTTTAAGTGAACATAATTCCTTGTTCTTATTGAACTTGTCTAGCTAAGGACAAAAAGGAACTAACAAGGCTGTAGTCCAGAACAAAGGTTTTGCCCTAAAATGAGACAGCATGCCACAATAATTTGTTTATCTGACCTGCTAAATATGCTTAGATGCTAGTGGCAAGAAAGAAGTTTTTAAGTGTTAATTTTAAACATATCCATCAAACCTTAATTAGTACTTAAATAGTAAATAATTTAAATTATACTCCTCTGAATGCATTTAAGGTACTTGAATATATCCAGACGAGATCAACAAATCTGGTGAAAGGGCTGGAAGGTATGTCTTATGAGGAAACACTGAGGACTCTGGCTTTGTTTAGTTTGGAGAAAAGGAGGCTGAGGAGTGAACTCATTGCTCCCTACAGCTTCCTGAGGAGGGGACATGGAGAGGGAGGTGCTGATCTCTTCTCCCTGATATCCAGTGATGGGACGTGTGGGAAGAATTGTTCAAAGTTGCATTAGGGGAGGTTTAGACTGGACATTGGGAAGCATTTCTTTACAGACGGGGTGATCAAACACTGGAACAGGCTTCCTAGAGAGGTGATTCATGCTCCAAGTCTGACAGGTTTTAAGAGGAATTTGGAGAATGACCTCAATAACATGTTTTAACTTTTGGTCAGCCCTGAAGTGGTCAGGCATTTGGACTAGATGATGGTTGTAGGTTCCTTCCAACTGAAATATTCTATTCTATTCTAGTCTAGTGTAGTCTACTTTAACATTTTTTTTCAGGTAAGTTTAGAGTCACTCATTTCATATTCATAACAGTTTAGATTAACCAAAAATTTATTATTTGTTACAACTATCTTAATCCAAATAAATGCAATGAAAACTGCTAGCAATCCATTACAAGATGGGAAACTAATTTTAATGAAGTTTGTTATTTGTCTTACAATATTCAAATAATGTAAAGGCATATGATTGGTTTTGTATTACATATTGCTCTTGAAGAATGAAAAATGTGAACTGCATCTCTAGTTACCATACAAAAGTTATTTATTTAGAGTTTTTTTTTATTTATTATTTTTTGAGAAATAAATATGCATAAACAAATTCACCAATATTTGGATCATCCTAATATGCCTGTAGAATACAAAACTGAAGTCACTACATTTTTTTTCATCCTTTCCATAACAATGCATGGGCTGGTTTGGCACTTCCTAACAGATTTGTTAGACTTCATCTAACATGATGTATGACTGATTATTTCTTTTTAATTAAAATAATACAATCCAAAAGATCCTAATCCCTTATGCCCCTGATATAAATTAGATTACCCATACTCATTTGCCACATAGTGGATTAACCTGCCTCTCTAAATGTATGCTCACCAGAAAACAGCAATCATGTTAATGTTTCATTCAGCCTCCCTAAAGCTGCACAGGAGAAATGATGGGTTTTATAATGAGACCATGAGATTAACAGATGTGAGCTGTAGCAGACCAAGGAGGGGGGAAAAAAAATGAAAAAAAAAAAAATCCTGAATCAAGTAGTCCTAAATCAAGCAGCCTGACAGCTGATTACATGGAGGAAGCTCTAGGTCAGGAATTTCTGGCTATCACAGCTCACACAATATGGTAAAAGAAAAGAAACAGACTAGCCAGAACAGTTTAGGCTTTTGAATGCGAATCATTAATGTATTAATTCTACACAGAAGCCCACAAGAAATTAATGAAATTCAATGGTGTTTACTGCTGGCATAGAAGTGCAAATCCTGCTGTTCAGACTGCTGACTGAAGTGGAATACAACTTTATTATTTTGATATATGTATTTCACTGTAGATTTTGTGTTGGTGAAAACTAAAGAGTACAAAGCAAATCTGACCTGAAAGCATTATATTTTCAAAGTTAGCATCAAAACCACTATGTTTTGTTCACTGTCCTCTCAAGTCAGATTTTTAGGATATAGACAATAAGAACATTAACAAAACTTCTCCATCTGTCAAGAAAACATAGTTCTGGAAAGGCTTTGCATTGTGTTTTATTTAATAAGTGCTCTGGAATTCTTTGTGTTAAATGTTGTGTGTTTTATGAAACTAAATTGAATTGCACAGATTCACTTTCTCCCTTGTATCAAAGCACTTTTTTTTAAAGATACTGTAAAAAAAACACTTGCTGGACACTGATCAAAGCTTCTGTAATATAAGTAGGGAAGTTGTCATCACTCTCCTTTTGTGACTCTGAGGGAAATAAAGAAAACATGACTATTGAAAGTTATAACTATTGTCACAGCCAAATGATGTTCAAACTTCACAAACACTGAATCCTTCCTTAATTCTGAGATCTGCAAGTTGAAATGTGTTTAAATGAATTCCATATCATTACCATAAATAGAGGGGAGGAAGAGGAAGTTGGTTTGGTTTTGTTGTTGTTTTTTGTTTTTGTTTTTGGGTTTGGTTTTTTTTTTTTTTTTTTTTTACAACTGAATGAAAGACTTAGACCTGTTTGCAGAAACAAGGAAAATAGAAGACAAAGTCCCAGGGTTATCATCTTATTTTTTTTTCAGAAATAGTTTTCTTCCAGTTACCCTCCCCCCCCCTCCCTTTACTTCAATAGAAACTGTCATGCTGAGATTAATTCTGGTACTAATATATATACTTTGCAATATACTCTCTTTGTAAGGTTAATTATGAATTTGAATCTTGTAATCAAATTCAAAGATGTGAATATATACAATATAATTAGAACTACTGCCTATGTTTTGTAGTCTAATTCTGAATTTCAAATATATGTCTTATTAGCTTACCATAGAATGAGCTGTTGAGGTAACTTTGCTTCCTGTGTTTCAAAAGGAACTCTCAAAATCTAGTTTAAAAATATAATAAAAAGCAATTCTAGCTGAATTTAACAGATTCAGAAGCTTCAGCTGAACTGTTTACCAACTAAATTGAGAAGCTCATTAATCTAACAAGAAATCCTTGCTGATTGTGAAAATAAGGAAATGAGGGCTCCTGTGTGGAAAAAACAAATGCTGGGGTAATTGAAAGATTTCCATCAGAATTTAGTCCTGAGAGTAAAGGGTAGGGAGGAGTTATGGGAGTCATAATAATGAAAAACAAACAGTGTCTTAGAAATAGTAACTAATCTGTCTCTTTTTTTTTTTTTTTTTTTTAAAAAAAAAAAAAAAGAGAAGATTTTTCATATAATTTTAAGCATTATCCTTTTCACTAAATTGAACACAATTAAATAGATCTGAAGTCTGATTTAGGACATAGTTTTATATATATCTTATATATATTGTATTTCAGTCCTGTATGATGGCTAAGATGTTAAATGCCGAAAAAAAAGGCATAAAATTGAAACACTGAATGATTGGGAATTCCAGCATTGTTATTGAGAGTAGTTACTGCATAATAATTTGCAAATGAGATACTGCAGCTAGCATCACTATGTTTCTTTTTGCTGTCAGTTTAACACGATTTCTCTCAAATGGTAATTGCGTGTATTATATTATAACTCCACTACAGAGCTTACATGGTACCATTGCAATTTCGGTATACAAAAATAGTCACTAAAATTCATTAACATTATCTTTACAGTGAATAAATTATTACTGATCAGTGTCTCCAGTTATTTAATAGACTTTATGAATATTTGAATTTCTTTCCTTTTTTATTTGTTACCATGATACAGCTTTTTCCTACTACGGTGAAAAATAGCATGCATTAATTCTTCCAAAGAGAAGATACTGTTTTTATGGAATACTACCATGATTTACTTTCCCTGAGTAAAATAAGTAGGCTTCCTTCCACCCACAAGATTAATTCTTCAGGAACATAAATCATAGATTTGTACTGTTGTCCATACTCTTTCAATGATGGATCCACTCCCTGTGTTGTAGAAGGATAAATGATCATCACTTCAGCCTGTTTCCATGTATTGTTGGAACATTTGGATTTTTTAAACATTAAGTGACTGATCATCCTTGGTGATTAACAACTGAGCAGTTCTGAAGCTTGCTATCCAAATCTAGCCTATAAGTATATTCAGTGGGGGGTTTTGTTCAAGTTTTGAATACTACTACTCTTTCTAGTTTTGTTGTCACGAAGGATATTTAAATATTGTCACTCCTAAGAGTTTGTCTTCATAGTATTTTTTATGTACTGAAGAAGGAAATGTAAGAGCTATTATGACAGAACATCATTTTAGATTTTCCTCCGTATACATGCAAAAGATCACATCAAGTTTTTCTGTTATTAATGTGCTTATCCAAAATGAGTAAAATTTCTTGAACTGTCTTCTTAATGCTGTGCATAATACATATTGCTACAGCATGTGCTGAACGTTTGAGGAAATAAATAATTTACTTGAACATCATCTATGTACTTAAAAGTAGTTCCAGGAATCTCGTTAGTCAAATGTTTGTCAAAATTAGGAAATTGTTTCACTTTACAAAATTGATGGAAATTTTAACTAAAAAATGTATTCTGTCTTTATTGTAATAATTCATTATTTCTGCATTTAAACTATTCTTTAATTACTGAGTAGTCTTTGGAAACAAAGAGCTCTTCATCATTTTAATGACAATTCCATAAAAATGAATTTGCAGAAAAATATTTTTAAGTGTTCCATTTAAATCTGAATAATCTTGCCTTAAGAATATGTTTGGTATAAAAATGTATGGGTTATACTGTCACTGGGTGCAGTATACAATGAACAAAATTTAGATTTAAGATATGACTATCTTTCTTCCAGTGGTACATTGATATTCAATATACATTTAAATATATCTTAATTATCTTTTTTACATCTTTGCAGTTCTCACACCTCAAGACTTGTGGTTTATGACTAATATTTCCTTAATTGCTACCACCAAGGTGTTTTTATCCTAACATAGGAGGTTATTCTTAATCATCTTTTTTTTTTTTTTTTTTTTTTTTTTTTTAGATTGCTTCCCCCATCTTCCCCAAAATGTCAGGTTTTGCAAGTGAATGAACTTCTGAATTTTGACTTTTTCACAGAATAACAAATCTTTAGTGTCCTTTGAATGTAATTACTGGATTGGTTGCTATCATAAGATAATATTCCCTTTTTACTAACATGAATTGTAGATGATAAGAAAATTCCTCCTCAGAGAATTTATTTCAAAATTACTTTCAGTTCATTCATTACACAGGATCTTTCTTCAGGAGCTGTATATGTCAGCTGATCCAAAAAATATCCCAATTTCTTCTTATTTAATTTCAATAATATTAGATTCAGAAAGGGGCAATAATTATTTCAGCTGACTGACTAGATTTCAAATCTTAATTATAACCTGTGGTACACGTCAGTGTCTCTCAGGCAAGCAAGGCATATGTATACTGCTATTTTGAAAGCCCATTAACAATCTATTTTTTCTATTTACTGATACAATAGTTACTGTGACCACCTTTCTGAATTTTTAAGTTATAATTTATCTGATGTTTATAATGTAAAGCATGCATGCCATCTGGATGTTTTCATGTCATCCTTGAAGCTGAATCAATGTCATTTGCTTAGAACAGTTGCCTCAGCATACTGACAATACTTCACAGATCACTTGAAATGTGAATGGTAGAAGTGTAGGAAATTATAGCTTCGCATCATGTTGCTCAGCTGCTCTAGACTTTCGAGCACATCCTGTCTGATTTGTGGTTCAGGTTATTTATTTGTATTTAAGTAGAAATAAAATATTTTATGAATGTAATGGGAATATTTGTTGCACAAGGGCTGTTTGGAAAGAAAAGAGAAATAAGGTCATGTGATCTTACAGTTTGAGTGCAGGGGGTTAGACAAAACTCCTGCTGATTATTGTAATGAGAGTTTAACTAAATGAGAGCTTCTGAATTTATCTTTATTAATTTATTTGTTTCTCCATTACAGTTCTGTGCAAAATTATTTAAATGCTGAGCAAAATGTATAAGAATACATATTAAAAATTAATAGTTGCCACTGGTCAAAATATGTTTAGCAGTACTCAGAGACACTGAAAACACAAATAGTGATATGCAAAATCAACTTTTATGAATATTACATGTGTGATGAGTTAATGTTTTGTAATGTAGAAGAGAAATAGAAGAAATAATTTGCATTTTTTATCTCTTTCTTCTTAGATTCCCAGATAGAATCCACAGATCAGTGCAATATTCAGGAACTCAAGGTATTTTACTAGACCCATCACTTAGTAGCAAGTGTAGTACTTTTGAAATAATCATTTAATATCACTTCTAACTAATAGCCCAATAAGGTAATCAACTGGTCTGCATCTGTGGATGTTATATTATTGGTTTGCCTTTGAGAAGAGTAGAGGGTATTTGAAAAATTAATCATCTGGAGTACTGTATTTGTCCATTAATAACAGTATCACATTTTGACAAGGTTACAGACTTTTTGTACTAACTGAAATTGCTGATAAGTGAGGCCATTCAAAGGAGATAATTCTTGAGTTTCATTTAGGGAAGTGACATTCAACCTTTAACAGCTGAGGAGCAAGGGGCTGCTTATGCAGGTTTCTCTCACACTTTTAAGTCGCCATATCCAGTCTATTACTTTGTGCTTTTCTCTCCTCTTCATCTATTAATTCATAATATTTTTTTCTCAGCAAATACTACTGTTTCAGATATTTAACACCAGAGAACCAGAGACACTGCACATACTGCAAGACCTGTATCAATCAAAGTCTTCATTTAATTTTCCTCTTTTTTTTTTGGTTTTGTTTTTTTTTTGGTTTTTTTTTTTTTTTGTTGTTGTTTTTTGATGCTTTTCCAGACCCTAAAACTCTATTACATACATGAAACTGTTTCCTGAGTGATGATACATTAACTCTACTGAGCGGTTACCTATTGGTGATGTCACATCTGGGGTACTGTGTCAATGTTTGGGCTCCTCAGTACAAGAGAGATGTGGACATATTGGAGACAGTCCTGCGAAAGGCCACAAAGATGATGAAGGGACTGAGGCATCTCTCCTGTGAAGAAAGTGAGGAAGTTGAGACAGTTCAGCCTAGAGAAGAGAAGGCTCAGGGGGATCTCTCAATGTATATACATACCTGAAGGGAGGGTGCAAAGAAAATCATAGAATCATGGAATAATTTGGGTTGGAAGGGACCTTTAAAGGTCATCTAGTCCAACCCACCCCAGCAATTAGCAGGGACATCTTCAACTAGGGCAGGTTGCTCGGAGCCCTGTCCAACCTGACCTTGAATGCTTCCCGGGGATGGGGCATCCACAACCTCCCTGTGTAACCTGTTCCAGTATTTCACCACCCTCATCATAAAAAAATTATTCTTTATATCTAGTCTGAATCTACCTTCTTTTAGTTTAAAACTATTATGCCTTGTCCTATTGCTACAGGCCCCATTGAAATATCTGTCCTCATCTTTCTCGTAAACCCCCTTTAAGAATTGAAAGGCCTCTATAAAGTCTCCCCAAAGCCCTCTTTAGTCCAGGGTGAACAACCCCAACTGTCTCAGCCTTTCTTCATAGGAGAGGTGCTCCATTCCTCTAATCATCTTTATGGCCCTCCTGTGGACCTGCTCCAACAAGTCTATGTCTTTCTTGTACTGATGACCACAGAGTAGAATGCAGTATTCCAGGTGGAGTCTCACAAGAGCAGAGTAGAGGGGCAAAATCACCTCCTTTGACCTGCTGGTCATGCTTCTTTTTATACAGCCCAGGGTACGGTTGGCTTTCTGAGATGCAAGTGCACATTTCCAGTTCAAGTCAAACTTTTTATCCACCAGTACGTCTAAGCCCTTCTCCACAGGGCTACTCTCAATCCCTTCATCCCCTAGCCTGTATTGATAATAGGGGTTGCCCCAACCCAGGTGCAGGACCTCACACTTGGCTTTGTTGAACCTCATGAGAGTCACATGGGCCCACTTCTCGAGCTTATCCTTCTGAATGGCATCCCATCTTTCAGGCATGCCAACTGCACCGTTCAGTTTGGTGTCATCTGCAAATTTGCTGAGGGTGTACTAGATCCCACTGTCTGCTGTTGATTAAGATATTAAACAGTACCAGTCCCAAAGATAGAGCCAGGCTCTTTTCAGTGTTGCCCAGTGACAGGACCAAAGGCAATGGGAACAAACTGAAACACGAGGTTCCCTCTGAACATCAGGAAACACTTTTACAATGTGAGGGTGACTGAGCATTGGTACATGTTGCCCAGACGTGTTGCGGAGTATCCCTCCTTGGACATATCCAAAATCTGTATAGACAGGGTCCTGGGCAACAAGTTGTAGGTGGCCCTGCTTGGGGGTTTGGACCTGATGACGTCCAGGGGTCCCTACCAACCTCAACTATTCTGTCATTCTGTGATTCATGGTAGTCCACTCTTCCTTCTTAAATGCTGTTAATTTTAATTGCTCATGTGTACATTCCTACTAAACTCTGGTCCTTTCTCAAACTTCAGTTCATTTTCAGACCTAGAAGTAATTCAGTCTTCCAACATAATTATTATCTGTCACAACTATAGGTGTCTTCAAATCTTCATAGCACCAGTTTTGCCTTTAGGTGATTCCCAGCTCTGATTCAATTTGTTTTGAGGATAGTAATGCTTCTGCGCTTCTTCCATTCCCTACTTTTTTAGCAAGGAAAAGGAGCAGCATTATATCACATCTGAATTGGTTCTTGAATTCTGCTAAAGGAAAGTTTTCTTCAGGTGACATCCCCATGCAGACCGCATGAACACCTGCACAACAATGGCATATGTGAGATCAAATGACTTCCCAACGGAAATTAAGATCCCACAGGGCAGTCAAGCCTGTTCTGTAAATGCAAGTTTGCAAACAAAAACAATTATATAGGATGAACTGTGTTTGGAATAATGCTCTAGTGAGATGTTTTTCTGTGACAGCTGAATCACAAAACTTCACATAGGAAGGCTGACCAAGGAGAAGAATTAAAATAAGGCCTCAATATATCTATTATCTTACCATATTTCCTCTATTCCTTTCCACAGGTCATCAGGTACTTAGGAGGTTCCTACAGAAACTGACATATGACTTTGTCTCATAAATTCCCTCCAAGGCAATGATTTAAGCACAGTTCAAAAAAGTTTCTAGGTCCTCTGCGCAGTTACAATAGTTGCTAGAGCTGGCATGGAGAAATGATTTTGTCTTCAGACTGTGTCTGCTATTTATTCATTTCCCGTCACACAACAGGAATGAGCAGAACGTCAAGAAGATGGATTCAGCCAGAACCAACTCTAGCTATTAGCAGCCAGTTCCATCTTGAAATTGCAAGGTAATGTAATTGCTGTGTACTGTCAGAGCTATTCCTATCCCTGTTTTTAAGTGTGAATGTGAGGATGTAGGAGGGAAATGCTGTCAAATGTGTTAAGGTTTCTACCTCACTATTGCCAGCTATATTCTGTCTATCTAGAAAGAGTGTACATAAACAGTGTTCACACACACACTATACTATATAAATATGCTACATATTTTCACTTCCGGCAATATGCTACATATTTTCACTTGCTCTTCCGGCAATGAGAAGGGACAGATGAGCCAGGCTTGGGGTTCAAGATAGGACTGGGAGGGGAAAAATATCACCCTTTATGGGCACTAGCAAAAGGCAGACTTGTTAGGGGAAGAAAAAGAGAACATACATTTATTACAAACACTAACAACAACACTTAACAGAGTAGGATAGTGAGAAGCATTGACACATCTTGAAAACACGTTCCCCCCACCCCTCCTTTCTTCCTGGGCTCAGCTCTGCTCCCAATATCTCTACCTCCTCCCTGCAGCAGTGCAAGGGCAGGGAATGGGGGGGTGCAGTCAGTGCTGCCACTTTCTTCCATCTTCAGTGGGAGGAGCTTCTGGAACTTCTCCCCTTGTTCCAACGTGGTCCCCCTCTCACAGGAGACAGTCCTCCACAAATTTTCTCTGATGTGAGTCCCTCCCACAGGCCGCAGCATTCCCCACACTGCTCTGTCATAGGTCACCAACTTTCTCTGACTGGATTCCCTCCCATGGGCTGCAGCCCTTCCAGAGCTGCTCCAGTGTGGGACACTCTCACATGCTGCAATACTCCCAGCACTGAACTATAACAGTGGGAGCTACCTATTCCCACAAAATCCTGGCCTTCTTCAGGCACAGCACCTTGATCAACCAGGCGAAAAAACACATGCCATAAATCAATGTCTGCTCCACCATAGATCTTCACAGATGGCAGGGGGGGGCTGCCCTGCTGTCTCACCAAAGGATACAGGGGGGTCTCTGCTCCGGCACACCTCCCCCCTCCTTTCTTCATTCCTTCACTGACCTTGGTGTTCATGCAGCTGCCACAACTCCTTCTCACAAGTCCAACTGCTCATCACTATGTCCCTTCTTCAATATGTTATCACAGAGGCGCAGCTGATTGGCTCAGTTTTGGAGCAGAGGTGGAGCTGACTTGGAGCTGGGGGAGCTTCAAGAAGCTTTTCAAAGGGGTTCACCCCTATAGCCCCCTCCCCTGATACCAAAAACCCCCACCACTCACTCAAACCCAGGACACATTGCATGTAGTAATTGATGCCAAATGAATTCAATAAATTCAAATAATACCACAGAACAGAAGTTTCTGGCTGCCAATACATTGGGGTTAATATTTCCCTAATAAAGAAATTTTTAAATTCAAATCAAATTATGCATATTCTTTCCAAAATATCATGGTATTCAATTCATATTACAAGCTTCATCAAAAACAAGTCTTTATTATGAAACTTGGTTAAACTCTAATTAGATACACAGAGAGGCTATCTTTGACCTCAAAACTACACAATATATGAGAAAAACTGCTTATACTGCTGTTTAGAGTACTTTAAACATCCTGTATACCTATTGCCATATCTTGTATGGCTTTAACATTTAAATGTCTGAATATGGTATTTTTAAATATTATATTCTGAAAATAAAAAATTCCGTGACCAAATTACTACAAAATACAATTATTTTAGCTTTTTAAAATATTTATTAGAATATTCTGGCTTCCTCATATATTTGTTTTAGGGTTTTAAGGTGTATGAATAAAAGGGAAAACAAATTTGATGAGATAGAACCAAATATTTCTCACAATTGAACACCTTATTGGAGTTCAATCCTACTCTCATTTTCAGAGGTAGCATTCCCACATAATTGTATTTTATGCACTCTTTTATAGATAAATGTGCAGAAGAGAGGAGGTAGTTAAAAAAATAATCAGTAGGTTACATACTTGCCTTTAAAAATCTGATTCATAATTCTGTACATTCGGGCTGCATTTTTGCAAACATTAGACTTTGTTAAAAGTTGTGTGTTTAAGCTTTTTTAAGCTTATTGATGTCAGAAATTTCAATCTATGATGAAGTTAAGTTAGAAAAGTATAGCTGGTAAACTGGTTAACTTGCTATTAAAACAATAATTAATCTCTGTTGAAAATCATCAGCATATAGATGACATTTACAGTGAGTAGTGCAGATGCCGACTGGAGTTATGCCAGTTTAGGCTTGTAAAGACATTGGCTCATGATGTCATCCGTACTACTGTGGCTCTCCTGTTTGAAAAGACTATGATGGGCCCTCACTGCTTTTTTAATCACTGAGCTGTGGAGTGTTGGACAATTCTGAGACATTTCTGTTTCAACACATAGCACCACCATAAACTGAAATTATTAAAGGCTTAGCTGTTATGAAAGAGAAATTGTAAATTGTGGTTATTCAAGCTGTTGTTGCCTACCCGACATGGATTTCAATAAAATGTAGTGCATGGTCTTAACCACATTACAACCCTGAGGAATCATTGACATTTGTATAGTCACGGGAGTCATGGGAATAGACTACAAATAGCATCCAATAGCAAAGATGAGTTTTACTGAACTTTTTAAATTAAATATTATTGCCTTTGTTAAGTTCAGTAGGTGAAGTTATGAAAGAACAATAATATTTTATTTCATTTTACCTACCCTGTACCTTGCACTGAGTAATATTGAATTAATCCTTCTTAAAGGAAGCCTGATGTTAGGAGATTACATCCTTTTTAGGAAACATTAATCCTTTCCAAAATAGATCTTTGCTCTTCCTTAGAATCACTCTCTTTGTTTGTTTGTTTGAATTTCTCAGAACAGCAGTTCATTAAAGATCCATTTTTTTCTTATAATTTTACTATATTTTTATATGGCTGGGTATTTTGTGGATCTGGATTATATCGTAACAAACAGACAAAAGAAACATGAAAGAAAAATTTTAAACACAAATCTAAAATGATACATACCTGTATTAAAATGCCTTTTTTTTTTTTTTTTTTTTTTGGCAACTTCTGAAGATGAGAGTGGTCTAACAGAAGTGCTAATCTTGACTTTTTCACAGTTGAATATTTGGGATTCATTAATCAAAAGCAGGTTATTCTTTCATGTTTCTTTTAATTCCTGACATTATAATCCAGTATCATTGCACATTTTATGCTGGATAAATTACTAAATATACCTAAATTACTAATTTATATTTCAATGAACTAAATCATATTACAAAATTATATTTACAATCATGAAATTATGTTTACAAATTCACTATGTCACTAAATTATAATTCCAGTATATACCAAAATGAATATATATAGCCTGATTCATAATATTGTTTCAGGATTTTCATTAATATTCTTTTATTCTTTTTTGTTTAATCTTTTCTTCTAGCAGTTGCTTGAAGCAGAAGCTTTATATTGTTGATTTTAGATTGTGTAATAAGTTACAATATTTAATAATATAAATTCTATAATATATCTACTGATTTGTTTCCTGTGCTACAACCTATTCTGCTCTTTCTTGGGCTTCAGTCTTTGTGCTCATTCTTGCATTACTGTCTATAGACACTATGGTGATATAACATTTATTTAGATTTTTTTTTCACAGACTGTTGTCATTGGAATTTTACAGAAAATACAATATAAAATTCTCTGTTAAGATCTGGTTAGGTAGCTGCTGATAACAGCTGCAATATAGCCAAAAGACTGAGTAAAAAAAAATGTTCAAAGCCAACTTGGAAACTAAGTTTTCATGCAGACTAATCTCTGTAAAAATCCTCTGAGATTTGTATTATGGAAGAAGAGGGCCTCTGAGCTCTTCCACGAGAACAGCCCAATAGCCAGGCCAATGAGGGATTTGGAAAGCAATCTTACATGGAAATATTCTTTCCTCAAACCACTATTACAGCATTCTTCAGTAGGAAGAAGAGGCATAAGGTATAGATCAATGAGCAGTGTCTTGTGACTCTGGTAGATATTCTCATTACTCAATGCTGCAAATCTAATTTTACATGACTAATTCCTCCAAAACTGCAAAATGGTTTCATGGTGACAAAACCATGTTTGTGTATCTGGTAAAACAGAACGGAATAGCAATTTGTTTGGAGATATATATTTAATTCTCTATCTGATTATTAAAACAAGGTTGTTTATACTTCAACTAACAAGTCAAGGAAAAGGCATCTCTGATGTGAATAGAGTGTTGGAGGACAGCTGAGACTCCCTTACTTCATATCACTTCACCAGTCAGCCTGTCTCTTTCTTTCTGTGAAAACTTTGAAATAGCAGCAGGCCAATAATCCAGGATTTTTTTTTTTACTAGGGAGAGGAATTTCCTCTCCGTTTCTTTCTTGTCCCTGACTTTCAAACACGTGAAGCATCTCTTACATAAACTGCATTTCACTTGCTTTACAACAGACGTCTGCGCTTGAGGGATAGTCCTTCCTGTCCAGAAAGGCAAGGGTCTCCTACAAATCAAGTCTCATATGTCCAGGTTCCATGTAGTTGTCTCAGATACCCTAGAGCCTTTCAAATATTTAAGTAATGGAACTGAACTCATAAAATAAAGACATGAGTTAGCAGTTGAATTGCTGCTCTGAGAGTAGGAGTAACATTAGTGCTGCAGCTGGAAATCTGGATAAAAGGGCTGATGTGAAGTTTAAAATTTCTCTTCTTCTTTCTCCCCTTCTCTCCAGTCAATCTCGCACATAGTTCATTCTAGAATTTCTAAATTTACAGTGTTAATAACAGATATACTTAATTGTAATGCTAAACATGTCAAAATACTTCAAAATACTACAAAACCAGTAATCTTAAAGATGTGAATATGTCTTGGTTTCACATATGGCAATATGAAATCTTTTCTAAAATCTGAGAGGAAGTAAAAGGTAGACACAGGTGACTGTGAAGCAATCAGTGTTTGGCATGTGCTAATTCTGAAAAGAGCATAAAGAGCTCAGATTGGGCACTAGGCCAAATTGTAGGCTGTAATTAAAAAACAGAGAAATTAGCTGACATCCTATTTGGCATGTGAAAACGTCTGATAGGCTCCATTAAAACACAAGGATTTGTGAGAATACTTATTTATAATTACACTAAGATATTATTTTATTTCAGAGACCTTTTATGTTGTCTGACAGCTGAATGGTTTTATATTTATTGTATGTGACCATATAAAACAAAATACATCCAGTAAGAAGAACTACAATCAGAACTGTTGAAATTGTGCATTTACAAAATAAATTAATTAATTCTAACCATGTTTGCAATAATTTTGTTCTACTTTCTTTGAATATTCCAGAAAAGGAAGTTCACTAACAATACATCACACAAAAATGTACTGTAAATGTTGATCTTGGGTAAATAAAAACTGATTGGAAGAGTTTGTAGAACTGCATACAAACCCAGTAAGTAGGATTTTTAGACCACAATTCAGCTGTTGCTGATTGGCTAGCTAAGTTGGGAAATCAAGGAACACAGGCTGCACTACTCAGTTTATGCATCATGTTGCAAATTCTAATTATCCCAAATGGATTTTTTTGGAGTAATTTCAGGCTATTCTGTGAATTTGATCTTTTTCTAGAGATTAAATGTCTACATATTAAATTATTTATTTTTTGTGAAATATTTGATTAACAGAGTATTAGGAATTATTCTCCCAGTTCAGATTTCTGTGTCTTTTGGCATACCTTTTCTAGGATGATGGCACAGATCAACTGCATGTTAACTGACCTGAATTCTTTATATATTATAAAGATCATTAAAAATTAAGGGATATACAGGTGGTCAAGGAGTGATACATCTAGGAGGTGCTATAGTCCTCTACTGTATCATTTAATTGATTTATTTCAGTAGGACCTATAAATCCTACAGGTTACTTTTTTAAACTGGGAAAAAAGGCAGGGGGGAGGCGGGGAGGGGAGGGAAACACAGGTTCCTGTCATAATAATTTATTTTATCCTATATGTTGACAATTTCACTACAGGATGAACTCTCCAGGAAAACAAATAGAGAAGGTAATATCAACCTTTTTCCCAGGACCCTTCAGTGGAAATCCAAAGTCTTTACACATTTTTGATTCCAAATACTTTACAAGGTTCTTCACTGCAGAAGGATAGATTTGTCTAAGTAAAATTGCAGATGAGATTTTCTGAGAAAAAACTCATCCTGCTATTTTCTTTAGGATGATGTCATTTAATACACATAAACCTCAGCATTTCTATACAAATAAAGAATTATATTTTTAAACTTATTTTAGACTGCTATATTGTATAACAGTAAAAAGCTACCAATTTTACAAATTTATATAGCATAAAACAGCTTACATCTTCACAGTGAAGAGTCCCATGTGTCAATAAAATTAATGTGAATCATGCAAACCCCTAACACATGAATATTTTATGCATTTGAATGGCTTCCAGGTATTAAACATATAATTTAAAACCTTTGTTATTTGAGTGAGTATTGTGGTTTGGTCCTGATCGGCAACCAACCACCGCAGCTAATCACCCTCCCTTCCCCCTCCCCACCTGGGAATGGGGGAGGGATTAGAGGGGTGAAGGGAGACTTGCAGGCTGAGATAAGAACAGTTTAATAATGGCAATAAAATGAGAACAATAACGATGATGGGGGAAAACAAAAAGAGATATATAAACAGGCGATGTACAGCGTAATTGCTCACCACCCGCTAACCAATATCCAGCCCATTCCCGGCTAGCAACCCCGAGATACCAAGATCCCACAATCGCAATCCCGGAAGCGAGAGAGCTCCTTCCCAACCACCCCTCCTCTATATAGTGAGCATGACGTTCCATGATATGGAATATTTCACTGGCCAGTTAGGGTCAGGTGCTGTGGCTGTGCTCCCTCCCTGCTCCCTGTGCCCTTGCGCACGGGCAGGACATGGAGAGTCGGGGAGTCCTTGAAGTCTCGGCAGCAGCTGAAAACATCAGTGTGCTATCAGCATTCTTCCCATACCAAACCCAAAGCTAATTCCAAAACACAGCACTCATCTAGTCCCTGAAAAGGAATATTAACTCTATTTCAGCCCAAACTAAGACAGTATCCACCCCTTATTCCATATCATTTACGTTATGCTCAAGTTCCATATTACCCAGTACAGTCTAATTGATCATTGTCCTTTCTCCTGGGTTTTAGGCATGTGCACACAGACATCATTCCCTCAGTCACTGGGCCATCACTGCAGAATGTATCATAAGTTCATTTGGTTCATAACTTTGCATTCCATATGTCATAACAGTCTTTTAAGGCGGGAAGGGTGATTCTTGGTCAGTAGGGAATAGGTGACCAGGTGACCTTGCAGAAGGAAGGCATGCAGGCCCTGTTACAGTTGGAACGTGTGGCTGATGCATCCGACACCATCTGTATTCATGGTCTATGGGAGTCGTTGGGCATCAGTTGCTGAAGCCAATCCTTACTTTGAGTTCATGTGTTCCTTCATGAATACAATGCCATTATATAATATGTGTTAATCATAGTGATGCATTGATTGGGCTGTTTGGTGATTGGCCTAATACAGTTCAATTTATTGGCTATTTTCACCTAACATTAAGTCCCCTTGAGGCACACATTTTACTTCCCCATTTTCCTGCATTACCCACCAAGTGCATCCAGGTCCTTGTGCAAAGGTAATTCCACGTATGGGCTTACCTTTACCTGAAGTGGGAATAACCCAGACAGCCTGTCCTAGCATGTTGTTAAGGTGTACTACTGGGACTTTATCTCCATCTACAGTACGCAGAAGGTTGGACTGGGCAGGGCCAGCCTGGCTGGTAGATCCTCTAGTATTGACTAACCAGGTGGCCTTTGCTAAATGTGTGTCCCAGTGTTTAAAAGTCCCACCTCCCATTGCTCTCAGCATGGTCTTTAGTAACCCATTATACCGTTCGATTTTCCCAGAGGCTGGTGCATGATAGGGAATATGATATATCCACTCAATGCCATGTTCTCTTGCCCAGGTGTTTATGAGATTATTTCGAAAGTGAGTACCATTATCTGACTCAATTCTTTCCGGGGTACCATGTCGCCACAGGACTTGTCTTTCAAGTCCCAGAATAGTGTTCCGAGCAGTGGAATGGGGCACAGCATATGTTTCCAGCCATCCAGTAGTTGCTTCTACCATTGTAAGCATGTAACGTTTGCCATGTCGAGTTTGTGGAAGTGTGATGTAATCAATCTGCCAGGCCTCCCCGTATCTGTACTTTAACCATCGCCCTCCATACCAAAGAGGTTTCAACTTCTTAGCTTGCTTGATGGCAGCACAGGTCTTACATTCATGGATAACCTGTGATATAACGTCCATAGTTAAGTCCACCCCTCGGTCACGTGCCCATCTATATGTTGCATCTCTTCCTTGATGGCCTGAGGCGTCATGAGCCCAGCGAGCCATAAACTTTTCGCCCTTATGTTGCCAGTCCAGATCCACTTGAGCTACCTTAATTTTGGCGGCTTGGTCTACTTGATGGTTGTTTCGATGTTCTTCGGTTGCTCGATTTTTGGGTACATGAGCATCTACATGACGTACTCTCACAGACAAGTTCTCTACCCGAGCAGCAATATCTTCCCATAAGTTGGCAGCCCAGATGGGTTTGCCTCTACGCTGCCAGCCACTCTGTTTCCACTGCTGCAGCCACCCCCACAGAGCATTTGCCACCATCCATGAGTCAGTGTAGAGGTAAAGGACTGGCCATTTTTCTCGCTCAGCAATATCTAGGGCCAGCTGGATGGCTTTCACTTCTGCAAACTGACTGGATTCACCCTCTCCTTCAGCAGCTTCTGCGACCCGTCGTGTGGGGCTCCACACAGCAGCCTTCCACTTCCGATGTTTCCCTACAATGCGGCAAGACCCATCAGTAAACAGAGCATATCTCTTCTCATTATCTGGTAGTTCATTATATGGTGGTGCCTCCTCAGCACGGGTCACCTCTTCCTCTGGTGACATTTTAAAATCTTTGTTTTCTGGCCAATTTGTGATTACTTCTAATATTCCTGGGCGGCTGGGGCTTCTTATTCGAGCCCGCTGTGTGATGAGTGCGACCCACTTACTCCACGTAGCATCAGTTGCATGATGTGTCGAGGGGACCCCTCCTTTGAACATCCAGCCCAGTACTGGCAGTCGAGGTGCCAAGAGGAGCTGTGCTTCTGTACCAATCACTTCTGAAGCAGCTCGAACCCCTTTGTATGCTGCCAGTATCTCTTTTTCGGTTGGAGTATAACGGGCTTCAGATCCTTTATATCCTCGACTCCAGAATCCCAGGGGTCGACCCCGAGTCTCGCCTGGTGCCCTCTGCCAAAGACTCCAGGTAGCGCCATTCTCTCCAGCTGCAGTGTAGAGCACGTTTTTAACATCTTGTCCTGCCCGAACCGGCCCAAGGCTTACTGCATGAACTATTTCGTGTTTAATTTGTTCAAAGGCCTGTTGTTGCTCAGAGCCCCATAAAAAATCATTTTTCTTCCGGGTCACTTGATAAAGAGGGCTTACAATTTGACTGTAATTTGGAATATGCATTCTCCAGAAACCAACAACACCTAGAAAAGCTTGTGCTTCCTTTCTGCTGGTTGGTGGAGACATAGCCGTTATTTTATTAATCACATTCATCGGAATCTGACGACGTCCATCTTGCCATTTAATTCCTAAAAACTGAATCTCCTGTGCAGGGCCCTTGACCTTACACCGCTTTATGGCAAACCAGCTCCCAAAAGAATTTGCACTATTTTTTCCCCCTTCTCAAAAAACTTCTTCTGCTGTATTTCCCCATACAATGATGTCATCAATGTATTGTATGTGTTCCGGAGCTTCACCCTGTTCAAGTGCAGTATGGATCAGTCCATGGCAAATAGTGGGACTGTGTTTCCACCCCTGAGGCAACCGATTCCAGGTGTATTGGACACCCCTCCAGGTGAAAGCAAACTGTGGCCTGCACTCTGGTGCTAAAGGGATTGAGAAGAAGGCATTGGCAATATCAATTGTGGCGTACCACTTGGCTGCCTTTGACTCGAGTTCATACTGCAGCTGCAGCATGTCTGGCACAGCAGCACTTAGCAGTGGTGTGACTTCATTCAGGCCCCGATAGTCCACTGTCAGTCTCCACTCTCCATTAGACTTTCCCACTGGCCATATGGGGCTGTTAAAGGGTGAATGAGTCTTGCTAATCACTCCTTGGCTCTCAAGTTGACGAATCAGTTGGTGAATGGGAATTACAGAGTCTCTGTTGGTGCGATATTGCCGACGGTGCACAGTTGTAGTAGCAACTGGCACCTGTTGTTCTTCAACTCTCAGCAGCCCCACAGCGGAAGGATCATCCGACAGACCAGGCAGAGTGGACAGTTGTTTGATTTCCTCTGTCTCCAAGGCAGCTATACCAAAAGCCTACCGGTAGCCTTTTGGGTCCTTGAAATACCCTCTTCTGAGGTAATCTATGCCAAGAATACATGGGGCTTCTGGGCCAGTCACAATGGGATGTTTTTGCCACTCATTCCCAGTTAGGCTCACTTCAGCCTCCAACACAGTCAGCTGTTGGGACCCCCCTGTCACTCCTGAAATACAAATAGGCTCTGTTCCTTTAAAATTTGATGGCATTAGGGTGCACTGGGCACCAGTGTCCACCAGAGCCTTGTACTCCTGGGAGTCAGATGTGCCAGGCCATCGAATCCACACAGTTCAGTAAACCCGGTTGTCCCTCTCCTCCACCTGGCTGGAGGCAGGGCCCATCTAGTATCCATTATCAATGAAGGGGTTAGTGTAGTCTGTGCGGGTCTCAGTCTCATCCCGGTTACTTACTTCTTGTAAATACGAACCAGGAGTCCTCCTCATAGGATCGGCAGCCAAGTCAACCCTCCTGCTCGGTCTGGGCAACCGATTACTGGAGACTGGAGCAGCGTTTCTCCTGAAAGAACCTTGATTTTTAGCCATTCTTCCTTCTAACTCTTGAACTCACTCTCTTAGAAGGTAGGTAGGTTTCTTATCCCATTTCCTCATGTCCTCTCCATGGTCACGCAGGTAATACCATAGGTCTCTCCGTGGTGTATACTGTCTCTCTCGAGTAGGGAACCGTCTGCTCCTGGTAGCTGAGACTTTAGTCTATGCAGGCGGAGAGTAAGACATATCCTCTTTGAGTTGGCAGGATAGTTCCTTTAGTTCCTTCACGGCTGCGATGATGGAGGGAGAGAGACTTTCATCATAGTTCCGGAGTCGACGCACCAGCTCATCCACAGTTGGTCCGTCTTCGTCTTGCCAGTCCATTACTGCTAATACATTGGCATGTGATGATGGCGCGCTCCGTACCAATTTCCGCCACATGGGCCGGGTGCATTGGACTTCGTCTGGGTCTGTGGGTAGCCATGCATCATCTGGGTCGAAATAAACCATTTCCCGCACGGCTAGTTCCCTCAAGTATTGGATGCCTCTCTCCATGGTTGTCCACTTGCTTGAATGACATACAAGATCTTCCTTGAAGGGATATCTGTCCCTTATGCCTGACAGAAGTCGCCTCCAAAGACTGAGGGTCTGTGTCTTTCTTCCAATTGCATTGTCAATGCCTGCTTCCTTGGACAGGGATCCAAGCTGCCTGGCCTCTTTCCCCTCTAATTCCACACTGTTGGCACCGCTATCCCAGCATCGGAGCAGCCAAGTAAGGAGATGCTCACCTGGCTGGCGGCTGAAATCCTTCCGCATGTCTCGCAGCTCACTCAGGGATAGCGATCAGGTGACTACCACTGGTTCTGCCTCCTCTTCCTGTTCTCCTGATGGCCCTGGTTCATCCTCATCCCTTACAAGGCGGGGTGTTTTCTTTGTATATTTCTTCTTCTGTACAGGGGCAACTGACACAGTCGTGGGTTGGTTCTCTAGTTCACCCGCAGTACCTGTTGTAGGGGTCGGATTAGCTGCAGTTTCTGTTTCCAGAGTTTGAGTGGCTGCAGTGTCTGTTGCCAGAGTTTGAGTGGCTGTAGTATCTGTTGCCAGAGTTTGAGTAGCTACAGTGTCTGTTGCCGGAGTTTGAGTGGCTGCAGTATCTGGTGGGGGTGTTGGAGCGGCTGCAGTATCTGGTGGGGGTGTTGGAGCGGCTGCAGTATCTGGTGGGGATGTTGGAGCGGCTGCAGTGCTTGTTGTTTTGCTCTCTGATCCAGAGACCTCCTTTTTTTTGAGGGCACTGTATACTGGTGAGCAGGGCTCGGTAGGCATGGGCCAGTCCCCAGCATGTTGCCATGGTCCGCGTCTCTCTTGAGTTACCAGGATGACAGCATATCTCTCCTAAACATTCTACTAGCTTCTCAGGATCCTGCACTTGTTCAGGGGTGAATTTCCAGGACACCGGGGGTGCCAACTCTCCTAAGTACTTGCCCATGCTATCCCACACCCCCAGCCACTCATAACCCTCCAACCTTGGGGGGGATCTCCGAGTGATATTCAGAAATAGTCGCTTAATCCTTATCCTAAACACAACCTGAACAGCCTTTAGGAACATGACAGCTCCCAGCAGTGAGACAGCAACATTAGCATGAATATCCCACGGAATTTCAAAACTCCCAACATACTCAAACACATTGGTGAATAGCCTGGTGAAGAAGGAAATAGAAAACGATATCTCCTCTATAGTCTGGCTCTCCATGGAGAAAAGGGAGAGAGTGTAATTTTTAACCCATTCCACTAGCTGACCTCCCACATGCACAAATGATAACCATGCTGAGTACGAATACCAGACTAGTCTCAGGACTGACAACCTTATCGTGCCATAAATCAGTATTACATAGTACAGCAAAGCAACAATCTGAATCCAACTCCCACGGGTGATAAGCAGCAGCATGGGGAATATATATGGCAAGTAAGGTGACATATAGCACAACTGTAACACGAAAGACCACGATTCCAGGAGCCATTCAATCGACATTATAGCAGGATAAGCAGTCGACATTTTAACAAATTCAGAAGAGCACACAAATCAACCTGTTGTTATCTCAATCCTTCGAGCCCCACGTTGGGCGCCAAAAACTGTTGTGGTTTGGTCCTGATCGGCAACCAACCACCGCAGCTAATCACCCTCCCTTCCCCCTCCCCACCTGGGAATGGGGGAGGGATTAGAGGGGTGAAGGGAGACTTGCAGGCTGAGATAAGAACAGTTTAATAATGGCAATAAAATGAGAACAATAACGATGATGGGGGAAAACAAAAAGAGATATATAAACAGGCGATGTACAGCGTAATTGCTCACCACCCGCTAACCAATATCCAGCCCATTCCCGGCTAGCAACCCCGAGATACCAAGATCCCACAATCGCAATCCCGGAAGCGAGAGAGCTCCTTCCCAACCACCCCTCCTCTATATAGTGAGCATGACGTTCCATGATATGGAATATTTCACTGGCCAGTTAGGGTCAGGTGCTGTGGCTGTGCTCCCTCCCTGCTCCCTGTGCCCTTGCGCACGGGCAGGACATGGAGAGTCGGGGAGTCCTTGAAGTCTCGGCAGCAGCTGAAAACATCAGTGTGCTATCAGCATTCTTCCCATACCAAACCCAAAGCTAATTCCAAAACACAGCACTCATCTAGTCCCTGAAAAGGAATATTAACTCTATTTCAGCCCAAACTAAGACAGTGAGTTACAGTGTAGAAAAATAATGTTTGTATTAAGAAAAGCTGTCTATATTATATTTGTTACTTTTTCCAATTTAGATCTTAGTCATGATCAATAAATTAATTATATAATTGTCATGTTGACCTATTTTTAAAATATTATTTCTAAAAAAGATAATTGGGAAGAAAAACAATATAAACATGTATAATCTTGATCTTACATGCTTTATATTTTAACTATTGAATTTAAAAATAAATTATTTTAAGGTACTGTACGCATCATTTTAGTCTTACCATTCAGAAAAAAAAAAAAAAAAAAAAAAATTAGACATTACTGTGAAGTCTCTGATCTTAATTCAAGGAAAAAATAAAATTCTTTAGACAACACAGATGGAAATAAGAATGACAAATTAATACATTCCTTGAAAATATTAAATTCATAAAGAATGTAATAGACATGACTGTATATATTAAAAGTATAGTAAGTGTAGAGGTTACATAGCTTAATACACCATTGTTTCAGTGGCTTAAAAAGTCTCATATCTATGATATTTCATTCTACCAGTGTAGACTTCAATCTACAAGAAGCACTGGTGTTGGATCAAAGTTTTAGAACTCTATCACTATGAAATCAGCATGCATGGTTATCAAATAACATCAAGCATATTTACTGCAGCAGTTAACACTGATTTTCCCTGATATAAATAATTACCTGAAGTATAGAACAATAAAGAAATCTCCCAATTACTCTAGAAGAGATATAATAGTTTTTCAATTATATTTTTCTTAAACACAAGCTACATTTAATTCATAGTCAAAAGTTCTGTTTACTAAGCAGCACTATTCACACTGTAGAATCAGAAAATAAATATATATATATATTTTTTTTTTTTTTCCACCAGAGTGGTTTATATACAAACTGAACAATGTTAACAGAATTTTGTCTAGTCTGTATTGATTTATTTTTTACATGAGTGTACCTTTTCAATTAAATCACTTTTTATAGTAGGACAAAAAAAATGTTCTTTGAACATTTAGGTTAATATCAGACTAGTTAACAATTTGCCTTAATCCTGTAAAAGAAACAGCACAGAGTTCTGGTCACTGTATAAAATGTCCTTTATCTAGTTTTCCTCCAACTTAAATGAAAGACACAAACAATGTGTGCAGAGACAAGAATCTGAGACACTCTTGTCCTAATATAGCACTAAACTACAGATAAATTTGACTTGTTTTTTCTCAGCTAAACCACTTCCTAGCTAAACAGTTGTTCAGCTTGATGGCTGGGGCTAAGAAAACATTCCCTCCTGGTTTTAGCCTTTATCAACCCTATCTCTTGCAATGGCTCTATCTCAATATACCAGGCAGCAGTCTCAGGTAAAGAAAAGCCTCAGATGCAGGTCCTGAAGGGACTACTCCAGCTAGCTGGTGATAATACAGAAGAATATAATGATGACCACCAGTGTTTGCCATGGCAACAATGAGGGGCTGTTATCTTACTTAACAAAGATTATTTTCTTCTATGATACTAACACTTCTTGAGTCTACTATTAATCAAGAATCTTGACCCTACTGATCTACATAGATTAATTAGAATTCTAAATTATTTCAATTTCTATCTCAGGGATTTGAGTTTCCTTATTCTCAGGAATTATCTCTTTTTACAACAGCAATTTTTTAATAGTCTTCTCATGTGCACTGTTCTTAATTTTTTTTGTAGTTATTCTTCAAAATAAGGTTATATGAAAATATATCTTTGACACTACACAAATTTATTGATGTATTCTTTTTTATTACAAAATGTTATAATGAAAATTATTTTTATTCATGGAGATGTTTAGTTTTAGGCCACAATTGGTGTATCAACTTTGTTATTAGCATTTGTTGGATTTTTTTTTGCAAAAAACAGCTCAGTTCACTTATGTTTCATGATATATTTTTCCCATCCATAGTTGTTGTTGTTATTATTATTATTAAAAACACATTACATCCTCAACTACTTTACACTCCATGTCAAAGACATCCAATAGTGAAGGAATTTTCCTCACACTATACACTTCAGGCTCTGTTCCTCCTGTAAAATTCTAAAAATATAGTCCATGTTGTGTTATTAATGTAGCTGCAAAATCAGTGTGTCAGAATTTTTCATCTCAAAATGTCTAAAGAAAGACTGAATATCACTGGACTACTATCACTTCTACCCTTCCAGTTGTCTCCCCAGCCCACTGTGAGACTGTGAGTGAGCAGCTTTATCTGTCTATTGGCGTTAATGCACAACATCCTTCCAATGCTTAAGATCTGTTGGCAACTATATCTAGGGGTTTTCTTCTAACTGTAAAGATTTTGCCTCGGATAATTCACATACTTTTAGTGGAATAACTGTATGGTTGAGCTAATTTGTTTGGATGACCTACTTGATGATGGACATAGCTATTTCTGTTCAAAGTACTTCTGCTAATATCACTTATGCTAATACTCTGATTGAAATGATATATGAATACAAATGAGAGTAAATATTCCTGCAATACTTTCCACACATATATGCCTTTTATAAGTTTTTTGTTTGGTTTTTGTTTAAAGAGTCCTTCAAAAGTGGAAAAACTTTGCCATTGACACTAGCATAAGTGCCATTCAGTAAATGTTAAAAATGCTAAATTTGTTGTAGGAGGTTCCTTAGTAAGACAGTTTAAAAATAATAAAATTACTACCTCCACACCAAAAGTTTAGGAAAGCAGATCAGAATGATGTTATACAAGGATTTCAGAATTCAGTGAAAGGACAGCCCAGATACATCATGGTATTCCTGAAGTAAACAAACCATGCAATATCACATCAAGATAAGATGAACCAATGCAAATAATATTGCAAAATCATACACAAAATGTTTTATGAATATGTTCATATAAATCCAAAGACATACTTTAAATATAGGTTCAAATGCTAATAAGTAGAGTATTTCACCTTCCTACACAAAAAATATTCAAAGCAATAGAATGAAGCACTACTAAAGCTGAAGAACAGAATAAAAACTGTGCTTGACTTTTGTTATTTAATTATTTATAAAATAGATTTTAGTAATTTCTGTTATATTCTTTTATACAAGTTTCTAACTATACTGGTAGTTTATATTAGTTTAGTCTGAATAGGTTATTCAATGTACTGGTTCATTTTACAAACTATAATCCCTGTAAGAATGGGATTCCATTCATTAAGAATGAGATCATGTTTTTCTCACAAATCAAAGTAATTTTATAAGTCAATAGACCAAAATAAATAATCTTAGGAAGCTATTCTAGAAGGGTCTTGTATTAGGCTGAAAGTTGTTCTTTTTTAAATAATAGTCACTTGGAAAGATAGATTTGTGGATAACTAGAGACACAGAAATTTTGTGCTTTTTTTTTTTTTTTTTTTCTTCCTTTAAACATATACCTCCTGTCTCAGAATAAAAAGACATAATCAAAGAAGATAAATATTCTTTACATATAATAAATGAATAAAGTAGTTAAACAAAGGTTATAAACATAAATATAAGAGATTTTCTTAAGTTTTTCATGTTCACAAAGGAGAGTATTTAGTTATACTGTTATGACAGAGAAGAAAGTTTTATATTTTAAACAGCTGACATTACGTTGAACTTCATTGTAAATAATACACAGAACAAGAAGAAATAGCATATGCAAATTTTTCTCCCTTTTTGAGAACTCTTTGAAGAACAGAGAATCTAGAGTAACTTCATATCACTCTTCAACTGGATTTTGTAAGGAGTGAAAGTATATGGTTAAACGATGATGAACTAAAGCTATTGCCAACAAAAAGGCAATAAGACTGAGGAAGAAGCATCATTAGCAATGATACAATATGGACAATCCAAAAAACATTGAAGTGTTATGAAACAGCAGTGTTCTTGATCACAATCCTGACAATCTTCAGAAAAAAAAAAAAAAAAAAAAAACAAACAAGAAAATGGGGAATTTATACTTTGGATAGGAATTATCTCACTAAAATTTACGTGTCTTCACTGTATATATAGACTTTGTGATATGGTATACCTCCGTTCCCTTTGTAGTTTATATAAAAAGGAACCGTTTCTCTCCATTGGGATATAGGGTGTGATCACCATATCTGATATATATTAAGATGAGATGAACTACATTTAGGAAGTGTCTGTTCTTCTCGATCAACAGTAAGTGAATTCACAGACCTAGCTTAGCTGGGAAGTCTGGAGAATTATTGCAGGAACCTCATGAGACATGAAAGGTAATTTCCTGTTGCCTAAACAACCCCAAAAATAAAGGATATATTTCTCAAAGTGCAGAAAGGGGACTTCTGGAAATAAAAGTCTATTTCATTAGACTTTATTATAGTTCTTGCACAGGTATTTCCAGAGCAGGTAGAACTGAGTCTTGCAGAAGTGGTGTGTTACAGGCTAAAAAAAAAAAAAAATACTTGTTCCATAGCCCCTTTGCATTTCATACATAGCTTTTTTTATGATGTATTGTATTGGGTTTGTGTGGCAAGAGTTTGGTAACAGGGCCTACAGCAGTGCCTTCTGTGATAATCTTCCAGAAGATTCCTCTATGTATGATAGAGACAGTTCCAGCCAGCTCCAAGACAGACCTGCTGCTAGCCAAGGCTGAGCCCAACAGTGACAGTGGTAGTGCCTCTGTGATAACATAGTTAAGAAAAGGGGGAAAAAAGCTGCTTCACAACAACAGCCAGAAGAAAGGAGTGAGAATATGTGAGGGAAACAACTCTTCAGACACCAAGGTCAGTGAAGAAGGAGGGGGAGGAGGTGGTCCAGGAGCCAGAGCTGAGATTTCACCGAAGCTCATGGTGAAGTCCATGTTGAAGCAGGCCGTCCCCCAGCAGCCCGTAGAGGTTTATGGTGATCAGATATCCACCTGCAGCCCATGGAGGACCCCACACCAGAGCAGGTAGTTATGCCCAAAGGAGGCTGTGACCCTGTGGAGAGCTCGTGATGGATCAGGCTCCTGTCAGGACCTGTGGCCTCATGGGGGATGAATGCTGGAGCAGTTCTGAAGGACTGCACCCTGTGGAAGGGGCCCATGTTGGAACAGTTTGTGAAGAACTGCAGCCTGTGGAAAGGAACCATGTTGGAGAAATTAATGGAGGACTATCTCCCGTGGGAGGAACCCCACACTGAAACAAGGGAAGAGAGTGAGAAGGAAGGAATAGCAGAGATAACTTGTAACTAATTGACTGCAACCCCCATTCCCTGCCCCCCTGCACCACTTGAGGGGTGTAAGTAGAGAGTGAAGTTGCACCTGGGAAGAATGGAAACATGGGGGGAAGATGTTTTAAGATTTGTTTTTCTTTCTCATTATCCTATTCTGATTTGGTTGGTAATAAATTAGATTAATTTCTCCAAGTTGAGTCTGTTTTGTCCGTGATGGCAATTTCTGAGTGATCTGTCCCTGTCATTATCTTGACTCATGAGCCTTTTGTTATATTTTCTCTCCCCACTGTCCAGCTGAGGAAGGGAAGTGATAGAGTGACTTCGTGGGCACCAGGTAACCAGCCAAAGTCAACCCACCATACATATATATAATAATCACTCAAAACTAGTACAAAATTATTTTCAAAGGAACTCAAAAGGCATTTCTTATCAATGACTTCAGGCTAAGTGAAAGTTAAGTCAACAGAAATTCCTTCATATGTATAAATAAACTTTCAGTCACTCCCTTGATGATTGTGTCAAGAACCGTGTTTACAAGAAGGCTGATAAGACCTGATATTTAGAAGTTGGCCCTGTTTTGAGTAGGGAGTCAGAAAAATGACCTCCAAGGGTCCCTTCTGACTTAAACTACTTTATGAGCTTTGATTCTGTGACCTGAACAACATCAGTAACTCAATGAAATGTTTTCAATTTCCATATGAAAACTAAAATTGGAACCAGAGAAATAATCCCTAATATTTTGTAACAGAAAAGAACTTTACTAAAACCGAAATTAAACTCTGAAATCAGTATAAATTTCACAATGGAAAAAATCCCATTTACTGATTTTAGTATTTAGTCACATCACAACAGGTGATCTGAAAATTAGATGGATAGGTGGGTAAGTAAATGTCTGCACATATATTTTTCAGGATCATAACATGGTCCCATAGTACTATCACAAATAAACTTATAAAAATTTATAAATAGCATTTTAAATTAAACAGTAAATTCTAGTCCTTGTATTCATACAAAGGAGAAGGTGTAAATCAGTCAATATTTATATTCAGAAAGAGAAAGGGGAATAAAAGTGGCCTTGTGACTGGATTAAGAAAAAGATAAATCAAAATAACACACAATATTTCATGCAGCCCTGAAAAGACAAGACTTTGCCAATACAGAAAGACACTGAAACACTAGGTGAGTATAAATAGTCTCAATTTTATATATTTTTTTTTCTCTCTCAAAATTATTTAAATAGCATTGGATAGAACATTCTATTATTACCAAAAAAAAAAAAAAAAAAAAAAAAAAAAAGACAAAATATATGTATATTAACCATATCCAGTGGAGATGATCAATCATTGTACCCTTAAAAGCAAACTATAATCTTTTGCTTGTTTGTTTTCCAGAATTCTCAGATTTTGTTTAATTCAACTTTGTAAAAAGATTATAGACATACTATAGACACGCATGTGTTGTTCAGTGAGTTTATGGAATCTCCATCCTTGGAAATATTCAAAAGCCATTTGGACATGGCCTTGGGCTGTCTAGTCTAGGTGGCCCTGCTTGAGCAAAGGAGGTGGACAAGATGACCACCAGAGGTTCTTTCTGACCTCAGCCGTGTTGTGATTCTGTGATAGAATGGTCATATGTGTGTGGTTATATATAGATATTAATATATCCATACATATTAATTCATCTGTTTAAGGAACACTTGCTAAAACATAGAATATCAATTACTGGAAGTCACCAAGATGACATCTTCCAGTTTCCCAAGAAATATATTACAATAAAGATAAAACTTTCTCAATTTATCTTTGATGTCTATTTTCTAAATTCAGTCCCCTTGTTGATTATGTTTCTCTGAATATATTTATTATGCCTTCACTTGGGTAAACTGAATGGCTCCCTGCTCTCAGAAGAGGTAATTCTAAAACTTTGTTTTACACCTAATTTTGAACAGTGTAGCCGATTTTTACTCTCTTTCTCTGACATTTAATTTTCTTAAGGAGTTTAAGACACAAGTGTCCAGTCTGATTCTTCATGATTTGTTCTATGGAACTGTGGTTTAAGAAGTTAACAACTGTCATACAGTATCAATACAGGAGAGTCCAGCTACTTTAGCTTCATGTCCTTGACAGTAGTTATGATCAATTATTTTACAAAAATAGTGCAAGAGGTAGTAAGCTTTGCTGTTAAAAAAATGATGTATTGTACTGGGTTTGGCTGAATTTACTTCATAGCAGTCTGCATGGTGCTGTTTTATATTAATGATCAAAACAGAGTTGATGATAACACACCTATGTTTTAGTTATTGCTGAACAGTGCCTGCACAGCATCAAGGACTTTGTTTCTCACTCTCCTTGCCCCTATGGGAGTTGTCTCTCATGGGAGTTGTCTAGGGATGGGCAAGAGGTTGGTAAGGGACACAGCTGGGACAGCTGACTCGAATCGACCAAAGAGGTGTTCAATACCATATAACAACATGCTTAGCAATAAAATAGGGAAAGAAGAGCAGGTTTGGAGTGGGGGTAGTTTTTCTAAGGCAGACATTACTTGGATACTGGCTGGGCATCAGTTTGCTAGTGGGAGGTGGTGAGCAATTGCCTCTGCATCACTTGCTTTGCTTTATTTTTTTTTCTCTTTTGTTACTAAACTTTATTTTGACCCATGAGTTTTTCTTGATTTTGTCCTTCCAGTTCTCTCCCCCATACCACTGATCATTTCCATTCCAAAACTCTTGGCTATTTTAACAGTTCAGCTCTGAATTTTTCTATTATGCATATAACATTTAACTCTCAAGTCTTGATAAACATATTGTTCAAGGACTACAAGTTATAACGAGTTCCCTGTACTAATCAGGCATTATTAAAAAGTATTTTCATCATCAGCTTTTTGCTTTTCAGAGTAATTGAGTGGCAGTTTATTACTGTGCTAGAAAACAGGGTACAAGGATGGTTTTCACAAAGAAACAGCAATAACATTTCAAGTTTTTCTTTTTTTCCTGAGCATTTAATCTTTTATTGCATAAATAGTGACCAAAGTGGAATACAGAATCCAAACAATGATGAATATCTGCTCTTTCATATCCCCCTTGGAAGCATAGTCTTTTTACAACTTTCAAGTCCTGAGATGAAAGACAACTTCATTTGAGTACTTTTCTACCCAAAATGGGCATGTCAAACTTCATGAGATAAAGAGCTCCCAATGGTTTAGAAAGTGAATGCCTCAAGGCTGCTTAGAAACCTGTGTCTACATGATGGCAATACAATAATAATGTGCTATTTGGTATAAGGATTTTCTTGGGATCCACAGGGTAGAGTAATGAACACATCTGTCAGCATGGTTTTCTCTCCTTCTTTCAGGGATGGGAAGAAAATATTCTTACTAAGGTATCTTTTGAAATAAAATATAAAATTTCTTTTTTGAGTCTCTCTTTGGCTACTGATTTTCACAGCCTCTTTCAACTGTGTTTTTGAATATTCCTTAAACATCATGGAGGTCATCTCACCCACTTATATGTATATGTTACAGTGCTTAGAGTGATTTGATAACAGTGAATGATTGAAATACTGTGATTTGCATCTGGCTCTGAAAAAAAAAAAAAAAAAAAAAGACAGAGGAAAAGCCACAGTAGAAGCATAAAAATTAACCAAAATAACTTACTGTGTAAAATTAAGAAGTAATGGCAATACAGAGGAAAAGTAATTTTCACTGAGTGGCATCCTAATGTACAGTTTAATATAGCAAGTCAGCACTACTAAGAATATGTCAACATATTAAAATCCAGGAGATTGTCTTCCTGAGGAAATCCTGTGTGTGATAAGGCACAGACTCATTTGTACAAAATCTTCTGTATTTGTGATACTGATATCACAGATACATCCAAAATCACTGGCCTGTGGCAATCACTTATTACTTCATAAGGAAAAAAAAAAAAAAAAAAAAAAAGTTGAAAAAATGTTTATTTAAGAACACTGAAGTAGTAAGAACATGCATTTACATGTCTTTTCCTTTTACATGAATACAGACCTTTTTTTTTTTTCTATAAATTACTACAGAAATTGGGGAGATTTTAAAGATAAAATCAGTGTACTCAGAGAAACTGGACATCTAGAAAGGCTTCCACTGAACAGCAGTCAGTTACAGTGCTACACACAGAAGAGTAGCTTGACAACCTGATATACCCAGCCCTGACTGCAGAGGGATTTTCATTGTGACTTCTCAGGGTTCTTCCACATTTCTATGCCACATGGTCAGCCTCAAGAAGTTAATAAAGTTCGAAGTGATAAGGAACACACAAATAAGGTAGATCAGGGTCAGTAATAACAAAACAAAGAGAAGTGATGATTATTAAAATGTCATCCCCCTTCTTCCTCCCTTCCTTCTTCTTAACAGTGACTCCTTGTATGAACTGGCAAACACTTTCAGCTATTTCCAAGTAACACAAAGAAAGAACAGATAGAAGATGGTTGGGACAAGGTTCCTTGGCTAAGCTTGTAAGCTCCCTCTGCATTGACACCTAAAATTTTCATACATAAAATGGTAGCCTGAAAACTACCAGATTTATTCATAAAGAAAAGAAAAGAAAACAAAAAAAAAAAAAAAGAAAACAAACAAACAAAAACCCCCAAACCACTTCAAAGAAAATTTTGAAACTCCTTTAGATGTAAAATACAGGTCACAAAAGCTATCCTGATTTTAATTCTTGACTGGTGTCAAATCTACAGTTGGATGTCTCTGGCTTCATTGTAGTTTTTTTTCCTGTCCTTTCATATCTGATATATTCTTTAAGATAACATTCTGGGATATAGTTCAAAAACTGCTAGCATTTACTATATAAAGATTTTTATTATTCTAATGTGTTGTCCTGGGTTGAGTGAGTGGTGGAATTTTTTGGTGGCAGGGGAGGGGGCTATTGGGGCGGCCCCCTGTGAGAAGCTTCTCAAAGCTCCCCCAGCTCCACGTCAGCTCCACTTCTGTTTGGGAAATTGAGCCAATCGGCTGCGCCTCTGCGATAACGTATTTAACAAGGGACGTGGTGATGGGCAGTCGGACCTGTGAGGAGGAGTTGCTGCAGCTGCGTGAACACCAAGGTCAGTGGGGGAACGGAGGAAGAAAGGAGGGGGGAGGTGTGCCGGAGCAGAGACCCCCCTGTATCCTGTGGTGAGATGGCAGGGCGGCCCCCCCCCGCTACCCATGAAGATCTACGGTGGAGCAGACATTGATTTATGGACTGTTGCTCCTGCTCAGCTAATCAAGGTTCTGTGCCCGAAGAAGGCTGGAGTCTCATGGGAAAAGGTATCCCCGCTGCTGTAATTCAGTGCTGGGAGGATTGCAGCATGTGGGGGAGTCCCACGCCGGAGCAGCTCGGGAAGGGCTGAAGCTGTGGGAGAGAATCCAGTCGGAGGAAGTTAGTGACCCATGATGGAGCAGTGTGGGGAATGCTGCAGCCCATGGGAGGAATTCAAGTCGGAGAAAGTTTGTGGAGGACTGTCTCCTGTGAGAGGGGGACCACGACGGAGCAGGAGGAACAAGTTTTGGACACTCCCCTCACCGAAGATGAAGGAAGCGGCAGCGCTGATTGCACCCCCCCATTCCCTGCCCCTGCGCCACTGGGGGAGGAGGTAGAGATATCGGGAGCTGAGCTGAGCCTGGGAAGAAGGGAGGGGTGGGGGGAAGGTGTTCTCAAGATGTGGCAATGCTTCTCTGTCCTACTCTGTTATGTGTTGTTAGTGTCTGTAATAAATGTATGGGTTTTTTCTACCCCTAATGAGTCTGCCTTTTGCTCGTGATCATAAAAGGGGGATTTTACCCCATCCCAGTCCTATACTGAACCCCAAGCCTGGCTCTCTGTCCCTTCTCATTGCTGGAGGGGAGGGGAGAGAGAGCTGCTACATTGTGGTTGGCTGCCAATCAGGCCTAAACCACGACACGTGTAGTGTGCATTTCTCAGTAGAAATAAGAAAATACGGTTTCTGTTCACAACTGGTTTTCATCTGCTTTCTACAATTATGTAAATTTTTCAAGGAGACAATGAGAGAAGATGATTAGAAAAAAAAAAGTCAGAGAATGTGGCATAACACAAACATTTTAGCTCAGGTTATTGCTGTATTTCTGAGAAAGGCACTTGCAGAGAAATTCCACAAATGAAAATGAAATATATATACTACATTACATCACAATATGTTTATTTCTCTGTATATTCCATATGAACAAAAAATTAGGAACATTCAGAGCATCTTCAAGAGAAAAAGTGCTGTTGATAGCATCCTTACTGAAATAAAAAGAGGAGAATATGACTTTAGTTCAGACTGTATCAAAATGGGAGAATACAATCCAATTGTTCATATTTAGTTTAAATATTTCTGTTGTTTCTTCTTGATAAATGTTACAAACCCGATTTTATATGTATCAGAGAAACTAAAAATAAATAATAATAAAAACAAACAAACAAACAAACAAACAAACAAACAAACAAAAAAAAACAACAAACAAAAAAGGCAAAACCCCCAGATTTTACTGCTTTCTGCTCATCCTGGAGGCTTAAAAAACAAACAAACAAACAAACAAACAAACAAACAAAAAGAAAAAACACAAAAAAAAACCTAAAAAAATAAAAAGAAAGAAAACCAAGAAAACAAACCCTGACGATAATAATTTTATTTCAAAATGTGATATTGTATAATTTCCTAACTTCACAAAAGAAATGTAGCATGTCATTATGTCATTGGAATGCAAAACAATAAAAGACTAATAAAAACATAGAAATGGAAATTGCAGTCATAGAGCACTGGGACTTTTTTCCTGATAAAGCTTCAGAAATCCCAGTACTAGCAAAGTGACTCTGGTTGCCACAGAAGTTGTCAGTATTCTGGAAAAACTGCAGCTGTACTTTGAGTCCCACAGACAGCTAACTTCTGACAGCTGTGAATGGTTCTTTGTAAATGTAGACTTCTCTCTTTGACTCAAAACCAAGCTTCTGGAAAAGCTCCAAAACAGTCACTCTTGTGCAGCTGAAAAACGCTCTAAATGCATGCTAGGAGATGGCATGGCAGACTAGGCATACCTAAATGTGAATAAAATCTGTCGATGACCTATCTTTCTTTCCCCATATCAGGATTGCAAGTTGTCTGTTTTGCACTTGCTATATACTTAAAAATAAGGAATATCAGTAGGTAAAAGGAGTACCACGGAAATGCGGGGTCAAAACCACACTGCAACAGTGTGCTACTAAGTTAATATAAATGGTAACTTAAGTTTCAATTGCCCAAACATCCTGTCCGAAAAATAACCTCAACAAGTTTAAAGATGTTGGAAACAAAAATTACTTTTTTAACAGCATGATCAACTCAGCTGAAATAGAATTTGCTTCAACAATATCCTTTCAATCATTATTTACTCAACCTAAATTAAAATTGGTGGCATTTCAGCTATTTTCTTGGTGAGGAATTTATTTTAAAAACTGCCCTTTATCCTGAATTTTCCTTTTTTGATCTCACAGCCTTTCAGCTTGAGAAGCCTATTGATCATATGTTCTGATTTATTTTTCCCTATCTGGGTAATGATACACTTACAGCATTCTTAACAATTACTGTGATGCTGCCACTTCAGATATCATTTAGGCAATCTGCACACCCAGATTCTCCAAGGTATTTAGACACTGAATTTCCATTAATTTCAAATGTTTTCAAAAATCTTTTAGATGCATAAATCTAGTCCCCAGTGGTCCTTAGCTCCTTTTCAAATACCCCTACTTTATCTAGATTCATTGTCACAAAATGGTATGTGATATTCCACTTGCAGTTACTACACATATATTAAATTCTTTATTGTATCTAACTTACAGAATTTTCAAAATACCCAAACTCACTAAGCACACACCCCTGTTGATGCATGTGTGAAAATCTTATCTAAAAGGGCAGATTCTGCTTTATTGTTATGGGGTCAAATTAGTAGTGGATAGTGTAGAAAAATTACGCCTATGTTCACGTAGTCCATATGTAGGAAAAGAGTAAATACAGCCCCTGTGTCTTGGAGAACAGTTTGATCACTTTCTCCCTGTAGTTGTGTGGTATCTTAAAGAAGGCAAACAACCGAGGAATGATGCATTACTACTGGGTAACAAGGCACATCCCCCAAAAAAGACAGCTATACTTGTAATATAGGAGAGTTATCCATAGGAGATATATATTTATATGCTCTCCTATACAAATACACACACACACACACACATATATACATATAGGAAAGTTATACCTGTAGGACCTTCATATGAACTCTGTCATCTGCAGAGCCACTCCTCTTCATGTTTCTCTTGAACTAATGCTGCAAGCATTTTCAACCCTTATCACTCAGCTATATCAGTTTTCAGTGGAGAAGAACCTTATTCAGGGGTCAGACTGACCCTAGAAATCTTTGGGAAAAGCAGATTCAATATTGTCTTTGAAATATGATGTGACCATAGACTATATGAAACAAGGTCAAGTGTATGTATTTGCCTTTGTATGATTACTTCCTCATATCTGCAATACAGAAAATATTGAAAGAGAATAGGAAGGCATACCCCAGGAAAAAAAAAAAAATGCATTTAAGAATTAAAACCATCCTGCTTTAGTACAACTCATTAAGAAAATACTCTTTTTCAATATTTTTCAGCATGTGGTAGATATTCTATAATATATTTAGAATTTTTCACTATATATTAACTAGATGATTTCAGATAATTAAATTATCCTCATCACAAATTAATTCACAGAGGAGTAGAAAATTCCATGCTGTGAAACTGAATTCTGAACTCTTATTCAGTTAAAAGTTTTGGCAATTATAGTCTGGGACATCTACGCATCCTGGCATTTTAATGGAGAACATCTTGCAAAACAAATGATCAGCTGGAAACATATAATGCCACACAGTAGACTTCATCTGGGTTTCAAAGTTCATCTCACATTAATCTTTAGCATCTCTGGAACTAATTTATATTTACATGAGAATATTCAAGAGTCTGGTAAAGACGATCATCTACTCTCCACTGAAAAATTAAGATAGGCATGTAGAGTGGAAGGAAAGAAGATAATATCTGTGCATTCTATTCTGATAGAACTGAAAAATATTTGTCCCTTGATTGCAAACTTATCCAGATCTTTGTAAATTCTGTGCTATTTACAAATGCATTTTTAAACTTGAAAATGTAACTGCAAGCATTGGGTTTCAGTTGTTGAGTCATTTCACATCTTTGGTGAAAAAGTCACCAAAGGAAACAAACTTTTTAGAACAGTGTTTTCAGTGTGTGGAGTATCTAGTCAACGTTGATAACCACTATGCTAAGCTTTGCCGCTTCATACAGCTATTTTTGTATTGATTACTTTAAATCACTGAAAAAGTAACCCACCTCTTGTTCATCCAGTGTTAGAAAAGATCGTGCCAAACTACTATATGAACAAATTGAGTGCTACAAAGAGTCAGTGACTAAAAAGGTATTCCTGGAGTATCATGCCAGGCTAAGGATGATCAGATCATTTGAAAGATTATTAACTGATTACTATAAATGAAAATAGGATGTGTAAAGAAGCCACATGAAACAGATTAAAAATATTAAAGGTTTAGATTCATAAATGGCTTCATAAAATATAAAAGCCTAGCATGCTATGCTCAGAGCTTCCTCTGACTGGGAAGAAGTGATTTTGAAACCTATCACTTTAAAGAGACCATTAAACTCATGTTATCAAGTTCCTTGGTCAAAATTTCTTATCACTGAACTTCTGTGTGAAAGGAATAGTTTCATCACATTTTACAATAAAATAGCATGCTGTGAGGGGTGTACTCTTCCTGGAATGTTCCTTGAACAACTTATTTGGGGCAGCTGAGTCAAATACTTTGTTTTTAATGATCTTTAAAACCAATAATTTAGTATCAAATTACAATGGTGTTCAGAGACACAGAGTTCAGAAATTAAAAACTAAATTAAAAATCCCTAAGATATTAACTTAAGCATAGAAAATATGTTTTATATAATAAAATAAATATAAGATTTGTGGAAGAATCAAGAAATATTAGATGTTTTATAAAGAAACCAGGACAATGCCACAATCAACTCACAAACACAGAATAACAAGAAGAAACAAAGTAAAATCCCTGTTTGATGTTTTCAGAATATTGTAAGGTATCAAAAACACCCCTCAGAATTCTCCAGGCAAAGCTCCTTGATGTTACTTTATAGCATTTATACTGAATGCTGTGGGCCAGTACTAAAGCCAGTGCCTTCATAGGGCAGTTGGTTTTGACTGTTTTTCAAAAAACAGTTTTATACCTGATAAAAATGTTGAGCTAACCTAACAGGTATTTCCAGCATCCTCAGTATCAGTATAAGTGTCATTATCTGGTATCAGTATAAATGTCATTATCTGATTAAGTTGTTGATGATTGAGGCCAGGACAAGATATCTGTGATGAGTCATAATGTTAAGGCTGGAGAGAGAAGATATTCCTCACTCTCTGAATTGGTCTAAGCATTAGAGGGGCTATTACTTTCTGTTTGGAGCATATATGTTGGGGGATATGACAAGGAAAGACCTCTTACAAGGCCTTTCTGTAGTAAATATTAGGATGTAGATGATACGTGCAAGTATGGCATGTCACCCATGCTAAAGAGCTTTGTTAAGTATTTGACATGAGATGGCTTCTGCCTCTCTATGCTCCAAAACCAAATGGACTGCAGAAAAGTTAGTTGGTCAGAAAAAAGTGCTGGAAAAATCTCAGCAGAGCAGTGTAAAGATTTGAACCCATGAGTTGCTTTTAAGACCTACAACATCTCAGCAACCAACTGTGAATTTCTTATATGCACTGTTTTTCTTTTGGGAGATGTGAAGGGGGAATGTAAGGCTAATTAACTCTTGAAAAGACTTTTACTGAATTATAATACAACATGGAACATTTTGATACAGGTTAATAATAAAAATTTCTGTTAGTCTGACTCATTCAAACATAATTTTTGTCTGCCTCAGAATCTTTTGTCCCTCAGATTTGTTAATTCATCTGTTTTATGATTAAAGACTTCCCACAGATGCAACCTCAAACTCAGATTTCTCATTACTAACCTTTAAAGATCATAACATAATAGTGTAGATCTTTCATGTAAACTGCTTCTCTTAATTTCCAAAGCTAAGGTTAGCAGCATGGATGCTTACTCATATTTAGTGAGTTCTGGCATAGCCAAAAATAGATTCCTGAACTTGAGTTTCTCCCATCTAGTTTTCAGCACGTAAATGAGCCTTTAAATTATCTTTAATCCCTACTTTCCCTGAGGGAGGAAGGGACATAGTCAACTGAAAGAAACAGCGATCTTGAGAGGGCGATTCAGTTCTTAAGGAGGCTTTTAACACCTGTTTATCAATAAGTACAGACTCAGCCTAGAGCAAATAAGCCTCCGATAAAATAGGCTCTGGCATCTAATTGCTGTGATTGAATTTTTCCAGTTAGAACAGCTAGTGTCCCACAGGAGTGATTTCTTGTCTCTTCAGGGTTAGGTGTCACAAAAGGGCTCTTCTGAGTGGAATTATTTGGAATTATATTCCAATTTACCTGAAGTCCATCTCAGTCCCCCTTTTAGAATTCAAGTCCCTGAACTTATCCACAGGTTTAACTTAAGTTATTATTTAATGTACTTCTTACTTCATTGTTGTTTTAGCTTTGTAATATGTAGTTATCAACAAACTTTTACTGAAACTTATGTAAGAGAGTAAACGATAGTGATAATAAATACCATGTGATGCATTTCCCCAGGTGCTAATTTATCTAATGTACATGTCAGATGTCTAAGCATACTCTTTAAAGCTCAAGAAGTCTGTAAATTAACAGCTTTAATTAACAGTTTCATTCATGAAAACTACCAAAAAGGTCCTATCCATAGTGGAAGAGTATTCAAGGCAATAAATAACTTTTTCAGGCATGAAAATGATGAAGCAAAAATATATGGCATCTCCAGAGCTATTTCTTATGAGTTTATTTCAGGCATGCAAATTTCATTCCTACTTGCAAAAAGAAAAATAAAATTACATAATAAATAATGATAAAATAATTGGGAAAAAAAATTACTTCCCTTGGAACACTTGGAATTACTGGTTTGACTGTCCACTGACATCACCTTCTGCAAGGCAGAGCTCAAAAAGGGGAACTGACTTTTGAGTGAGGAACCTATGGGTAGTTTAGGTTTAAATCTTAACCTGCACATATGCGAAGCACATTATCATGGACAGGATCTGGGAAATGGGGTGAATGTCATCTATTACAACTATTTAAAAATACTAAAAATATGAACTTTCAATGGAGAAATACCAAAAAGAAAAGCGAAGTCTCTCTGCCCATGGATTTTGTTACTGGGGTTTCCATTTTTCTGGGCTAATAGTATCAGTGGAGTGAAATGTTACCAATAATGTCAGAATTTGGTCCAGCATGAAACAAGATTTATGTAAGTTAGGAAACTCTGCAATAAAACACAAAGATAACTTGATTAGAAAAATAAAAGAAAAATAAATTGTAGCAATATGATTATGCCTAAAAATCTTAAAATGTTTTTAAGATTTTAAAAATCATAATTCCAGATTAATAAAGATTAGAAAAAGAAACCAAAACCAGATAGAAGCATATCAGACTAGTATGTACTAAATAAACATAAGAGAGTATTAATTTACTGTACAACAACTATATGATAATGCAACATGAATCCATGATACAAAGGGTTTTTTTGCCAGATTAAAATATTTATTATTTCTTACTCAACATAGGTAATAGATATCATACTCTTTATTTGAAAGTATGCTGTAAGCAGCAGCATATGATGAGTGACCAGGGATTACATATTTGTGATATCTAGAAGGGTCACAGGATTTTCATGATAGTATAGATTTCACCAGCAAAGAATTTGGAGTGAATATACATATGGGACACAGAAGTCAATTAAATCAGTTTTTGTCAAAAGTAAAAATAGAACATAAACCATGTATGGTTTATAGTAACATTTTGGGTGCTAATGTAGCAAATTAAATTAGGTAGTAGTCAGCAGTCATTACTGATAAATCACATGGTAGTCATTGTTCTAGATATCCTGCGAAATCTTCAAATTTCATTGGTATGACTAATGACAGCATTTGGGGGTTGTTTTGTTTTTGTTTTTTTTTGTTTTTTTTTTTTTTTTTATACCTTCCTTTCAGCATAACAAAGACACTTATTCCATTTTATCTTGGATGTGAAGATTAACCACTGAGCTCTATTAACTGTATGCAAATAAAAAAATCCAGGCTTAAAATAGTATTAAGAACAGTGGAATATATAATGAAATAAGATACGAATTAACAGAAAACTCTTTTCATCAACCATAATGTGTTGACTAAATTGTAATTGCTATGGTAAGAAAACATAAGCACAAAGCAAGGAAACTGAGTTCTTATTATGGCATTGGCAAGACATGTTAATCCCTGTATAGCAGAAAAAAAGGAAACAACCAAAAATACCCACCTCTGGCTACACATGTCTGCACTCACATCGTCAATGCTAACAGCAATATTCCACAATCCATATATTCGTCCACATCAATTTTACACATTAACAAATGAAAAATACATATATAACTACATAAAATAAATTTAGTCATATAGAAATTTTTATGTGCATTTGCTAGCAACCATATGGACTATTTTCTGAAAGAGAATTTGAGATGTTTCCTGTAGAACTAAGTTTTAAATGTACTTTTACCAATGCAAGTCTGACTTTTGATAGAATATCTGTCTCACAAATAGTAGCACTATATTTCTCAAAAAGTCCCACTCAGGTGAATGAAACTACAGATGACATAAAATATATGTTAATCTCTTTACAGTTATATTTAGGTATCTCTGGTTTTAATACATTGACTGACCATTCACCAAGTATGTATTAAGCCCACTTAATTTTATGTATCAGCTCAGGCACTAAGCTAAATGCATTATGTCACCACAATTAGTAGAGAAGGACATGTATTTAGAGGAGACTTCAGGTCATGTAAGTAGAATCATCATTTGGAGATGCCCATTTCACATCATTATCTATAGGACAGTATTTAAAATTAATTGGCCCTGATTTAGACACCATGCATGGTTGCCCAGTAAGACTATTTCAGAACATGGTACCTGACTGCATTTAAAAAGTAGGTTTTATTTTATAAAGCTATGTAAAATATTTCTTGCATTTCCTATAGTAGTTGGGAAATTGTTCAAGTAGAAGGAATTAATTTCATTTAGCACTGCATAGATGCATTTCAAAAGTATAAGATTTTGTGAAGAAAGACAGCTTCCTAACAAAGCTTGAAGCTTGCAGAACCTACATAGGCTTCAAAATGATAAAGTTTATCTTAGGCAAGACAGACTTCATGATTTAAGTACTGATACTGTTATTTATTAAAACTCTCTGTTGCCATCCATTTCAGCAATACATTTGCATTAAAAAGATGGATTGAAGTAAAACAAAAAAGGACATAAAACATTTCCAACATTTTATTATATTAAGAGTTAGATTCATTTTCCAGATGAGATATTGGAAAGGGAGCTTTGGGAAATTAATTGAATTCATTCAATAGAGTATTCCATATTCTATATGTAACATTTCAGTTAACTGATCTCACTTTGCTTCAGTTCCTGAAATGAATACAGGGGATGATATTTCCTTTCACCTCTCCTTCATCTACTTTTTCTACTTTGGCTGCAAATTTCCAGGTAACCAAGTATAGTTAAGTAACTTCACACTATTCAGTTACCACTGAATTTCAATAAGACTGACACTCTCCAACTGATTTTTCTCTAAATTACAGGTTGTAATATGGCAATATGCATTGATAGTACCTGATTAGATATCTCTAATGGAGAATCCAGATGTCATTTGCAACTATTTGGTATCACCATGATCAAATCACTATTTGATTTCACCATAGTGAAATCTCATGTAGCTTTCTCCTTAAACTTTGTAGCATATTCATGTTCCACAGGGACATGTATAGAAATCCAGAGCAAAGCTACATTAAATCATAAATTTATACCATTTCTATGCAGTAAACCGTTCATCAGCATTTTTTCTCCTGAAGACTGGAAGTCTGTATTTCTCTTTAACAGAGAATGTGAAAGGGTGCTTGGTATATCATAACTAGTGATAAAATAAGACGTAATATTTGAAGGACATTTTGATTTTCTTAACTGAGGTGTATTATATAGATATTATGATTTTTTTTATTCAATGTATTATATTTTTAGTATCATGAAAGATATCTGTATACTTTAAATAGATAATATATGCAATATAGAAGCTTTGATAACATGTATCACTACCATTTTTCACTTTAACTAATAACTTCACTGGAAATCTAATAAAACACTAGTATTCAGTTATTTTACTGCTAATAAAACACAAGCAGATTCTTACTTGTGTTTTCTACTGGTCTATAGTAATGGTTAAAATCCCTTGCTCACAAATCATGTTCTGTTTCTTCATTTCGAATAGTAAAGCACCAGTCCTCCTTCTGCTTATTGTATAGAAACTGAAGACAGATTATCAGTTACAGCAATTAGTAAATTAATAAAAAAAGGCCAATCTTTTCATACCACTTCTCTTTTTATGCATTACCATAAAAATTGTAATCAATAAAGAATCTCAAGCTAACCTGATCCCAGCCTGTGGTTCAAAGAATATGGGATCACACCATAATATCTTTAAAGAGAGATTTTCGGTTTTGTAATAAATTTGTCTCACAACTTTCTTGATCTGTCAACACTCAGTCTTGTCAACTAACCAAGTATATTTAAATTTAATTTAATTTAAAGTAGACAAGTGAAAATCCAAACCCAATACCAGATTATCATATTTGTCTTGATACAAGTTGTTTCTACGTTGACTTTCAGGAAGCTTACTTCCAAAGAACAACCAGTAACATGAAGCAGACAAGACTGATTAAGAGTAACAAGCTATGGTTCATGAATGCATTCATCAGTTCATGAGTTCAGTACAGCTGACTTTCAACTCTCTCACCTTTGACTTAAGAGACTGTGGACTCAAATTTTAAACAAAGACCATGACTCTCTTAAAACCAGTAGAGTCTTCCCAAAAAAACTACGTTGTTAGCAGGTACCTTTAAAATAAAACCTCTTTCCCTAATCCCAAATTCTTAGACTATGTGTGGTACAAATGTTCAGAAGATCAATGTTTAACAGTGCTGACATCTCCAAAAGAGAATTATGGTTCTCTACAAGTTCAAAACAAGTAAACTCAGAATTACAGTTTCAGGATTACTGACTGCAGGTTCAGAAAAGCAGCTTTGCTGTAGTCATGTTTTGAATAGTATTGTGAAGGATGAAAGGTTGTTTTTGCTTTTGTTTTTGTGTTCATTTTGGGTTTGTTTTGCATTTTTTGGTTGGTTGGTTGGTTGTTTTTTTTTGTTTGCTTGTTTGCTTGTTTTTTAAGTAAAAGTCTGCGTTTTGAAAAAGAGAAGCTCAAGAACTCCTGGTTTCCAGACAATATCTGTATAATCTAGCTCTCAGTGCTGTAAATGCTGCCTTTTGATGTTACAGAAAATAGTTATTTAATCCTCTGAGGTGTCTGTTCAAGTATCTTGCTTATTATATCTGAAAGAATATATCTTCACACCTCTTTGCATTTTTCCTTTTCTTTAGAAGTAATAATAATATAAAAGCTCTCATGTCATAATGACTGCTGACTTTGATTAAAAAACTGGCCCACTAGAGGAATGTTTGCATAATTTTTAATAACAATTTTATAATCAAAATAATTATGATATAAACCGAATTACTTTATACTACTAGTGATCTATTTAAACATTAACTGTAAGGGCTAGATGGCTGTATGATCCACCAAAGAGCTTTAAGTGTTGAAACATCTTATTTATCGGGATGTTTTAGAGAAGCTAATCACAATACACATGTTTCTTCATCACTCTTAGACATATATAATTAAAGGAGTTTACTATCTGAAAACACATTTTTATACTAAGCTGTGTAATTAATTTAAAAATTATAATAGAAAAAATAGGAAAAATAAAAATAGAAAACTTAAAACTGATATGTTTTGTAGATTTTTTCTATTTTATGTATATAACTCTGTAATACCAAAAAGATCACTCTAAGAACATATTAATATCCAGTTTTTTAAAAAGTTTGTTTTGAAATCTAACTGCACAGTCATGAATCTATTAGTATGTCATCTTCAGTAATGTGCAGGATAGTTGTCAAACAGAACTCTAAAAATCACAAAGGAAGTTCATTGTGTTTTCTACTCCTCCCGCTCAATTTCTCCTCTCCTTCAGTTAATGTTTTCATTAAGCACTTTCCTGAACAAAGGTGCCTGTAAGGACACCTAGTGGCAGCAGCTGATGAAACTCCCCAGTCAGAAGACCCGGAGGTGTCACCAGTGGTATATGAAATCCAGATCATGCTGAATAGACACAACATGCAGCTTCTGCTCAATGTAGGACTTCTGCGCTTTTACTGGAGTGAGTCCACTTACTTAAAACGAAACAAACCAAAACATTTTGCATTTCCTTTTAATGCAACATAACATAGTTATAGTGACTATTAGGTAGAATTGTTAAATAGATTGATTTTTAATTATCAGTGTATAAATAAAGCTTCATATTAATTTTAAATACAGACCAAACTGTCTCACTAAGAATCAGACTATTCTATGTTATTAAGTGAATGCATGTATATAAATATGTGAAACTAACATGTCCTACATTTATATTTCCTAAATATATGTTTAAATGTACGAAGCAGAACTCCATAAGACTGGATTTGATTTTTAGAAATCAGATTGAGAATTTACTTCTTTCTTAAAAAAAAAAATATATATATATATATATATATATATAAAATACTGAGCATGCAGATAGGTTGTCTTTAACACTTCCAAAAAAGTAAACCAACTAATTATTCTCAGGCAAAATTATTCAAATGGTGAACCATAAAGCTAAGTACCTGCATCCACTTATAGTCACACAAGGCTAAGTTTACAGAAATATACATATGCTCCTACCTACCATTTAAAGTGTCTAGATCCAGTATTCAGAAACCACTGAGACTGCTAAAGTTCTTGCTGGGTACCTTCATATGCCTCAAGGATCTACATTCCTTGCTGTATATTTTATTACCAATAGCATTTAACTGGACAGCAATTTTTTCATAGACATTGGGAATCACATTAGCACTGTTACTTCTCAGTCACTTGGAAGCCTAATTTATACATGCTCACTGATTTTCAATTTCTGACCTCCACTGCTTGTTTTGCTTCTGAGGAACAGTTCAATAGAAATTCCCATAGGATTTTTAACTCCCCCAAAGTGAAGAGGAAGAAGATAGGTCAGTCGCTATGTTTGAGGGATAGTATATTCACCATATTCAAATTTCTCTTTACTAATCTGGAAAAAAATTTTTGTCCCAGCTCCTTCTATTGAATGTTTTAATGATTAAGACAGAAAACATTTGTTAATTCTCTGAGTTTCTGCTGTTAAATTAATTTTACTTACTGTAAGAAACTTAAAGCAGAAAGAAAAGAATAATAACCTAATAGATTTGTACCTTAGGGTTACCCCTGAATGGAAAAATACAAATAAACCTCTGTATGATTCCTATCCTACAATTTCCACCAGAAAAACTGAGAAGCTACCCCAGAGAAAGTGTTCGGATCCACATAATATCCTTTTATTTCAGTTATTATGGATAGATTTAGATACTAAATACCAGGCATATCTGATGTAATATATTTTTAATTATTTGATAATCCTACATATAGCAAGGAGATAAGAGAGATGAAAAGTAGATCTAGTGTATAATGACAGAACAGTTTAGGAAATCTTAGAGATTTTTTTTCCTATATGTCTCTTAATCCATGTCATGTCCTATTGAAAATGCTGGAAGTTTAGCTGTTATTTTGGGGAGAATGGAACTGAGTTGAATATGATTTTCATAAGAAATAGTAATAGGAAGCATGGGAACATAGAGCTGGAAGGGATTACCTAAATTTCTATATCCCTCACAGTTGTGGGTTACCTTCTACTAGATACGTAGTAAAAATAAATAATAATTAAAAAAAAATCTACAGAATTTTTTTCCTCTAGATGGTACTACCAACTTTCCAATACTGACTTAAAACCTTTAATTTTGCAGTAAAGACCGAAAGACCTCTAATGTTCCTTGGGGAAAAAGAAAAAAGGGGGGAAGAAGGGGAACAAGGGCATTGCCAATACTCTACTGAAGCCTCTGCAGTAGGAGGAAGTATGTTAAAAATTGGTTGCAGAATGTTCTAGGAATTAAAACATGCCTCACTTTAGAAAGGAGAATCAAAGAAAGAAAGAAATTAACAGAACTCAGAATCTAAATTATACAAGAAGGGGAGAAAATATCCTTCCTGACCTGAGAGCCTGCAGTAAGCCCTGAGGCAGAGAACAGATACAGTATAAATGTAGAACAACCATATTCCATCTTCTCCAAAAAAGCCCTTTCCTTCCCAACTCAGCATAAATGCCACTTTCCTAACAGGAACTGTCCTGTTCAATCACTTTTTTTTTTTTTTTTTTTTTTTTTTTTTTTTCTGTAAGCTTTCCAAGTTCTATCTTAAAACAAATTTGGTTTATTGGCCCGATTACCTATTTGGAAGACCATTCCAGTATCTCACTTCTCAGATGGTCAGTAAATTTCTTCACATTTCTAGGCTATTTAATCAATATATAAGTATTTGATGGCATGCCAGCATCAATCTTTAGTTCAAATTCTTTCTGTCTTTTTTTAGTATTTATCTAAAAATGAATTTGTAAGGAATCACATGCACTTTCAATATCTATTTGGCTATGTATGCCTTTTTGTTTTTTTTTAATCTGTCTTCTGCAGACAGATTTTCCATGCCCTAATTGCCCTATTTTCTTTCTGATCTTTAAATTTAATCTTAAAATCTTCTTTGTATGTATGACTAGAACTGTGGATAATACAACAGGAATTCATGAAAATGCACAGCCTTCACAATAGTATCAACACCTTTCCACCTACTAGGACAATTCTGCCTAATACATCATGGAATCACATTCCTTTTTTCCCTTTATATCAGTACTTCTCTTATATTGACAATGTATAGTCACTTTCTGATTGACCACTACCTTCAGATTTTTAGAATTTTTTATAAAATTGGATCTTTCCAGTTTATAGCAGAAGTTTTCTTTCATGACTTTGTAGATTGCATTATTCAAATTCACACCATTCCTACTAGTTCAGGCCAAAGAAAATCATATATAGATACACATGAATTAAATTTATAAATATCGATGTGTTAAAATATTGACAGTAACATCAAATTTGTCAATATTTATACAGTGTATCTATATATTTATACATATATCTCAACAAAAACACACACACATATATATATGTGCATGTATATGTGTAATATATATACACATGTCTGTATATGCAATTCTTCTTGTCTGATTTTCCGGTTCTCAACAAGACCTCTAGTTTTATATGGTCTAGAAACTCTGTCCATACTCACTTACCTTATACCCTGAAATCGGTGCTATGTGTGTTACAAAGCACTGGGCTCAAAACTGGTCACCAAGGAAGTCCACTAACAACTTCCATCCATTCAGGTAACTCCCCTCCCAACATTATGTATTGACACCTTGTCTAAGTTTCTTGGAAATTTTGGACTTGCTTACTTCTAGACTTACATTTCATGTGCTGATACTTTCAGCACTCTAGGACAGAAATTTTCTGGACCAAATGCTTGTGTCTCACAATACCGGACATGCTGATGATGTGATTTCTCTTGTCCTATCCCTACTTTCATTATGTATCAAAACTTACATATACAGTCTTACCAGAAACAGAGGAAAATTTTCCAGTAACTATTAGTCCAAGCCAACTTTATTCCTAATGTCCACCCCATCCTTTAACATCCATCCCACTTTTTAAATTCTCATTTTACTTACATGGCTTAAGAAGTTTTTACTATGTTTCTGTTTTCTGTACAAGTTTTGGTTTAACAAGGTTTATGACCATTCTCAGTTTGGTTTTATACCTTCTAATGATTGATGCAGATTTCTCCTTGCTAATCAGTATCTCTTTTCCATTCTTTGCAGGTTTTGTACTTAACCTTAATAATTTGCTTAAGGCTTTTACCTTCTGGGAAATCTTTTTCGTCCCTGTTGTTCAGAAGTTTTTGTTTCCTCCCCTCTCCCACAATGTAAACATTCAATAGTGTTTGCAGTTTTTATATAAAGTAATATCATGCCTTATCTGAATTCTAATTCTGGTGCTCCTCATTCAAGACTATCTCACTAAACTTTTTAGTTTCTCAGATCGCCTTTCTGAAACACTGGACTGCAGTTACAGATCCTCCAAATTTTTCTGTCTTGCAACTTCACATTAAGTGGAAAAGCTCAAAACCATCAGATTTAAGATTATTTTATATCATCAGTTTTTCCTGCAGATTGTGTCATTCACTAAAATTAAGTCTAAGTTATTCTTGCTTGCTCAGTGCTTGTTCTATAGAAGTAGCTATCCTCTATCACGTTCAAATTCATTTCATCCCCAAAATCATTGGATGATTTTTTTTTCTGATATTTGCCTGTGAAAAATCAAATTTGCATAATCATACAATATAGATTTTTACTTTTTGTAGACAGTATTATCCAGATTATATCTGCACCAGCAGATTCATAACAGATTGCATTCCCATGAAGCTTTTTTCCTACCCTTTGCTCAAAGATTTTAATTCAAGCAGACACTATCTCATCTTCACCCTCAGTTTTAACTCATTTATTGCACTATTGATTAGTAGTCTTTACTCCTTAACAGTTTTTAGCGCATTGACATGAAATTATTTCACCACCTTTTTTGTCTTTCCTAAACAGTGTGTATCCTTCAGTTCCAATATATTTCATTTATGGTTTTGGCACCTTCATGTTCTTGTTTTCCCACAATGTCTGATTCCACATGCTATATCACTGTTCCTGCTATTCTTATTGATTGAAGTACTGTAGAAAGAGGGTACACCTGTCCATTTAAAAGCTGTTGTAGATATAATCTATGTATTAATTATATTATTTTTTTAATCTATCTTTTCTCTTGTTCCATCTTCATTCACTTCCCTCTATTTGTATTCTGTATGGGGATTATATGAGTTATTTCCAACCTTCCTCCTGAGTTTTTAAGTTTAAAGGTTTTTAGGGTCTCCTGGTTTAATAAAAGGTAAAAGGCAAATTAGCAAAAGGCAACATACTGTAGTAATAAAGACCTCTTTATGTCTCATAAATTCAGCAGCATTTATTTTCTGCTGTTCATGTGCTCAGGTGTATAATGACCGTTCTAATTCAAAAATTTGGATAGAACTTTCCACTGTAATGAATACTTTCAGACTATGTAGACTCTATTCAAATGGAGCCCAATTCCTTACTGATTTCAGTAAGGAATACAGCGATGTGTCCTCTCACCCTAATCATGCATATTGAAATAAATATTCTGTAAAACTTTACAGAACTTTGAGGTATTTTATTAAAAATAAAATGTTAATCAAAATAAGAATGAATGGAACAGCAGCACGATAGTTCTACACTAATAACTATTTAAATCTTCTGTGTGCTACTAAAATAATCTAGCATTCTAACAACTTGGAAGTAAGATTTTATTAAATTGGATTTTCTATTCATTTTTTTTAATATCTCATTAGAACAGGGACAGAATAATTAAACTGAAACATATGTACAGTACTGACAATCACATAATAGTTTTTAACATGATTTCAGGTTTATGAAATGTCAACTTTTCCAAAATGGTTTCATTGAAAGAGTAAACCTCAGCCTGGCTGCCAAGGTTATTTAAAATATCTTTCTCTCTTATGAATAAAAAAGTATTGATGTGTGTCTAATTTTGTATGTCAGAGAGAGAAATAGCACAGAAACACAGATAGATGCTATAAATATGTCAGGCCTTAAAAATGAAAGCTTATATGTATAAAATCCCATATTCAAAATACAGAAATATTAATTCAAAATAAAAATATTTTTCAAAAATAGTGAGGTCATGAGGAACTCCTGTAAAACATCCCTGTTTACCATTTTTGAATTATTTTTGTTCCACTATCGTCATATATTTCATGTCGAATATTAGAAAAGCTTTAAAGGATGGGGGAGGCCAGGGGGAAGGTACCTAGTGTGGTTTGGTATTCTTTTCCTGCCTAAAAGTAGAATCTCGGAACTCAGTCTAAAGCCATTCAAAACCTTCCACTGAATCAATTGGTTTTGCATCAAAACGGGAATGTCAGAGATTCTTTAATAATAAAAGTACTTTGTCCCACTGAGAAGCTTTCCAAAAGCTTCTACAAGGTCAGGAATATTACCTGGTTTATATAAAACAGTTGTCTTCCATCCAAACACCAGATCTTGCTTGCTTCAGGCCTAGGGAAAGAGGATTTGAGTCACACTCCCTTCACATTTGCAAAGAGAAGAAAACAGCTTTTCAGGAAGGCAGAGCATTGAGAAAACAGTGATTCTTTACAATCATCCCTGGGTTTAGCATGTTGGGATGTTAAGATACGAGTTAGCAGAGGTCTGCTGAAGATACAGATGTGATGAATTCACATACCATATGCGGTGTTCTTCCCTCTTCAGTGTTTAGACTCACACAAGAAAACCCAGGAACGCACAATTATGTCTAGCATTATCTTTGGGCTAAAGCTGAATTTCAAACTCTGTGCTGTGCACATAGGATGTATTCTATGTGTTCCTCTATGCAAAACACCTATTTGATTTACATACTAAAATGTATGCAGCACATAAGAGCAATGAATACACAAGTGCGAACATGTGCCCATTTTTGCATTTATGCAATTAAATTGCTTTATTTTTTTTTTGAAGATCAGCCAAATAAGTAATTTCGTGGCAAATAAAAACCTGAAGCTAAACTCAAAAACTATCACCACTGCTACAGCCAGCTTTGCACAGAAAAAAAAAAACAAAAACAAAAACAAAACAACCCCCACACAAACAAACAAACAAACTAACACAACAACAACAAAAAAACAAAAAACAAAATAAACAAACAAAACAAAACAAAACAAAACAAAACAAAAAAAAAAAAAAAAAAAAAACAAAAAAAACCAAAACAAACCAAAACCCCTTCCCTGTTCCGTATGCAAACGCAGTAACGGCAGTTCTCCCAGCCGGCAGCAAAGGGAGCGCGGTCAGCACAGCGGCTCCGACTTCGCCTCTCCCCGCGGCGCCCCCCGGCGCCCCCCGGCAGCCCCGTCCCCCCGCGGTGCCTGCGCGGTGCCGCGCGGCCCATCCGCCGCCCTGCGCTGCCACCTGGCGGCGGCGGGAGGCGCCGCACCGCACCGCGCAGCGCCGCGCAGCGCCGCGCAGCCCGCGGCCAGGGCAGAGCCGCCGACACCGCGGGGGACACCGCGGGGGACACCGCGGCCGCGGAGTAGCGAGAAGAGGGGGGGGGGGGGGGAGCGGCGGCATCCCTGCGCCGTGGATGCGGTGGGCGGGGAGCGGGGGGGGGGGGGGAAAGATAAACTAAACGACCCCGGCACGCACCCCACGGACCCATGTTGCGGAGAATGCGCGTAGCGAAACCCGCCGTTTCCTTTCCCCGCGACCACCCAGTTCCCCCACGCTCTCCGCGGGTGCAGCGGAGGCTTCCGCGCAGCAAGCAGCGGCGGCAGCTCCCCCCCCGCTCCGCGCCTCTCCGCGGCGCCCGGCCGAGGCCAGCGAGCGCTGCAGGGGGAGAACGGGGGCGGCTGCCGCGGGGCTACGGCCCGGGGGGCGTTGCGTGGGAGAGCGGGGGACGGCGTTCTGGGGGAGCGGCGGCGGAGCGTGGGGGAAAGTTGTCCCGTGCCGGGGAAAGTGTGAGTACAGCCCCCGGGGCGCGTGGGGCGGGGGCGTGGCGGGTTGGGGGGGGGTGGGAATGGGGGGGCGGGAGCGCGTCGCTCGTATCGGCATGTGTGTGCGTGTGCGTGTGCGGTGCGGGACCGGGCCGCCTGCCCGCCGCGCCGGCAGCCGGGGACACCCGCCCCGCCGCCCCCGGGCCGCGGAACCCCCACCCCCACTCCCGGCGGCCCCTCCCGCCCGCCTCCCTCGCCACCCCCCGCCGCCTCTCCCCTCCCCGCACCCCCCCCGCCACA